>NC_041348.1:16881161-17481161 GCF_004354835.1 Perca flavescens | reverse complement strand
GGTACCGCAAAAAGCTTTTTCAGTCATAGTGGGGTTGTGGAATTCCCTACCTACAGACATTCGAAACCTTGATAGGTTCTCAAATTTAAAAAAATTAAATTAAGTACTGGCTACTATCAGAACAGATCTGCAACCACTAACGACGGTGTTGCAAATTATCTGTTTTATATTTTGGTTTTACATTTTTGGATATGTATGTATTGTGATGTTTTATGTGGTGTATATGTAATGTATGTTATTTTATTTGTTTACCTGCCCAGGGACAGCAGATGTAAACTAGCTATTACCTAACTCTGGTGCAATTACTCTTAATTGTGCATTGTCCCTGTAAAAATAAACAATAAAATGAAATGAAATGAGAGCTCACCTTGATCCAAGATGTCCAAAACCTGCCTTAAATCTAAATAAATGATGGGACATCATATGGTGACTATATACTTTGAGTCTGTATAGTCCCACTAGTTACATTTGTGACCAACAAGCAACATGGATAGCATTTTATTTCTAAAGAACATATGAAACAATGAAACTCTTTGATGCATCAAAGTAATAACATAGCTCACTCGCCCTCTGTTGTGAAGCTTTGATTACATACGAAGGCCACAATGAGCCTCTGTAGTACTGTAGCAACACTGTAGAATGCTTTTAGTTGTTTGTTTAGAAAGGATGTGGTCAATTTGCATGCACTTATTGGAAGTTGCTTTGGATAAAAGCATGTTTGAAATTGATGAAATGACTCCATCCTCTCTTCAAAATGCACTAAGGATGTAAACAGCTGTGGTCATGTGACCATGTAACACCAAACAGGTGAAACTGCTCAAATCTGATTCATTGATCACAAATTACATGTGAACTTTGTACTTAAAAACATGTAGAAAGTCAATTTATAGTCTGAAAATAAAAATGTTGTCAATTATCAAGTGGTATAACTGAACTGTTAAGATTATCACAATGTGTATATAAAAAAAAAACAGGTAATATTCTGAATATTTGTTACCGTTTACACTTAACAGCCGGCCACTGTCCGACAGACGGTCCCACATCACCAGGCTCAGTTTTAAACTACAGGCAATACGACTGCTGAACTTGTGAGCTCATTACTTGACACTTTACCTTTTTATATACTCACTGTTTTACTGTTAGACAGTTCTCACCTCTGTACATATATATTTTCTTCTCATTATGCATACATTTAGTTTGTTGTAGTACTGTACTATTCCAGTTTACCCTCAGTTTATAAATCACCAATACTATCTAATGTACATTACTTTATTTTTTACAATATATTTTATTGCTTATCTAATTTGCCCTTCTTGTTTAGATTCTCATGCTATTACTTGTGTGATCATTTTCTTTCTTATACCCATTTTATTAGCATTGTTGGGAGCATGAGACAAGATCTTCATTCCAACGACTGCTTCCCTGTAACTGTTGTTCATGATGAATAAAGACCTTGCACCCTAATATACTTCTATTTCTTCCAGCCCCGATTTGAGTCTAGCACTCAGTACTGTGATATTAAAGCCTACATCTGTGGGATGGTAAAATGCTTTTTAAAATCCAAAACCACCTTTCAGACCCCATACCTTAGCATCACAAATTGGAAATGCATGTTAAGACTACACCATAACTAATGTAAATCCATCCAATATTTTATTGAATAAAAGCCCAACACAAATTTACAAAATTTATCAGTCAACATAAAAATCATTGATTGCGCACAATGCGCATGTCCATTGTTAAAAATGTACCTCTGACAGATGCCTCAATTGATCCCTGCCAAAAACAATCTGAATATTTGCAACCACCCACATTCCCATGTAACCCAAGCCTCAAAAGCATTTCTAAAGAAGCATGCTGGATGGATCGGCACTGTAATTAGCAAGTGATATTTTGAAAATTGTGTGAATAAAAAGGGGCGCACGACTGAAAGGAAATTTCAGAAATGGTTTGGATTGCCTATTTTACATTTCCTGTCAAAACCTCTGACAAGAAAAACTTGCACAAATATATGTGAATTGTATCATAAAAGTCAGGTGGTTAAATTACTCATAGCCATATACATGAAATATAATGCTGCAAACTCCTTCCTAAGGACAAGGTTTTTGGTTTCTGGCTACCATTGATTTGTGACAAATTATTTTTCAGGTGTTTCACAAACAAAAACTAGAACGTGCAAGAGCATATAGAAGTGACCTAATTTATAACCAAGAGAATATTACTATGAAAACTCACAACCCCCAAAAATAAACCTTTTGAAGCAACTAAAGTAGCATTTACAATATGAAAACAAACTAAAGACACGGTTAAATTTAGCTACCAAACATGTATGCAAATTAAGTGACATAACACAGAAGTGGTTGCTATCTTTCCCATCAAAGTAACAACAAACCACTTTTTCAAATAGCCTTCACTTGATAAAAGGGCACCAAGGATCTGGTTTGCTTGGCATGGCAAAGAATGTGTACATCAACAGAAGGGCAAAAGACATTCGCTCATGGCACATCCATTCAAACTGAGCTCAAAATCAAACATTTTAACTGGTTGAAGGAACAAGTTCTTATTCAGTAAGCTGCAACATTCAAAACAGTGCAGACAGAAACGTAAAGTACTATGAGATGGACGTATATCACTAATGCAGTGACATACGCCTCCCCCGTCTCACAGTGCACTTCTCCCTACAGCGCTTCTCATGTTTCAAACCACTAAATAAGGAAATTAATCTTTTTTTTTTTAACTTGGTACCCTCTCTCTTACAGCCGTGAAAAATAGAATTTGAGCCCCTCAACCCCACTTGCTGTTGTTTGCTGAAGCTAGTCCAAGGAAGGTGGATGTTTGGATGTGTTGGCTGACCGGCAGGCATCTTCCCCCGAGGTAAGGAGCTACGGGTTGTTCTACTCGATCAGCTTCTTTGCCTTGAAGAAGCGCCGCAAGTAGAAGACCTGCCATGTAGCCAGCCCAATGAGACAGCACATGGAGAATATGCTGAAGTACAGCACACGTGTGTTGGTGGACTCTGGAGAGTGGTGGAAAAAAAAGAGAGGTAGTTGTGTTATTGGTCAGGAACTAATACATTTTGATTAAACAATGAACTAACCAACAAAACCAGATCATTTTACTCTCATTCTCTTGGGTAATTACGACCTGACACTTGCTAATGCTGGGTAGACACTGTGCATTTTTATTAATCTTGTATATTGCATTAACTCACACTACACATTTTGTAAATCTGCCTTTCTGCACAGCCAGACTTATCCATTTACACTGAATGTCAACACACATACAAGAAGACTGTGAAAAGACAAGGCAGTATTACTTTGTGCAATTCTGCTATGAATGTAAAGTAAAAATATGGAGCTGCAGATGGCTCGAAAATGCACACAATATGGTCTGTATGTTCTTCTGCAGCAAAGTTCAGTTTTATTCACAACAGTCAAAGCTGCAAGTAAGTAAAATACTACTCAAATAATAAAAGCTCAACAACAGCTCATCCCAGCATGGAGGAAAACGGATCGTGAAACTGCTCAAACTGCAAGACAGTTGATCATAATTTCTGACATGAAGTTATTTATGTGCTGTCTTACTGTCTAACTGCATCGTTTTCTTACCATTGGTGTCCCGCATCTCCTCCTCTCTCTTCTTCATGTAAGCAAAGTCATTGACGATGGACTCCGACAGGTCCTCCAGTCGCCTCAGCTCGACCTCGAGAGGCTTCAGCTTCTCCACCTTGGCAATCTGGAGATACAAAACGGAAGCTACTTAAACCACCAAAAAGAATAAGTACTCTTTAAGCAGTGCCCTTACTTATACTTTGTCCAGTAGATGTCGCTCTTCGGCTGTGTAGTAAAGTAAAGTGAATGTTACTTGCATAGCCCAATATTACAGATACATAATTTGCCTCAAGAGGGTGTACAACTTGTGTTTGAACAGACTGTTGCTTGCCATTTACTCCTGTTTACTTAGGCTGGTGAGAAAGCTGCCTTGTGAATTAAACAGCTGCACCACCTGAGAAGGTGGAGCACAAAATAGACCAACCACAGGATTATGTGATATGAATGTGTGACGTGTACACATTTAAAAGCTGAGGTGAACTAATTTCCAAGATCTATCTGATGGTTACGGCAACCATTTTCCCTGATGTTGAGTGGGCATCAGTCTGTGTCATTTTATTTACGGTGGAAGTCCAGTTGCAGTCTCAACTAATAATGCTAACAACAACTATTTGTGTGTGTGCTCTTTTAGCACGATTCGCTATCAGCCACAAGAATGAACAGGTCTGTGCAGGACAGGTCACCAAACCTGTCTAGTGAATAGGTAATCCACATTCTCGAAATCATTTAAATATTGAGCTATTACATTGAAAATCATTTAGATAACATGAGCCTATAATTTCTGTAGCCTACCCCGTAACAACAGACTACCTGAACGCCTTTCTAGTCTCCCGTTTCACTATCCACACCGCTGTCTTCGGACAAAAAGTCCCGTCCTGAGATCGATGTTGTCAGATACTTTCAGTAACAATCTGAGCCTGTCAGTAGCACCAAAAATATAAATATATAAATATATATATATATATATATATATATATATATATATATATATATATATATATATATATATATATATATATATATATATATATATATAACTTTAGACAAAACTTAAGGCTCTACAACTGCTCTATTAGGTTACATTGCAGCTCAGTTTGCGCCAGCCCATCATTGCGATCTTGCTCAATACTGGACCAAATTCAACGATTTTTGGTGACGTCCATTAGACAAATGCATGGGGAAATGAGACCAAGGTTGAAAATAAAAACAGGAGTTACCATTTAAACTAATCAACGCATCGGTCTGACTTTCGTCTGAAATGAACCAAACTATACCTTAAGTTGCGCAGCAGCCCCTGATGTTAACATTTGCAGGCCCAGACATGGACATTTTCCCCATTATGGAACTTGCATAGTAAAATCTGCCTGATATACAGCATGCATCTGCCAAGTACACATTACCAAACATTGTGTAACAGGGACTCTTTCTGCATATTTACCCTCTACCAATACATCATGTATTGAACAGCTTGCAAATTTGTTCAAAGTAACACACCCATCTACATAGGTGAATACAAGTTCAGCTCAACCCTCTCACCCACAGACAGGCAAGCCCTCTTGAGCACTCCCTGAACATCCACCTACACACTCACTCAGTAGAAAAGAACGTCATGTTTGTGCACAATGTGTGGGAAGTGGGCGATTCTCAGCTTACAGGGCTTTATCACTTCTGTATTATTAGATGTTGCATGAGGCAGCCACAGTGCCAAGTGCGATCCATTCTCAGAAGGGCTACCAAGTCATGGAAGTGATGCTGCACAGTGATGTGTCCATATTTAGGAAAATATTGAATGAGGTGGAGGCAAAGAACCATCTCCACTGATTTCCATATTTTATACACTGGGACACCTTGACCTTATTATGTTTTGACGATGGACACTTGACAATGCCACTAATACAGCACAAGGCATCCACATTGTTGCCAGCAGGAACAAATATTTAATATGGCATGAATGTACATAAGGTCATAGAGCAGTAGGTTTGTGTTCCCACAGTTTGACTGAATTTATTAATCTCATGAAGTCATTGCATATTTCAATGTTGGGCAACAGTTACAGGAAAAGGATTGCATGTCTCTTAAATCTCCTGAATTGGAACTCATTTAAGTTGATAAATGACGCACTTTATCCTGACTAAGGGCATACTTGGCAATGTAACCAAGTGCAACAATCTACAATTCTTGGGTGCCCTCTAACACGCTTATCACGCTGAGGAATGCTGGCCCTTCATTAAAATGGAACTGTAGCTTACCAGTTTTTTAAAACTGGAATAGTGAATATATGTAGTGAAACCCCTGCTGCAAGACCAATGTACCACATCCATTGACCTAGTATACAAGCTGTAGACAGACTGTCTTTGTCTGCTGTATCTGTACCAGTCTAGTCTCGCATTGCCAGACCCTCCTCTGCGGCACTGTGGAGGAGGGTGTGGCTAGTCCACACAGCATTCTGGGATTGGAGAGAAACATGCTGTGGTTTATTGGCATTTCTTTAAACAAAGAAAGCGGAAGGTGACGGACATCTAGCGGAATTTCCGGCCGCACCTGAACTATATATATATACATATATATATATATATAAAAATTCTAACAAACGGTTCGGACTCCCAAGACATACCTCTTCATAGTTTTTCGCCTCCACACCATGCTTCATGTCCAGATTGACCAGCTGGTCAGGCACTCTTCCAGTTCCTAATTGAAAAGAGCAGAGATTTAGCATCATATGCAATTAACTGAAATACAACATTTTAAATTGTGTTCACTAACAGGTGCTATGTAAACCTGGATATAGTTCCAGAAATGCAAAAACCTTTACATCCTAACTAAGACACCAGCTAAGAAGCTTTTCACTGTTATTCCATTTATACATTAGTTTCCACTCAGTCCTATGTTATTTACAACAAATGCATAGTATATTTTCACTCTCTATAATGTAAAGCATTACATAAAACATGACATGTGGTTCATTTCCATAAATTCACTTCTCGAATTTCAAAACCATCTATTAATATGACCACAAAAAAAAAAAAACACATACCCATGGGTGATTTGCTCTCAAAGCAAACCTCAAACATGTCATAGTCCTCTGTGGTGAATGCAAACTTTCCTTTTGTTGCATCTTCCTTGGAGTAAAGAGTGTGGCTGGAGGAATCTGTGATCTTAATATCAGAAAAACAGTAATGTTTTTTATTTGGCAGCTTTTAAAACATGGAGACATAACCTTATTGGGAATCTTTGTTATGGGGATACAATGGGTTAATAGCAACATAAGGAATATACGCCCTTGTATAATGTATGGAAGAACACAATACAGTACATAGCCTACCAGCTGTCGTTGACATGTGGCTAATGTGCTAACGTTAATGTCGCTAGCTTGTGTCTGCAAGCTGAATGGCCGGTAAGACTGACGTGTAACAGCAGCAGAGCCGAGCAGATAACAGTGACGGGATAATTTCCCATGGTGTAACACACATTCATTGTTGAATAAACACCAAAAATATGTGACAAAATTGGCGTGCATTGGCATCGGAGTAATTTGAGTTTGCGTCAGAATAAATTCCTAACGATAATGTTAGCTAGCTAGCTAATTAGAAACTAAAATCAGGAAGACGTTTGTCGGGGCCTGCGTTAGCTACAATGCTAACAACAGTTGTCACACATTTCAGCCACACTTCAACAATATTTAAGACTGCTTTAATATAAACTATGATTTCACTTGTAGCGGCTAATTTACCTGAGATTACGTAAACATGGCTAGACGTTAAAAGACTGAAGCCGTTTCGGCCTCAAAATAGACTAACGTTAGTTAGCTGTGTTTAATGTAGCTAGCCGGCTATGCTCACCTTCAGATTAGTTTTGGTGTTCGCCTGTTCCGTTATTTCATACTCCCCCGTGACAAGAACGTCTTTGTGGATCTCCTCCCGTAAACACTTTCTTGAGTTAACCGGTAAAAAGAAAGAAATGCAAAACACCGATTCAATAAGAACCGGTAACAACAGTAACACAGCGAGTCGAGCCATGGCTACCCTCAACCAACCAGCCCGTGCCAGCTAACCAGTTTAACACCGAGTTCCAGCTCACACAACCGGCCCGACTGAACCCTCCAGCGCCGCCGCTGACCTGGAGGGAGAAGTACAACTAGTCCTCTTCCGTAAGGTTTGGGAGTTCAACCTGTGTTTTCATGGCAGAATAAATCTGTTTGGGGCCCCTGAATGTCTGGGCAGTTGCTCACTTTGCCTGGTTATTTGTCCGACCTCGCCTGTGAGTGGTCAAGCACTGTGGGATAGATAATTAAATTGGCAACGTTTGAAAAATACAGAGATTAGAGATAGGCCTGTGATGCGATTTGAGCATTGAAGCTCTTCTTTACCTTTCAACCACACTGTCTTAATCTGCAAATAAAGCTGGCTCAGGTGCCATCATATGATGACACATAAAAAAGTGGTCTCGGAGAGATCAATATATTAGTGTGGAGAAGCAGCACTGAGACGGCAGAAGAATGGCAGAAAGGAAGAGGAGCTGTACGTGGCTATATTTTCAGGCCAAAAATGAAACAACGGCAAGCTGTAGGCTATAATATAAAAGTAAAATACCTTAACACAACAAATTTATACAAGCATATCAAAATTCTGTCCTGGGTTTTAACTTAGGCTATTAATAATCCAAAGGAAAAATCACAAAAACACTTAAAGGTCATGACAGTTCATTCAGATTTAGCAATTTGATGATGAATCCACCTTAATAATTAAAAAGTTTCGGTATGTATCGGTATCGACGATACTGGCCCTGTATTTAGGCCTACTTGGTATTGGTCGATACCTAATTTTGCAGTATCGCACACCACTAGCTCCAGCTGATAGGTACTGGTGAAACAACAGGCCCGTTCGAGATGAGCTGCGCCTCGCCTGTAAAGTGGAGGAGAGCAGGCGGCAGCCGGTGACAAAAATCCACTGTAAAGTCGGACAGTAATCTGTTTCCAGCAGTCTTCAGGCTGAACAGGAAGTCAAAGAAACAATCACATCCTGTTAGGTCAGATTACGATTTAATAAAATGTTATCAGACCCATATATCAGCTTGTAGCCTACACAGTCTCCAGTTGTTTTTATTATGACAGAGTAGCTGTTAAAATGTTCTACATGTGATTGGTTGCTGATTTTAATTAACAACACACTGTAGATGATCTGTAATCTGAACAGATTTAGTCTCTCTGACTTCTAAACGTAACTATCAGCCACACAACATGTGTTCTGTACAGAATAAGCCTTTAAATCAGACAAATAGCAGTTAAAATCCCTCCAATTCAAAAACAATAAAAAGTTGATATAAAACGTCATCATGTTGACTCGATTCTGAACCAATCAGCTGTTAGATCAGCCTAGAGCCAGGCGTTTCCCAGCATGCCCTGGGTCCGCCAGGGTCTTGCACAGTTGGTGAAAAGCAACTGCGCTGCCTGCATCTCAAAACTGCGGCCGCCTTGATCTCGTGAGGTTATGTTGCACACGTGTCTATGACGTCAGAGCAAGTCGGGATCAAGTCGGACACAAATCTAACCGCCATGCATTGGGCGATGATCGGCGGTGATCGATTCTGCACAGACCTGGCTCCCCTTGAATGACACTTGTCGGTACCCGATCTGTGCTGCCTGCACGATCCGTTATGCGTATGCGCAAGATGTTCGCGCATGCGCAGATGATAATCCTGTTTACGACACTGCACGATCTGTTCCACACTTGCGCACCTTTCCACCGCGGGAATAATATTTTTGTAGGCTACATTTTATGTTATTCATTATGCAGTTCATGGCAGGTCTGTTTTATAAAGATATTTAAATTAAGTACTTATTGTCACTGATCCAAAAATGCATATCGACGTCCGTGTACTAAGCCTTGGCGACATTGTTATTTTTGTGACATATAGTGTGGGGATGTTGTGATGTTTTTAAATGTAGCTTACACTATGCATTACGAGGTGTTTACGTGGTTGCCAATCCAAAATAATAAAGGAGTTGTTACATGTTACATGAACATACACCATTTTGGTTACATGTGGAATGATGTCTGAGTCTTTCTGTCACTGCAAACCTTCAGTTTCCTCCACACTCCCCTTTGCAAGCGCTGTGAAATGAATAAAATTCCCGAGGTGCAAAGGTGCGCAAGCGTGGAACAGATTGTGCAGTGTCGTAGACAGGATTATCATCTGCGCATGCGCGAACATCTTGCACATGCGCATAACGGATCGTGCAGGCAGCACAGGCTGCGGACATTGACATATATAAAATGGACCAACAGAGCCCGTTGCTCTGGACGGAGACTAGTGAAGGATATTAGAAGCACTTTTCCGGTGAGCGCTGAGCGTTACTGCGCAGCCCTCCAACTGAGAGAGACGACGTAAATGTGACGTGAGTAACCTGTCTGAAAGTTGTAAGTCTTCTGGTAGCTGTGCCAAGATAAATCTCAATCATTCCGAATCTTGCAGAGAGCGTAGGTATATGTAAGGAGATAACATGGGCACATGCTAATTATTGCTAACTAAAATGCTAGTTAACATTAGTAATTAAACCTAAACAACTAATGTAAGTCAAAACTGCCTGCAAGCTTCTCCTGTACTATACGGTAATTCCTCTACTATGCAACAGTAAGTCGCTTGGTTATGACACAATCGTTAGCCTATTTTTATAAAAACGTCTGCTACGGAGCTATAACGTGAGGTACAAGGTAATGGAGCCTTTTATACATTGTCGTGTTTCTTTAGAACTAAACATTGGACAAATAGAGTCTTTAAACGCTTCAGATGTAAAGTTATTCGCTGTCAAAGTGACGTCAAAATGAATGGCAGTCAATGGAATGCTAACGGGAGGTGATCGCTTTGTAGCATCAAAATGGCGCCATAGGAGTTACGCATTCCAGATGCTCGCTTACCCCCTTGCCCCCTTGGCTGCGGAGCACAGCAAAGATTCCAGGAAACACTCTGGCCAATCAGAGCAGACTGGGCTTTGTCGGGAGGGGGGCTTAAAGAGACAGGCGCTCCTACAGAGCGTCTCATGCAGAAGTTGAATGGGCAGTTTGAGAAAATGTAAGTGTTTTTTGAACATTAAAACATGTTCTAGTACAAACACAAAATACAAGTATTAACCTAAAAATTATATATAATAGTTGCCCTTTAAGTATTTTAATATTCTCCTACTTTATACTTCTACTCCACCACAATTCAGAGTCAAGTAGGCCTATTGTACATAATACTTCACTATTTATTTTATAGCTTTAGTTACTTTGCAGATTCAGATTAATAATACGAAATATTATGAATAAACCATGATGTATTAAAGTGGATAAAGATGAGACTTTGTTGAGCCCATGGTGAAATTCACAAGCTAACTGCCAAGTCATACTTCCGCTGTCATTTTGGTGAAAGTAACTCAAAAGTAACACAAAAGTAGTGTAAAGCATTACAATTAAGACACAGTAATATTGTAATAATTTAACTAATTAATCTCAAATGACAGTAACTAGTAATCTATAATGTATTGCATTTTAGAAGCAACTTGCCCAACACTGGTCATCATCTGGCGATAGCAACGCGATGCTTTGCCACGCTGTGACAAAAGTGTGTGGATGAAGCATTAATTGTTAAATTCTACTAATTTCGCAGCTGGCTAGTTAGCTATCTTGTTAATTCCATCATGCTTTAATACTACACTGGTTACGGAAAATAAGCCTAACAGTCATCTGGTAAACAGCGTCTCTGTGCCCCATGTTTATCGGTGTTTTAAGCCCCCAACGTCTCCGCACTACGATTAGGCAATTGTTATGGTTACGGTTAGGGTAAGGGTTGCAGCGCTGCCTGGAAGGAGACGCAGGGGGCTTAAAACACCATTGAGCCTGCCCCACTCTCTGACGATAGGACACTACTTCGCTGGGAGGTCAGTCAGCAGCTCAGCAGAGTGGAGACAGACTTCCAGTTAGTGGCTGTAGTAACTCAAATATGTATGTATAAACTCAAACATTTTTCTTACTGTTTAACTAGCTGGTCGCAAGCCAACAAAACAATATTACAACCATTGGAGTCACTTTATAAACAAGCATTAAAGACATTGGACCGTAAGGGTAATAGCTATCATCATTGTCACATAATTACAAAACACAACATGTTTAGCTTTGAAAACTTTAGAAACTTTGCTGATGCCTGTCTTGTTTTTAAGGTACTCCATGGGCTTGCTCCACCACCACTGTGCCAGTTTATAAAACAGAAAGATAAGGTCAATAGAGTAACCAGAGCAACCACCAGAGGGGATTGCATAGTTCAATTTAGAAAAAGTAGGATTGGAAGCACAGCCTTTTCTATCAGAGCCACAATTTTTTGGAATAGTCTGCCCAATGAATTAAGGGGACTGTAATAGTCTCTCTTCTTTTAAAAAACATCTTAAATCTTGGATTAGGGACAATTACAATTGTAATCATACACCAAATACTTAAACCCATGAATGTAATTAAGCTGAGGATTAGATGAGGTGAGCAACATATTGTCTGTTTGCGGGTATATTCATATTGTTTTAAAATTTCTGTTGTATTTATTACATTGCTACTGTATTTCTTAGATTTATAGTGTATTTGTATTGCTTTTTGTATTTTAGGGTGCCTGTTAAGACCTGGCTAGGGACAACAGATGGAAACTAGCACTTGTAGCTAACTCTTGCTTGTTTACAGCAAATAATTTGTCTGTTGATCAATGAGCATTGTCCCTATCAAATAAATAAATAAATGAAAAATGAAAAAAGTGGCCAGTAGCAGGCAGCGTTGGGTCCATAGAAATATAATTAATATAAAGGCCATTCAATTGAAGTCAACGTATTTAATTTTATGAATGTCAAATTTGTCTAAAATAATTAGAGAATTTATGACATGTAGTCGATCATTGTTGGAGAAAATCAAAGTTTGGGAAAATTTATTTAAAAAATCATCCTCTCTAACTAAAACTCTAGTTAGTGTGACACACTACTTACTTTACTTGTCACCCTGACAACTAACAACAATCCATTTTGTTGTGTACTAATGGAATGTCCACACCAAATGGTTCAATGGCCTTTCTATCTATTTTATTTTTACAGTACGGTTGGGTCTAAACCTGTGTTACGGCAGCAACAGAAAATTTGCAGATCCGGCAGGGAGGCTGGGCTCAGACCCTCAGAGCCTGGCGCTGGATCTTGCTCTGGCTGAATTTGAGTTGCTACAGCTGCTAAATGCCTGTCTCAAATGCAATGTTTTTCTTGTTGTTCCAACACGCATATGTTAAACTTTTTTGGTTGCATGCAGTGGTGGAAGTATTCAGATCCTTTACTTAAGTAGAAAGTACTAATACCACAAAAGTCCTGCATTGAAAAGGTTTCAAAACATGTTTAACATATGTGAAGGTATCCTACATATACACTATAGAACAAAAGCAAAAGCCTTACAAAGTAATGTAAAATAAACTTTATTACAAATCAAAACGCACAATCTTTACACTGTACAGCAAACAACATCCTCTGTCATAAGACCCTCAACTTAGATGAGGAATTTTGTTGAGAACATGTTAATAATGTGACATTACTTTTAAATGAATTGCCTTAAGCTGACCCCATTTTAATAATCTTTACTATTTCCGGCATGGACTGTGTGACATTGGAAATTATGCATTGCAAATGTTGTACCACATCCTGTGTCCAAAAGTGTCTATGATAAATGGTTCATGAGTTATGAAAGGGGGCGTGGCCATATTATATGGTGCACGGCGAACCACTGATGAAAGGAACTCTTTATGAGTGCAATGATGTCTCCTACAAGAGTCTACATCCAACAGTTCATTGGTTATGAAAGGGGGAGCGGCATGAGACAAGCATTGTGTTTCTCAATATCATGTGTACACTACACCATGTCAATTTAATTTCCTCCCATGTTGTTGGTGCTCGAGCCCTAAAAATTAACTGCCAAAAAATAATAAACGCACATTAGACTCTGAATTGGTAACTATGACTGGTGGTACTGAATATACCATCAGTTATGTGCAACATAGTCTGCTGTTTTAACTGCACTTTACATTAAGACACTTTTAAGTGCCTGAGACATTGTCTCTGAGGGAGTCTAGCCACAGGTTATTGTGACTGAAGCGCAATGGCTGCATGCTTGTGAGGAGTCAAATCTACATCACTTGTCCTTTTTGCCCTCCTCCTGTTGGAGTGTCTGAGGTGTGGATCCATGAAGCACCAGCAGTCCAGACAGAGTGAGAGAGATTCCCACCCACCATAGAACTGCATGACTCTCTCCAAACATCACCGTCCCCAGGACAGCCTGAACACACACACAAAAACATACTCACTGTAAAACACAGACAGAACAAGTCTGAAATGTCTAAGAGTCTGAATGCTTTCACAACAACTTTTTGCTGCTTAGTACATTTCTTTTTTACAGGCTCAATACTGCTTGAAGTAGGGTTGGGCGGTAATACGGTATACTGCGGGGTCTTAAAAATAGCAACGGTATCAGTTTCAATACAGTCATTAAAAAAAACGCAATGCACTTATATAGGAGACAAGGATTAAATATTAAATATAATTTATGTAATTATGTGTGGTTGTCATCACGTGACAGTGTGGAGGAGAAGGTAGTTTTTTGTAAGTTGTTGTTATGTTATTATTGTTTCAGTAGGCCTATTAGTGTTTGGTATTCAGTTTCTGAACGGTGCACAAGCCAACAGTTTGGTGATGCCGTCTGAGCCTTACGTCATAATTTTTAATTAGTCACGGTAATACTGTATACCGTGGTAAAATAGGGAGGAGGTATGACGGTATCAAAATTTGGATACCGCCCAACCCAAGCTTGAAGTAAAACTGAAAATGAGAGGTGAATAGAGCACCATAGGGGAATGCTTACTGAAGAGATGAAGTTGGATGCAGTGGTAGTGACTGTAGCCCTGGCTGAAGAGGAGCAGTGTCGGAGCGCCTTGGAAAAGAAGGTCCACATGACAGCATTACAGGTGAACAGAAGGCTTCCACACAGCAGCCGCAGGGGGATGTGGAGCTGCAAATACACATGTTGACATGAGAAAGCGGCAGTCAGCCACACAACCACAGATGGGAGACAAATGAAGGGTGAAATCTTCTATAGTTCAGATTCGTTAAGATCTGGTTCTTCAGAGTTTTCAGGATCACCGTACTATACACCCATGAACACACTGTAAAAAAACGCGGTCTCTAAAGACAGCTCAGGCTCCACAAACAGCAACAAAAACAAACTGTGCCAACCTGCTCCACGAACCATAACAAACAGTGTTCCAGCCAATAACCGACAAGAAGGAGCTGGTTGAGCCATCACTGCAGCAGCGTTAGCACGTAGGCTACTTCCACAATGCGTATTCCTGAGTCAACCAGATCCTTCTTGTCGGTTATTGGCTGGAACTCTGTTTGTTGGTGGGGCAGGTTGGCGCGGTTTGTTGTGGAGCCTGGGCTGTCTTCAGAGACCGCGTTTTTTGACTGTGTTCAGGGGACAGGCAGCTAGCGGATAGTGAGGAGATGTTTGCTGTATGTGACAAAAAATGTTGTAGCCTCACTTAGAGCACCTTTAAGGTTAAATTCTAGGATCTGAGGGAGCGGGAGGGAGTGGGAATCTGGAGGAGACCAGACAAATATGGAGGGGGGGGCGAGGTTGTGGATGGCCTTGAATGTAAACAGGAGGACACAACTTCCCTTTGGAACGATAAAAAGCAGCCTATTTTATCTCTTATGTTTTGAGAAAGAAACACAGAGAGAGGTGTGATATTGAACGTAACGTTACCCAGTCACAGGCGGTTCCAGGTTCAGTCCAGCCGCTGAGCCCTGAATCACACTTCTCTCTCAGGTAGTCTGCACCGAGTGACAGTTTGGCAGACAATGATGCAACAGCACCCAAAAAGCCCGCTAATAACGCGTACAAAGACCCTAAAAACATATTTGACACATTACCGGAACAGGAGTCCATACCAGTTGTAACCATTGTAACGTTACCCGTTAACAGTCACGTTAGGCTCGTTCAAGATGAGCAAGGCCTGCGTAAAACTGATCACGGGCGATCGCCGCACAATTCATGCCGGTTAGATTTGTGTTCGATTTGATCAGTGGATGTAGGCTATCATGGATGTATATTTGATCCCAACTTGCCTGTTGCCTACAAGATGTGAGTCGCGCATGTGCAGAACGGTCGCCATCTTTGACAGCTAGCTACGGCAACCCCTCTTGGACAAACTATAGTGTCCGACCAACGCGATACGAAACGCGAAATATAAATAGAGGCCTATTAGGACTTACACAAATTAGAGCATCTGGAGAAAGAAAGGAGGGTTCAGCAGGTTCAGGTGACACCGGGGCCAGTGGTTAAAAGGTGTGGATGATGAGAATCTCACCTCAATAAGTCTTTAAGTTACTTACCACAAACCATTAATCACCTTAAGGTCGCTGTTACTCCCTAAAGACAGGACCCAGAGAGAAAAACTGAAGTGGAGCATTGCATGAAACACATGCAACAATGGGTTACAATCCCCATCATGTGATGGCACCTGAGCTAACTTGACTTTCTAAAGATTACATTGGGATAAAAGTGGCCTTTGAGTTTAGATACCTTGTTACATATAAGCCTCTTTCCAACCAGTACAGGAGCGTGTAGGAACAGTCCACTTCTAAACAGTTAACTACTCTCCCCCAAAACCGTTTTTGCCATTTGCATTCACACTGGGAGGAACTAGGAGGGGTAAGGGAGTTGTCTGAATTAATCTTTTGTTATAACACAAACATTCCACAATAATGCCACAGGTGTGATTAGATGGCTGTGTGAACACAAAAGACATTTTGTTATTATAACACAGCCATCTAACCACAATATTTAGTTATGATACCACAGCCATTTAACCTGCTGCTGCTCTTTTTATTCAAGCAGGTATACCTACCTAGCCTCGTGAGACCGTCCTGATCTCGCGAGCTCCAGTTTTCCACTCGCAGATCAGTCTGGCATCTTGAGGCAGAGAAAATTTGGAGCCGTTAGCCAAACGACCGGGCCAATCAGCGTTGGTTTTGAGGTGGGTTAGGTGGTGATAGACAGATGGTTTATCCAATCAGCTAACCAGTATTTTCAGACAGCGGTAGCCGCTCGCTAATGCTTTTTTTCTCTTGGATCCTTCTTTTGGAATATGGTCCGTGAACCTGAAATGGTTCCTTTTATTCCTAAATTCTCGTTACACAAACGGCAAATATCCTTTACCGACATGTTTGCATGCTGAGCTAACGAGCTATGCTTTCATACGCTTCGTGGATCTGATTGGTTGATTTGGCCCGTCTATAACCAACATAGGTGACAGATGGTTCATCCAATCAGCTAACCAGTATTTCCGCCCCTTCCCAAAAGTTCTCCAACGGAAAGTTCCCAAGCAAATGCGAAGCGATCCATCTGGCGGAGTCAGGTTAATACCTACCTTCATGTGTGCATGTACAAATAACTGTAGTAACCCACATTTCTATTAAATATTTTATTTATATCTATGTAAAACCCAACACATCAAACTTTAGAGTGCAAAGATAAACTTAAGACTGGTTTACAAAAGTAGAAGGCATGCTAAAGTTAATACAATATTAAAAAGATGCGGAAAAGGGAAAGACCCTGCCCTGAAGTAAGAGCTGAAAGAGTTAAAGGAACTGCGGTCAGAGGAACTTAATAATCCCCAAATTGGTCCAGTCGGAACACGAGTTAAAAAAAGGGTTCTAGGAACATTATGTTCTAGAAATTGCAAAATTCCTTCCAGTCGGAAAGGGACTATTGAGAATCTGGAGATGACGTCACTACACAGCGCCCCGCCCCCTTCCGTCATTTTGGGAGGCTACCCGCCAGAACCGTTCATTGTTTGTATTGGTAGCAGAGGAGGTTGTTGCAATTCCTCACTATTTTTAAATGCCTGGAAAACACTGCTTTGTAAAAAAAGAAAATGCTCCAGTGTCTCACACGATTGTCGTGGAAACCGTAGGAACCATGTGTTAAAGTTTTTTTCGTTTACCTACATGGAAAAAGCATGAAGGAGATCATCTCTCCGATGTGACAAGGAGACGTCGGATTTCTTGTGTGGCTGCAATTAGAAGAGAGGACCTTTCTCAGGTCCAGCACAGAGACACCACACTGACTGGAAAGGAGATAGACCTTTTAGTTAAAGAGTAAGATCCTTTTAGTTTAACATCAAACATCCCCGAAATCACCATCACCATACTCCACCAGACTCCATGTAAATAATCAGGCCTTTAGCTTGTATAGAGCCAGCATATCGCCACATGTAAATGGATGAATTAAGGGTTTATTTCAACCAAACCAGAGTGATGATTGTTGGGACAGTGGAAAGACGAACCAAGACGGTAGTTTTGGTAGTTTTATTTAGTTTCTGTCCACTTTGAATGAAGTGTGTTTTACGATGGTAAAAGTACTGATTATTTACATGGAGTCTGGTGGAGTTTGGTGATGGTGATTTTGGGGATGTTTGATGTTAAACTAAAAGGATCTTACTCTTTAACTAAAAGGTCTATCTCTGTAGGGATCCTTTCCATAATGTTGTCACACACTTAGAATAATAATCTGAGTCTGTCAGCGTCAAAAACTGAACTTTTAGTGAATGCTAACTGATTAATATACTGGACCAGTTTCAGAGGTTGTTGTTCCTATCAGTTTGTCTCTGTAAGGGCCCTTTTCTTTCGCTGCCTTTTTCTTAATTTTATCGTAATTTCTCTGTTTAAACCATGGATGTATTAGGAGAACAAGACGCTTTAATGATAATTCCTTGAGCCCTCTTTCCAGCTCCGTGTCTGTGTCGCTCTGACACTGTTGCCCCTGGCAACCGATAGCGTAGGATCCCAAAATGGTGGACGGGCTCAGAGACCTCCCAAATCGTGACGTATGTCCTCAGTCATTACATGTTTTGTAGTGAGCTTTGCAGCATGTAATGGGATACAGGTACCACACAGCATTATTTTTTCGGAGTGTCTATTTGCACCCCCGGTACGAATAGCCTCGGCCACACACCTGAGCTATTTACACCCTGTGACTTAACAACAACAAAAAACGTTGCTCGCGTGCACCGAAATCATGGCGGACGTTCATCTTCCATGACCGCAGAAACTGGCATATTAGGGAAGTTTTGTCTCTAAAGTTTATAACAATTGAATTTCTAGCGGAAAATGGATACTACAGTTGCGCTTTCTGTCTTCAGTGAAAGCATACAACCGTTGGTTTGTTAGTTAGTATCTATTTTTTTGTATACAATATGGTTACCTAGCAACCGAGGCTTGAAGAAACCAAGTGGTTAACAGTTGTTCAACATTCTGAATGAACTGCTAGCTAAGTGGTTAGCACGTTTACGATTAGTATGGGAATTTGGAGTTCGATTCCCCTGTGTGGTGATTTTATTTTTTTTAAATTTGGATTGGATAATTTGCATGCAAGTCAGGACCCGCGAACGCGAATTATTTTTTTTTCTTTTTGCAGGGTGGTAGGGGAAGACTCATGAATATGCCTGCTCTGGTTGGGTTGGTTAGGTTTAGGCAAGAGGAGTGGGATTGGTTATGGTTAGGGTAAGAATGTCAGGGCGATAATATTCCAAAAAGGTGTAATACATGAGTAGTATGGATAACTGTGTGTAAATATATGCCAAGGTACTGTAAATGCACAGGGGTGCAAATAGCATACATTGATATTTGTACCAGACGGGGTATTAATAGAACACATTGCTGTGTGCACCGGCGGGGTACTAATAGCATTCATTTCTAATTGCACCAGGGTACAAATAGCATACACTGCTAATTGTACCAGGGGTGCAAATAGCATACACTTGTAATTGCACCAAGGTACAAATAGCATACTGGTAATTGTACCAGGGGTGCAAATAGCCTACACTGCTAATTGTACCAGGGGTGCAAATAGCCTCACCCTTATTTTTTTTAAGATTATTTCTTTGGGGCTTCTCCCTTTAATATACAGTGACAGTGGATATGGATAGCCTGCAAGGGGGAGAAAGATGGGGGACAACACGCAGCAAAGGGCAGCAGGTCAGATTCGAACCCGCGCTGCTGCAGGACTCAGCCAACACGCTCTTACTGGATGAGTTAGAGGCCGCCCCATTTTTTATTGCAAGCTTAAAGTTACAACCTGAGGTATATTTAGTAAAAGGGGACAGTACAAGAAAAACAATAGACAGTAGCCTACACTATAAATATCACAATTCTAATGTCCAAATACGCCCCGCCACCATGTAGTCATGCAGCACAACAGCACACAGTACAAAGGGCGACGCAATGGAACAAAACATAATGTAGTGTTAGGGTGTTAGTGTTATACAAGCAGACTGTAAAAAAAAACGATTAAAAACTGGCTACAGAAACACCGGCTCGCTGTAGGGTGTCCGGTAAGAACTTGAACCAGAGATGTCTGACCTTGAGATCCAGGAAGATTTATTAAACGACTCGAACATGAAGATGTATTTGACGTTACATTTGAAGTTTGAGGTGATTCTGAAATATAAGCAAACAATGCACTTTAATAAGCATCTGATCTATGAACATTATTTACCAAACTAAATGATATAGCCACCAGCACATAGCAAGAAACAATACTAAGAATGACGTTACTTTCTCAGTAATAATTAACATAAATGTAACATATTGCTCAGTAACACAAACTGAGAATAAGCCATATCTGTAACAGCACACATATCCATGACGGAGAAAACAGTGTAATACACCTTTAATAGCTAAGCACGTGGCTCCACAGCGTTAGTCCGTTTACTGATTACTGATTTACTGGCAAATTGGCCTAACACAACCTGAATATCAACACGTGGCTGCACAAATAATATTAAACAATCTGCACATCTATTAGCTATGCAATAAGAAACACAGCAACAGCAATATTATCAAGGCGATAATATATCTCTCTCCAAATAAATGTCACGTCGTAACACGGGCTAAACTTATCCACATTGTAGCAGAAAACTTATTGAAATATGAATAAACTAATTAATAGCTTTAATGTTTACACAGATAACGAGGCAGTAAAAAAAAAAACATTACAGTTTAGAAAGTTACAGAATAGTTTTACGTGTAACGTTCTGGGCTACACATCACTTCAACAAGTCCGAAAACGGGAAAGGAAAGATAAAGAAAAAGTCGGTTCGCTGCTGCTGATGGAGGTCTGTCCCCTTCGTCTGAGCGCGAGTGACTGGTATGGAAAACTGGCAGGAGATCAAAGCGATGACTCTCGTCACTGATTGGTCGATCATCTCAGGAGAGAGAGAGAGCACGTTTTACTGTGGCCTTTTTTACACAGACCTAACCTAACAACCAACACAAAACTTGTTCGAGACAACCAAAGGTTCTGAGAACATTCTAGTGGTATGGGGCCCTTCCATAGAATACAGTATTTAGGACCTGGGGGCCCCTTAGTGGGTTAAAATGGCCACGTTCCTGAGACTAATAATGAGAGAGGGAAGACATGTACTAACATGTAAAGTCAAGGTAGTGAAAACCACAGTAGATTGATCAGGGGCTCTCACTTATTTTACAGAATGAAAAAATAACAATCTTAGATAGGAGTTTGTGACACTAAATTGTATTCAAATGAGATTAATAGACAAATAGGTCCTACACTATTGTCGTCAACATGACAAGTTCCAGTTGGTCTCTGTATTAAGAATAAAAGTGTGACACACACATACCATATAAACTGTCTTGGACAGTAGACACATCCTTCAGCTGAATGAGAAATAATGTATATAGCCTACTTCTATCATTGTAGGCTACACATTTTAAACCTGCTCCAATACAAGTATATTGATACTGCAGTTATAAGATTATAAATCATCTCTTTTCATTTTTTTTGTGCTAGTTTTCTAACTGTTCACAATTACCTTATTTATGTTTGAAGATTTTCAGTTCTCAAAAACATCTTTAATTTTTACAGTAATTGCATAATAATCCATGCAGTATGTGATCATGGTAAATGTGGGTTACAAAACAGACATATCACGTTGGCTGAGGTATTTTTGAAAAGTGCAAAAGCTATTATTTTTCTGTCGGCAGCTCAGGGATTACCCAATTACATATGGTAGAGCTGTCCAGTTTCCAGGGAAACATCCCTGTTACTGATCCCACGAGACCAGACAAGGACTCGCTACTGTGTGTGGGGAGTCTGGCTCTGTGTGAACAATTATTATTGGCTAGAGAAATCCCTCCAGTATTGTAGCTTAGTGCGTCAAATAATCACTAAGAATAGCATGTCACCCACTCCTCCATACGGAGCATTTAGGCTAGAAGTAAAATTCACAAAACTTTCATATAGCTGTGACTAATCCAAATGTTTGCATCTTTTAACCATACTTAAATGTTAATGTCACACCTGCCCACTAAAGCCATACTTTTCTTCTTCTTACCACTTACAGTGATTTTCAATCCTCAAGTAGCCTACATTTTCAGCAATATTCATTACACAGTTCTAGGGAAAGGTGCAGTCTGTAAGCCACCTGTAAAGGTAGTTGAATAATGTCACTATTGACTGCCAAACCTCTTTATCACATCTGGGCAGTGAATTAGCACCGCATGTCCTTATACTTTACGAAGAATAATACTTCCTTAAATCAGCATGCATGCTGACGCAAGTGCCTACACACCCTTCAATTAAATGCTGTCATTCTCTAAAGTGTGCTTGTTATCATCTCTAGATACTGAAAATACAAACAAAAATCAGACCATACGCTGATAAGAGCACTTGACTCCAGACTGAGTTCAAACCTTAATTGGATTTGTCATACACTACCACTGCTGAACACACAGTGCCATATAAACTTAATGTTATAAAATATTGGTACTGTGTCAGAGGGACTCACTTTGTTGACATGAAACAAAGAAGAAGGAATATGTTAGGAACAGATGTAATTTGCTTCACTAAAAGTGTAATTTGGTGTCATTGTAAATGCCCGACTGAGTATCACTCTGTCACTCACACAGACTTTTAGCCACAGGGGAAGACACTGAAGTATTCATGATTTTATAAAGCCTTCACACTATCTCTCGACAAAAGAAATTGATCAGGGGATTGCTCTGTGTGAATATGGAGCCGAGCCATACTGAGCTCTTGTCATCATGGCATAGAGGCAAACTCAGTTTCATTGTGCAGACATTTACACCCAGGAAGGGATCTCTTTCTGTCTCCCTCCTTGCATCCTCATATACTCATAATTTCTCCTTTCCTCCTCCTCCCCTCGCCTCGCTCTTACTTTCCTCCTCTCTTTCTATCAGGCTTACGCTGCCTGGATCCTCCCCTGGGTTGCAGCACCGACGCAGTTTGGCGTCATAGTGGTCTAATTTTACTGCTGTTGATGCTGATGTTAAAAGAAGCAATGGGCACCTGCTATTTCTGCTGCTTCCCCATCTCCCAGGGGCTGGCGAAAAGGTATAAATAGACAGCGTTATTAGGCGCTGCATGGTCGCACATATGGCTTTATTGAGGAAAAAGAGGCTCTGCTTAAGTGCAATGGAAATCAGATACTCAGAATTCAGCTGTTACGCAACAGCACAGTGCTAACAAAACAAGAGGCTTCGTAAAAGCACATTTAATCCAAGTGTTTTGCAAGCAAGAACCAAGGAAGTAGCATTGTTCTGCAACTTTAATTCTTTAAACTATATCAAATATTTGAATATTTGTTTGAGGTTGTACTTTGGAAGAGCAGGCCTGTGTCCATACAGGAAGCAGAGTAACAACTGCTAATATCTTGGCCGTGTTTCACAAGAAGGGTGTGTACTTGAAGGGCACAAACGTCAGAGTAATTTAGTTATTGGTAGTCTTCCACCCAGTACGTTCCTCACGTGCACAAACACACCACACATTTCCTGTGCAAAGCCATTAAGCAATCTGCCTTCCGATGATTCTTTACATGTTGAAATATTGATAGAAGATGAAATGAGCGAGTGAGGTGTACGAATGACAAGTAGAAGGGAGGGGTAAAGGTTTGATGACGAACTGCGTAACAATAATAAGATAATGAGATAAGATGAATAAAGATACAATAATGGCAAAATATCACATAGTTTAATTAAACTCAGCAGAAAAGTACAAGACAGTCACACTAGATCACTCACCTTAGTTTCATTTGAAATTAAATGTATTGCTGACCATTGTGTTAGTGATGTATTAACTGTCTTTATTTTTATGAATTGGCATTCTTTTATAGCAATTTTCTGTTTGGGAAAGGTGGATTTCATTAGCCAGACATTTAACTCCCAGCTTTAACCTAAACTTGACCATGAAGCTATGAGATGAAATAATGCACCTTAATGTTCGAGACTGAATGAAAACCATGTAGAAAAATGAAGAATTAAGACAGTAATACGCAATTGCACATCTTTTTAGTCACAGGAGTTAAAGTAGGCATATCACATCAGTGTGTTTGCCTGCAGACCATCAACCAACTGCACTATGCAAAAATAAGAATTTACTAGAACATTTGTAAGTTTCTAGATCACCAGGAATTTACATGTGGCCTACTCATCATTTATGGCACATCAGTATTAATTTTAGCCCAGCTGTGCTTCCAGAAGAGGCAAATTTAGAGTGTCTAGTTGTAATAAAGAGTTAGAACAGGTTGAATAAAAACACCACTTTGCAGACAGACACTTTACACATTAAGTCCAGCTGTCTGCATGCCCCAGTCCATTTACACAAAACACAACGAAAGAAGGTTAAGTCCAAACTGCTGTCTGTGACTTTATGAATTAATTCTGGGGACTATTTCTTGCATTGGGCTGCAGCTCACTCACATGTGCGTCTTTGAGGTAATATTTTGTCGACCTTCAGTTCAGAGAGAACAGAACAAATTTAACTAACGTAGATCGTGGTTAAAACGTTGCTTTCGGATCCTCTTTTTGTCTCGATTTGTCTTGTCTGCAGCGGTTGTCTTGGAATGAGCACGTAGGCTATGAAAAACATTGTTTCGATTACAGATGCGATGCATCCCGTCTTTCCTCTTTCTCCAATAATCAAATCAGATTTCTCTGTAGAGAAAACCCAGAGACAAATACTTAGATCATTGTTTTAGCGGAAAAAGCCCGTCTGTACTCTGCTGGCAAACAGCAGTAGCAGCGAGTCTTCGTAGCGGTCTATATTTGGGCACGGAAGTTGGCTACGACGTCATCGCGCTATGCTTGCAGTTAAAAAAAAAAAAAAGGGAAAGAACGCAGTGACGTAGGAGCCCTGACGTATAGTTAACCTTGGCAACAGACGGAACAATAAATACTAGAGCCAGTGTAGATGCAGGGAAATACTGCTATCCCTTATGGAGGCTAATTTTAGACATTTTTAAATTCGCTGTGGAATGCCACTGCTATAGTGTCTTACAGCAGAGAAAACATTTATGTAGGCTATTTGTGTGCATATAAATAGTGCCACAGATTCAACCAGACAGATAATTGAATTTAAATATCACTATCTTTTATTTACATATCTTACAAACAACATTTATCTTAACCCTCTGTGTAAAAAAATAAATAGAAATTTCATAACTTAAAACCACTAATGTTTTCACAGAAAACTTGATACTAAGATAGACCACTCAGACCACGTCAGTTTTTAAGTTTTTCCACAATTACTCTCACATTCCATCAACCAGAAAACAAACTGGATCAATAATAACAACTATTGCTCTGAACACATGCACATCAACACTAACAAGTTGTGTTATCTAGCACCATAAAATCATATATGAACTCATTAAACGTCTAGGTGGTATTAGTTAAAACATGCTTTTTAAACTTGCTACATGGGTGTAATAGGCAAGTATAGATAAAAGGCAAATCAAATCATAAATATGCTTTCTGGTAAGTCAATTCCATAGCCCTGTGATCTGCACATCGGTCTTATACATCAAGAAAATGTGCTCGATAGGAAGTATTGTTTTTGGAAGTCTTTAAAGGGCCAGCAGGGTTGGGGAGCTGAGGGAATCAGAGGACTGGTCGTTGCTGTTGCTTTCTCTCCTGTGGGCGACACCACAAGTGGGGAAGGTCTCTGCCTCTGGGAAGCTGAACACAAAAGAAGACGTGTAGGTGGTGCAGGCTGGTGTGCAGGTCACCACAGGTGTGCACAGGGGCTCAAAGTCACCGTTATTGGCTAAGGCGTGAAGGGGCTCCCAGTCCTGGGTTGTGTAGAGGGAGTTGGACAGGTCAACATCTGGCACTGACCGCGCTGTCTCCATCTCCGTCTTTGCCATCAGATCCAAGGACTCCTCGAGGACAGAGGAGTCGAGGTCTGTCATCTTGACCGCGCTGCTGGTGATGGTGGCGGTGGAGAGGACGGAGCTACTGCTGGAGAAGATGGAGTTGGAGGTTGAGGTGAAGGTTGGCTGGCTGGAAGTGATAGTGGTTGCCTTTGGGATGGTGGTCTGTGGCTGGGAGGACACCGCGTTGGAGAGGAAGGGGTGGGAAGGAGAAATGGAGGCCACAGAGAAGTCAATGTCCAGCTCTGAAGGGATTTTGCAGATGGGTTGATGGGCAGCCAGAATGAACTCAAGCCTTTCCTTCTCCTTCAGAAGATTAGTAATATCGTTCTGCAGGCTGGACTTCTCATCCTCAAGCTGATCAGTTTCCTGTAAGGGGGAGAGAAATAGAGGAAGTGGCATTAGCTTGGCTGCTGGATTACACAGTTAGCTGAGGCGAGAAAATCCATTTTGATGAATGACGGTAAATGTGTGGCATACTTACAGCTTGCAGAGTGTCTGTAAGCTCTCTCCTCCTGTTGCGGCATTTTGCGGCTGCCTGCTTGTTTCTCTCTCTGCGAACTCTTTTCTTCTCTTCCTCCTCAGATGTCACCTGCACAATAACACAAGAAAAGGTTTAAGTCTCCAGATTTGTGATAATGAATACACTGTAACATGGAAGATACTACATGTTATGCAACATTTGAAGTACATGGAGATAGTAATTACCTGATCCATTCTGGCCCTCTTGGTAGAGTTAAGAGCCCTGGATGAGGACCTCATGCCTGGTCTGGAGTACACCGGGCTGGGGCTGGAGCTGGAGCTGTAGGGGGGAGCTCTGTGAGAAGGGGCCACTGAGGAGATCAAAGGCTGGACCATCCACTGCAGATCCGGGCTTGCCGAAATAGCGGTGACAGTGGGGATGAAGGAGGCACTTGATGCTGTCAGGTCGGTGAAATCCTGTGGGTAAAGCAAGAGGATCATGAGTACATTTTGTATACTTTCAGGAGGGGGATGCATCATTACAAGATATAAAAAGCAGGGTGGTTTAAAAATATCCATATGATGTCAACTATGACGTTACACTCTATGGGGTTTCCAGTTGGATGAATGAAGCGCGACTTGCTTTGCGTGCAGCAGGTCAAGGCAATTTATTATTATATTTCAAGCACAACTCAGCATAGGCTATTACTGTTGGTCAGCCAGCTTATATTTATTATTATTTTAAACCTTATGTTTAAGCTTCATGAGAATAATTTAGCGAAGGCTATAATAAGCTTTATCTTTTCAAGTTCCATGCAAACAAATAGGCTATGTAAATAGACTATCACCTAGCCTACATTGTAATAAAAGTTGAATAATAAAAGTTGAATAATATTTGACTGGACAAACCTGAGACTGGGGAGATCCCATGCTGGAGTAAGATCCCGCTGGTGACGGGTAGTATCCCAGATTGTCCCCGGACGGGGAAGCGGTGCTGCAGCGTGAGGAATCGCACTCCGCGTTGAAAGCGTTAAACATCATCTTTCCGCAGAAAACCAAGTAGGAAGATTCAAACAACTGTAAACTTGAGATGAGGAAATCCTTTTGTAGGTTTGGGAGAAACTCTTAAATTGCCGTTCCCGATATAATGTCACTGGTCGTTGTTCTGCTACTGAAAGTTTGACTGCCAAAGCCGAGAGTTCGGAGCCTTTTATAGCCCGAGAAAGGGCCGGCCAAATGACGTCTGCAAAGGGGAGTGCTCTTTACCCGACACCGTGGGGAGAAAAACACCAAAACAGTCACATAACAACGCAAAAATAATGCCAACTATTGGTTGTATATTGTTTTAATACACTGACAATTGAATATGCAATGCGAATTTGTGCTGTTTAAAGTTGAAAATTAACATTTAGAAATAGTTTTAAACTCACCCTGGAGAAATGGAATATTCCAGAAACGGGATCCCCAATACGTAATTTTCCATATATGGTGCATCCTGTAAAAGGGGCGGAGCTTGCTGGGAAATACACCATCTGAGATTGGCCGACAGAGACATGACGTTATGTAGACCTGTTAAGACAACAAACACAGAGGCTGTCGTGAAAACTAAAGAACTGGGATAATGGTCAGCTAAGTACACAGCAAAGTGCAAGGAAAGATCAATTTGAACATGCAGATGAGTCTGTTCTGAACTGAGAGTATCAAACAAACACATCAAAACACACACTGCTGTTTTTTTTTTTAACACTGTCAATTTGAATATTTTCTCAAAATGTTATTATTTAGGCCTATATCAAGACTATGAACATATAGCCTAGGAGTATTTTCACCTCTATATCATTAATGCATTGTTATAGCTTGCTAAAGAGGCATAACTTTATGAAAAACTAAAATAGGTTCACACTTTCATTAACAAGTTGTGGTTGGAGAAACTCTTGCACAATCAATCAGGCATATCACAGAGCTATTATGTAGCATCAAAGATTCAAAGTGTTTTTTTACACAGTCATACAATATGAGTAGTGAAATACAGGATAGCTATACTTTCCTTATCTTTCAGGCCATACCTCCACCAGTGTGTGTGACACCGATACATCCTACAGGAGTAGGCCTAATATCGGAGGCAGAGCTCCAGGGACAACTGGGGGATAGAAAGGGGACTTGGGGTGGAAAGGGGACGGAGTACCCAGATCCGTTATGTGAGGAGGGCCCAAAAAGAGGCGATAGAATGAATAGCTGATGCGGGGAAGGGCCCATAGAGAATGCCTTTCTACTGGGCCCAGAATCTTGTGCCACAACCCTGCAGAGTTCCACCAAGTCAACTACATCCTCCGACTCCACCTGCTCTCACCACAGTCACATGCAACTCTCCAGCGTTGTCCCCACTATGGACATCACAGCTCATCGGCTCGGTGGAACTCATCCAGACTCCTGTCCCAGAACATATAGGCAACATTCTGGCTGGAGCAGTAGGCCAGGAATCAGTACCAGGATGGAGCAGCCTACAGGCCTGTTTTTCTCCCCTGTCATAGAGTACCAACATAGGGAGGGTTAACACAAATGTAACCAAGTAGTCTTATAAATAACTAAAACATTTTTTTACATTGAAGATAATGGTACAAAGCTACAAAGCCCCATAACGAACACATATCTATTCAAATTTTCATTTACTGTACCAGCTCCTTTTTCCCTATTCTAAAAGGAAAGAAATCCCAGAATGCAAAGCTGAAAGAGTGTTTGCAAAGCAAGTTTAAAAACTATACAGAAAAAAAAAAGATGTAAACATGGGTGTATGTAAATATAACTCTGTTGGCTATACCTGCCTTTTTTCTAAAACCGTGTGACTCTCTTTCTACCCCTGAACGTGTTTACTGGAATGGGATACAGGAATGTGCATAATTTGTTTGAAATTCAAAACAACTACGAATATATGCCAGGAACACCATAACTACACGTCAGATCAGAGGTGATTGCGTGTATTCTGCCCCCAGGCAGTGCTTGTACCTCTTGTGTGCAATCTATCCAAGGTGTGTTTAGTTGCAGAGCAAGCTGATAACCGGTTTGTTATGTGTAGGCCTAGGCCATACTTTTCCACAACAGTTTGCTTTTCTCAGTAGCCTAGTGGCCAGGCGTGATCATATAGCCTAGGTCTTCCCTAAGACTGATGTAAAGGGAATCCTCATAATTTGCACAAGGAGCTATGAATCATGCAGTTTTGACACTGAGCCAACATTCAAACTTTATGTTGCTCTTCAAATTAAGTGTTTAATTTAATTAGGCCTAGGCTACTTTATGAAGTTCTGTAACCAGGTCTTAATAGAAGTAGCACACAAGTCTGAGACCCCAGTAGTGTCAGCAACATCTTGCTGGTAGTTTTTTCTTGGCTTAGCATTTATACAAAGTTATGAATGGGCACAAAACATAAACTCTGGCCACAATCGTCATTCATACATTCAGCTGCGTTTTTCCTTTTCCTTTGAAATAAATGCCCTTTTTTTAACCGTGCAGGCTTCAGGCTGGCTGTTTTGGTAACATGACGTTAATAAAAGGTATACAAAGTTGACAGTAGTGTTACTGTGGCAAAGTGCATCGCTGTAGGTTAAATAGGCTAATTTATGTTTTGTTTCCCGCGCTCGTGTTTTGTTGAACATTCCTGGTTGTCACAGCAACACTCCTCCCCTTCGCGTCAGTGACGTCCTCATTTTGCATAGCAACAACGATCGTTTGTGTTGTGATGACGGATCACTCAAGTAAAATTAAAAAGCCTGCTCTTCAGCGTCGTCTGTGCATAGGCCCCGCACAACACGTCATGATGTTTTTTGGTTCCAGGAAACAGTGTCAGAGTGAGAGTTCTGTCTGTGTCGCTGCTCTCAGCTCTCAGACAGACTCTCTCCATGGTGTCTGCGGAGCAGCGGAATGAAACTAAACACCAAACAACCAGTTTACCTTGTGGATTGTTTGAGTAACCTATTTTGTTTGACTGGTTGGCAAAGCAGCAATGCTGACCTAGACTAGACTATTTGTTCAAAACAATGTTTTTAGCTCTTTAGAGGTAGGCCTAAGAATAGAAGATGGGCATTTTGGTAATTGTTGACCATAATAGCCTAACAATAATAATCTAAAAAAAATTAGCATAGGCTACTAAATCAGTTAGTTTGCAGCAACACATACAAGGGTTAATGGATGGAATAGCCTAATATTCACAAAACCCATGGGTAAAGCATTTTGAAATGTAGCCTAATGTAGGCCTAATTTCATGTGTAAATTTCATTTCATTTTAGCCTAAGTAATAGCAGCAGAGGTGTTATTCGCAGGAGCACAGTCAGTTTAGGCTATGAACTTTGAACGCTGACATCACTGAGTCTAAAAATAAACTCCGCCGTTCTGTAGCCCTACACATTCATGCTCAAGTTGCTTTGATGAAAACAAGTCCGTGAGCTGTAGCGAGGGGTGTCTGCAGTTATGTCCGACCTTTGAACCATTCCGTTCTTGAGCCGGCGACTGAATGAGCTCAAGCCGACCACCTAATGATGTGCCAGTAAATAAACCCAAAGGGGGGTGCTGTGACTGCCGGGAAGCAGAATGGAGCGGAGTCCTTGTGAGCGGGGAGAGCCCCCCTCTATTCACCAACTATCCCTTTCACTTCAGTGGATCTGTGAGGTCATCTGAAACCTATATATAGCATATCCAGTCTATACAATCCCTTTTCTTATAGGGGCTGAATTAGGCTGTGCGGGAATAACGCATAGGCTAATTGGTGCCAATACATTGCATCAACACGTGATTAGTCTGTGTAGGCCAAGTAAAATGACAACTGTGGATAGGCTGTTGCATGGATGGTCATCACCAGGAAACCAGTCACCAAATCAAGCAATAGGCTAATAGAAATGCAGAGGCATAATAGCATTTATATTTCTCAGAAATAAGCCAGTGTGATGTTAGGCCTAGCCTACTATGATTTCTAAACGTATTTACAGATCTGCATTTCCTATTCTTGCATTTCCTATTCTTGCATTTCCTATTCTTGTAGCTCTTGTCAAGTGCAGGGGTTTGTCCTCGTATTCTTGTCCTAAAAGTAGCGCATGGCGCTGTTGTCAGGTACAATGCATGACGATCCTGGTCCAGCGCATGTTTCACTTTCTTCTGAGTGAGTGGACCCCCACACACAGCTACACGTCCGTCTGCGCGCTCACAGTGCGCCACAGCGCGCCCCTGTTCACCGGAAACCCCATATATGGCTCGGTAGGGCCATTCGGCGATTGGCTGCTTTACTAGAGCGACAATTCTGTTGCTGGAGCTCTATAGACAGGTGAAAACGCATGTGTGATATAGGCTATACACGACACTTTATTTAGCAGCTCATAAATGATCAGCCCGTGTGCTGAAAGCTGTGTGCATTAATTAAATCATGCTGGGTTTCACAATATTGGTCAAAATGATAAGTTGGGGCAGCTGTTTTATTGCATTGCATCTTCTATACAGAGTGCACCAGCAGTGTTCTGGTCCGGGCTATTCGGAGGGGACATAAACCCACTTTTTACATACTGTTTATTAATAATATAAAAACATATGTACGTTCCTATCACCTTCCTTCTCTTGTTTCCATGAATGGGCCAATACCATTAAGATACGTATTGTGAACATATGGACGTATAGGGAACATAATGTAGGCTACATGATGCAGATGCTGCATACATGAAATGACGTAGTTCATTCATGGCGATGAGCACTTCATGCAGGCGGGGGTGTCACTTAATATATACTCGATATTTTTTGATATGTGAGTTAATAAAATAGCTAAGTGGAAATGAAAAGGTTGCTTATATTGTTGTTCAGACATTCCACGGATTTAATTGTTAAATTGGAAAACATCTGCTCGCTTTTTTTTCTCCCTTACCTCTCCCTCTGTGCGATGGTTCGGTCTCACCACACAGATTTCATTCATAAAATTCCAGCTCACTATAAAAGGCGGGCCTCTCTACTATCTGCACAGTGCCATTTATGAACCCGGCAAATGGAATTATAAGTAAGGGGTTTAGAAGTCAGTTTTCTACTTAGATTAGATAGACTGTTCTATATTTGTATGCAGTGATTTTGGACGAGAGGAACATGCATCCAGACTCCAGCACTGAATTCGACTCATCGTCCAGCTGTAGCACAGCATCGCCTGGCGGGGACACCCCTGGGTGCAGCCAGCATCCTCCTGACTCGCTTTCATCATCAGTGGACAGCGCCAAGGTAGGAACGGATCTGATCATCCAAAAAATATTCCACACAAATATTGCAGGATCATTCACGCATAAGGCTAATATAGGTTGCAAAAGGGCGACTAGTGCAGAATGTTCACACATATCCAAGAACATTCCATACACAGCATTTTACGGTCCCGTGCTGAAAACGATTCTATACAAACACATAGGCAATCTCTATAGTCTCCATGCATCTGTAAATCCGCAATAGGCTACAGCGTAATTCATGTTCTGTCTATAATTCCAGGGAAATTGTTTGTAAACACAGACATGTCTTGCTTATGACCTTTCATTTTAGAGTGATTATAATGATGATGAAAATGAGTGATAAGGACGTGATAAATATGCATGTATCTGATTTTGATAGATTCGTGGACAGGAGGCTATTGGTTTTTGTCTTTTTTGCCATTTCTCAGCCAAATGATTGATGTACCATTTAAGCACATCTAAATGTCAGCCACGAACGTTGTTCCTCAATCATCAGATAAGCTAAATTATGCATATGCATGTATCTGTGATGTGGGTTTTTCCAGGATACTGAGATCAGTGCAGCAGACTCCTTTGTTCCGACCGTGACTGCAATCTCAACCTCTACGGATCTAAGGTGGATGGTGCAGCCGACAGTCATCACATCTGTCTCCCCGTCGTCCCGCCGTGCAAAAACCAAAACTCAGTCGTCTTCCGCGGCAAACAAGGCAAAGCCCTCCAACAGGAAAGGGCTGAAAGAAAAGGTATGCAAGAAAACAGGGCGGGGAGGGGGTAATGAAATGTCAGTTTCAAAAATAACGTCAATCAATCAATCAATCAATCAATGACAACAGGACGTGAAGGAGGATGCAATTGTTGTTGTTTTTTTTAAAGTGAACGTACACGAGTAGTGCAATAAATGACTGCAGGGAATAACACATCAGGTGATTGGATTATGTCTAATTGGTGCAGCGATTACTTTAGGAGTAACGAGCACAGCACTGTTTATGAATGGGATGGGGAAATTGCATAAAAGTGCGCGCTCACGTGGCCGACTAGACCGTGCCAGTAGTGCAGGGTTTTAACGCCTGGAATGAAAGAGAGTCTGCACCGACCAGATCAGTATTCCCAGCATACACTGCAAGGAAGATTTTTTCTTCTTCTTCTTTTATTTTGGCATGTGAAATTGTGCTAACGAGCCAAGTGCTGATATGGCAAAACTCAGAAGGATGCGCATTTAAATGGCTTATTTCTGATTAATTTTAGGCTTCCAAAGAGGAGGAAGAAAGGAGGAGGATCAGGAGAGAGAGGAACAAGATTGCTGCAGCAAAGTGTCGTAACAGACGAAGGGAGCTGATAGACACTCTGCAAGCTGTAAGTATGCAATCATATAGAGGACATCCACACAGCATATGCACTCCTCTAAAGCGGCGGACATATACAGCACTTTATGACATGTCAAATAAAGACAACAGGGGCACAGCAGGGATGACTGCAGAGCACCAGGGCCAAGTCTTTTTTTCTGATTTTGTCCCTCTTCACCTCAGGAAACTGACAAGCTCGAAGATGAGAAGTCTGCGCTCCAGACAGAGATAGCCGACCTGCTGAGGGAGAAGGAGAGACTGGAACAGGTCTTAGTCTCCCACAAACCATCCTGCAAACTTCCTGTAAATGACAATGATGATGATGATAATGATGAGGAGGAGGATAATAGTGAAGATGATGATGTTAACATAATGCTGCAAGATCCTCCGGCCTCCCCACAGCTGCTGTCCATGTTAGAGAATGGAAAACATCCAGAGAGCAACACGGCCATCGGAGAAGCCTCTATTGGTCAAGACATGGACACTGTCCCTTGCATCCCTGCTGCAGCCATTTTGGGGAACTCCAACATCCTCCTGTGTTCGAGTGCAGAAGAGGAGGCTCTGGAGGACTTGAAAGGAGATGACCTGGATGACTTGGTGCCCAGCCTGGAGATGGCAGTGAGTCCAGATATGGCTGCATCTGTCCCTGACATAGACCTGAGCAGCCCCTTCTGCCTCTCAGACTGGGAAACCCTGTACAAGTCAGTGGCGAACGACCTTGAATCTTTGAGCACGCCAGTCATGTCTTCCAGTCCAACTTGTAGCAATTACCGCACAGTGTTTTCCTTTAATTACTCTGAGATTGATTCCTTGGATGAGGGCTTTGAGAGCCTCAAAGGCAGCCTCGGTGCATCTGAGTTAATGAAAGATCTTAACTCTCCAACACTTCTGGCCTTGTGAATGCAAAGAAGTTATGCAATGATACTGTAATTGTATTCTAACCAGCCAGCAAGCTATGATCTCTCTCTTAAAAACAATGTTTTGTAGTGTGAGTTTTGATGTTGTGTGAATCTAAACATCAAAGGTTGTGTACATGACATGTTTTCTGTGACTGTAACCGGGTTGACTTCTTTCATACTGCTGGTGCGATTCTCTGAGGTGAGACAAAAATGCATGCAAATACAAGTCATCCGTAATCCAAGAAGAGGTGGTATCTAGTGTTTTTAAATGTCATGTGACGTTAGATCATGCTCAATAGCATAATGTGTGTGTAATACTGTTGACAAAGTTGTATTGTAACAAGTGAAAATAGCAGGGTTACTAATGTGTAGTGTATAGGTGTCACATCTTGCTGTAAGGTGTCCCCTAACATGACATTTCCTTTCAAGTTTTTCCATAATAAAAAAAAATCACGTCATGTATTTTATCAAGATGTATTTTATGACATAGTTTATTTTTTTTACTTATCAAAAATGATCCGATGCAAAAATTGTATAACGCTGGAAATAAAATGAGACCACCACAAACGATGTCTTGCTGTTGTTATCATTCAACAATCTTGCCACAAGGTTCATTTAGTAGCCCATAGCTGTCCTGGAGCTTTCTATCATATCACATCATATTCATCAGCAGATGGAGTTTGCTTAATAGTCCTGCAATTGCTTTTTTTTATGAGCACTTTAAGGCCTTCTTGTCTTTAAAGTGTCTCAACTGGACATCAAATTGTCTCTTTGTCTGCTGAGGAAGATCATGGTACATAGCTCCAAAACAGCTACTAAATGGACCTTGTGGTTAGATGTTTTCTGAGTTTGAGAATGAATTTTGAAGCTTTTAAGCCAATATGGACACAAAGACCTCAAATGTTTGAGAACAATTAAAAAGTTAATTTGAACATCAACTACAATTACATGACAACTGAGCAAACAATATCTGTCAAAGAAGATCATGAGATAAGATCAAAAGCCCCATAACAGCTAGTTAAAGGACCTTGTGGTAGGATTGTTTTCTCAACTTCTATATCCAAGGTCAATAATCAACCTAATTTAACCTATAACATGGATGAAAAGCTCAAGAATAGAAACCTTAACATCTACAATTTCATGACAACTGTTCAAATCTTCATCTGCTAATAGGCTACAGATGATGTAAGATAGGCTATCTTTAGAAAATGTAGCGTCAAGAAGAGGGTCAAGAATGAACTCAGGAATATTAATATTTACAGCTGTGTCCATAAAAATGTCCGTGGGCCTATTTTGGATAGAGGATTACATAAAGCACAACCACCGGGGACTCACCCGTGTTTAAAATGAGTGGGAGCAGCAGAAACAGGTTAATTATTTATTCATAGCTCGTTTTCGGTTCCTCTGTTGTCACGGTCAAGGGAATCCGATTCTACAGCAGCAGCGCAGTGCGTGCCACGCGTGACGTCAACACGCGATTGCCGTAGCCTAGTTCGTTTCATTTCCGTTGACCATGTTTGGGTAATTGCAGTTGTTTTGTTTCCATGGTGACGGGTGTCATATTTCGGGCCGGAGAATGTTACCGGAAAAACTCGAAGCAGGAGCAGTGCTGTTAAGCGACGAACAGACCGAGTAGGAATCACGTGCATGACGATAACGGGTGTAGTTAACGGTCCGAAGCCTTTCTGGGAACAGCAACAAGGGCATTTAATGACTACAGTATTTGGTTTTGATCCTCACCAATATATATTATTATTATATACTGTCTATGGTCCTCACGGCAGCAATGCACTGGGTGACCAGACGTCCCGAAAAATTCGGGACAGTCCCGAAATCCAAGCAGTTGTCCCGAATCCTGCCCTACTTGTCCCGAAAATTAGAGCAAAGCCTCAAGAGCAGACTCTCGAGTAGGTTAGTTATAACCTGATTGAACTTAAAAATTGTTCATGGTGATTGAGTCGTCCTGCAGCCAGCTCCCGTCATCACTTGAGTTCATGATTTTAATGATTTTTTTTTTTTAAGTTGTAGGCTAGCCTAGGCTATTTTCGTGTTTACAAGACAGACAGTTGAGTTTTCTGAATAAAAAAAAAAAATAATTTTGGTGCGGAGTTTTGAAATTCATGTTAACTGCAGGCAGCCACCAGAAGGAGTGATTGGATGCTGCATGATGTTAAAGCGCAGACATGACAGACAGTTGAATTCCTGAATACAAATAATTAATCATTTTGATGCGGAGTTTTGAAATTCATGTTACATGTTTCATCTGGTCACCCTGGCCTATGCATTTTTCATCAGTAGGGGGAGCTACAGTGCGAGCACTGTCAAGCATCAAACAACTGAGCTTCATTTCATCAACCGCATGCGTGCGTGATGTCTTGGTGCCCGGCTATTTTAGAGTGAGGATGGATGGGCCAGTCAACAGCTCTGATGTCTTTGTCCACTTGTTCTATCAAACTCTGTGTCCAGTTCGATGATGACCTCCGTGGCCAAAGTTAAAATATCACATTTTATTGATCCCTTGGTGAATTGTGAATTCACATGCTAGTAAAGTGTAAAGTGATGTAGGCCTACACATTATGCCTCAATAATTATAATTCAATAATATAGCCTAATACACACATTCAGAAATGGGCCCATCGGTATAAATACTAGGCTATTACTTTTTTGTTATTTAGCCTATATCTTGATGCTATTACTTTTGTACATTTACTTATGTAAAACCGCGTTACTTGTAACAGAGTATTACACTGTAGCCTATTGCTACTTTTACAGAAGTTAAATATCTGTCTACTTCTTCCACCAATGGTTAGATTATTGTATAACCTAATATATTCTTTTAATGTGTTATGTATGATCTTATGTGTAAGCAGCATTTAAATATTGTAGCCGGTTGAAGTTGAACTATTTTAGTTTATTTATATGCTGTTGGGTTAAGAACAATCAATTGTATTTCATAAACTAATTATATATATATATTATAATAATAGTCTAGTAACTGTAGTTGTCAAATAAATGTAGTGAAAAAAGTATTTTACTTGAAGCAGCTAAATGGAATTCAGCCAACATCAATTTTTATTTTTTAAACCTGTGCTTTTCCTACTGTGACATGTTTTCATGAAAAGCCCTTTTAGTTACACTTTACCCTTTGCTGGTTTTTAATTAGATCTGAACTACTTGGAATTAGGAAATTGTCTATAATGGTTTACTTATTGATAGTAATATGATGACATGCACACCTAAATCTACACTTATCACACACCTATGAATATGGACTGATGTCACAACATTAAGATTGTTAGTTTCCATTTGAAACTTAGTCTAGCTGCCATACTTTTTGTTTTGTCTAGTGTACTTCCAATCTGTGTACACGTCACCTATATTGTTGTACGTTTTGATGTGCTTTGAAAGCACCTTGAACAAATGTGAATTGTGCATTGTAAAGCATTGACTTGCCCTGACTAAATTAATAAGATACAAAACACGGAAAAGTTAGCTTACTGCAGTAATGTTTCAGGATGAGAAAACTCCCAGCATTATCAGCACTCTGTAATATGTCTCACATTGCCTGGTTACAGATTTCTATCTTTCCATTATTTGTTGTGTGCTCACTGTTTCCACCTCTGTTATCTCATCCTCATACACCTCCTGACCACTCTGTTTCCTGCTTGCTGTAATATTCCCAAGGAAGTGCTATATTTACAGGAATAAATCAATGTCATACGGGTTTGGGAAGACTGGGTCACCTGACATGAGTAACGCTGTGAGAGAGCATTGTCACAGTGGTGTCGATCCGAACATGAACACATATTCAAAAAGTTTTTGTGCAGATTTGGTACTTTATTTTGAAATTACTCATATGTTTTTTAGGACTACCGTCTGTACCGTTAAGTTATTGACATGTATACAACTGCAAGGATTTCATTTCATTGTACAAAAGACTTTGATAGTACTACATGATACCATTGATTCTCCCAGCACTAATAACACTGGGAGCTTTTACTCAAATGGAAATAGCAGGCCGACAGCCTGTTGTTGTGAGAGGGAGATGAAGACGAAGAGGGTTTAAAGTCAATGCCAGCACGCAATTGCTGCATTAAGTGATTGATTTGATATCTGTGAATGCAGTTGATGGGAGTAAGCTACAGCATCACAATTCAATTAATTAAGAAGAGCATGTATTTTGTGTTCGATATCAGGAATGTTGTGTTTGTGTGATTGGAAGGGAGAATGTTTTATAGAAAAATATATATGTTATAGTAAATATGTTTCAGTTGAGACACTGATTGTATTCATCATGTACAATATTTTTTGGTATTTTACTATTTTTATAAAACTTTGATTTTTAAACTAATACAAAATGAGATTTACTTCTAAATAACCGTTTGTCAGAAAAGGGGAAATATCATTCTGTATTAATAAAAAATATAGGACATCTGTCGTACAGTTTTAAATAGCCTTCATCTTTACACATTACTAAGCACATTTTGACATTTTCTACAACTGTCTGGGATTATTTTTAAAAAAAAGAAAAAAAAAGGAAGGAAGGGAATAAAGTTTGTCTTTACTGTCTGTAGTGTGGTGGACAATGAGTCAGGATTGTGTCTGGAGGTGTCTGGTTTTGTGGGTATTTCCCAGAGATGTGATATTGGATAATATTACGACAAAACATTTAAACTCAGCCTACAGATTTTTATCAGGTTGAAGAAAATGAGAAAATATCACTGATATGTTTACATCTTGTTTAATAGTCAACAGGAATGTACTTTGTAAAGTGTGAAGCAGAAGCTGTTTTAGCATCACATATTATAACGTGTGTGCAAATGCCTGTCTAAAAATGAAAAGAGACAGAAAAACATCATGCTTGGTTATGCAAAAAGCGCTTTCATTGTTTTTACCTTGACTTCTGATGCCCACACAGCAAGAACTCTGCCTGAGTGTGGCAATGCTGCAAAACCACAAACTGCTCTCGGTCGCCATTCATCATTTGGGCAGCTGATGGAAACAGAAGATTATGTGTTAATGCAAAGACTTTCTGGAAGCTTGGAACAGACAAAAAATAAAGACCTTGATCCGTATGATGAGATATGATTCTGAACTCTTAAACAGGACAAAGGTACTTGCACATGTTATTCACAGATATAACAGCAGTGCTTCTAGTCATGCATGCGTATTCTTACACATTACATGGTAATCCTAAAACACTTTGGTTGAACAAATGAGCATGCTCTGCATACTTGGTCTGCATATCCAGACTGGTATATTTTTTCACAGTGTCATTATCAAAGTGTATTGTTCTTGGCAGGGACACTTCCTTCTGAAAGGCTTAAAATGCCAAATGGCCTTGCACCATATGTGTTAACGTACTGAGTGACATCTCTGGCTGCCCTTCCTGCAGGCACAGAGGAATTCAGCTGAAAGTCTACACCTGCGAAGGGAAAACCTCTTACTGCCTTAGCTACAGATGTCCAGGACCGTCCAGTTTAATGAAATATGTCTGCTTGTTGGCTCAGTTCTGCTTTATTAACCCCAAATGACTCCCCTAAAATTTTTCATCTATGTTAAGAGTGACTGTGACGCACCGTCCCCCCCCCGACCTCCCCTCAGATGCGAGACATAAATCACAGCAGAACCAAATTAGAATCTAAAAAAAGGAACAGAGTGGGGTATTTTGGTGAGCCTCTAATAACTCGGCTGCTTGTTCTAGGTGGAACAGTTGAGATGGCATCGTGTAAAACCCTTCTGCGCCTCTGATATTGGCAATGATAAAAACATGGATATGACAAAAAGGTGCACAGGATGAATGGGTTGTTCTTGATTAATACTAAAACACAATATTTTAGTGCAATTTGATGATAACCACCCACATGTATTTATTTTTGGATGATATTGCAGTTCAGCTGTGACTTTGGAATTGATATTTGTAAAGTAATCCACAGGTAGATTCAGTTAAGATTTTGGAACAATTATATGGCTATGTGAAACAATACATTATACTCATGCACAACTTAAAACATTAAAATTAATAAAATGAAAGAGAGAGAGAGAGAGAGAGAGAGAGAGAGAGAGAGAGAGAGAGAGAGAGAGAGAGAGAGAGAGAGAGAGAGAGAGAGAAAAGCAGTTTAGCATTATATTTCAGAGGGTTGTTTTCAGTGCTTTAAGAGTATAATTTCATGTCCCTATAATGAGCTTTATTAAACAGACATATTTCAGTTTTATTAGAGCGGACCAGTGGGATGTAGTTACAACTGCCCACACTAGAGGGAAGCAGCAGGAGGATACATTCAGATTCAGATTTCTCTGGAATTTTCTGGACCTCCATCAGAAATACTTCAACATGGTTTTGTGCATGTTAATTTTAGTTATTATGTGTTATGAACATAGACTGTATAGTCTATGGTTATGAATCAAGTAACAGTTGCATTAAGTAGAGAAAATAAAATTAGATTTCACAGCAGCTAAAACTACATGTATGAACCCTGCTAGATTTACTGCATTACTTAGGCATTTAACTTCCTCTACCACCTGAAATAATAAGATGTCCACTCTCTGTAAATACATCTGCGAAAAGCAATGGTGTGGTTCTCTTTCAGTCTTACAAATATACTGTATGTAATAGACAAAATAAAAAAGGAATACATCTGCACAGACATCTGAATGCAACTTTGAGGAACAAATGACTTACAGGATGAAAGTGAAATAAAAACAATGAAATTTTGTCATAACAGTTGTCAAAATAAGATTTTTCAGTTCTGTACTTTCATTTTTGCCCTAAGAATAATCAAAGTTACACTCTGTCATAGTTGAACGGTGAATAGCCTAGAGGGACCAAACAGGAAGTTATTTTATTATTATTTGAAAATAAGGCCATAACAGGTCGTCAAGATTTAAACCCTAAGTATTTGATTTGGAACTACAGTATATAGTAGGCGTTAAATTAGTTGTTCTTTTGTCACTTGTAGGCTGCAAGATTTATTTGAGTACTTTTGATGTCAGGAACCATAATGGGCTGTTGACAATCTCAATTCCCTGGAAGAGCCTATGGCTAATTTCCTAATTCTTGGGTTTCACAGTCATTAAACATGTTAAACATCTTCTGAAAGTAATCAGGCTCGAAGCCCCATCCTTCCCTGTGCTACAATAATCACACATAGTATGTTCTGAGGGATTTTAATGTCATTTAACTCTAATACAAACTAATAATAGCATGTGCTGCTGGGTCAAGTGTCCCTGTGTCAATCCTCCAAACCAGAGATTCCTAAACCTTTATACTTTATACTTCATACTTCTAGCACTGCATTCCAGAATGAGTTATTTATTTAGTTATTGCTTTTACTCCACTACTAATTACTTTTCACATTAAGATTTTACGAACAAAATATTTGATGAGCTTATAAATTATGATGCAATACTTTACTATTAAACTCACCAGTATATCAAGTATTTATAATTGGCTGAACATTGACAACTTACAAGATTAAGTAATAATATCCAGAATATAGTAGCCTATACGTTATTAATAATATAGGCTACTGTAACACTCTGAAAAGAGTGTTTCTGCATGAGTACGTTTACTTTTGATACTTTAAGATGGCCACATTTTCTGATAATAGACTACTTTTGTACTTTTACATATAGTAACATTTTTAATGCGCGACTTTTACTTGTAATGGAGTATTTTTGGGACTGATATATTTATGAAGCATTTTATTATTGGCAAGGGCTCAATTTGTTTCACTTCCACCAACTGTCACAGTCGAATACACCAAGCAGCTAAGATGACTGTATGTGTTTGTTTATAGCCCACTGTATTTATTGACCCGTTTATGGCTGTAGTAGGCGTGTATAATTTACTCCATGTCTATATCTAACTATCTGAAACTTTCCTATCATCCACTCTCTGTGTATGTTATTTGGTTGCTAGGGGTGGAGCAAACTAACCTCTGTGTCTTCAGCCCTCCTCTTACATTATTTTCATCCATGCTTACGTCTGGGACAGCAGTTCCGCATTCCTGAGCTCTCGCGGACAAGACTTAAACGGGCTGATGCAACGGCTTCAGTTAGTCCCAAAAACCTCCATCCGACTCGGAACTGCCGCACCGTCACATTATTACTGCGGATTTTTGGACGCACAACAGGTAACGTTAAGACTGCGTGAGCCGTCGAGCCATGTTGCCGTTGTTTTCTTCTCTCTTTGTTTTTCTGCTAGTTCTTAACGTTAGCTAAATGTTAGTACAGGCTTGTCATATTTGCACATTTTTTTTGCACTTTTCTCACCACGCTGTAGAGAGACTCAACACGCTGGATTGTGTTTGTTACACGAGTTTTTGTATCATTTAATATTAATATAGGAGGACTTATTTTCATTTAGTTCCTAAAAAAAGTCTGTTTAATAGTTTTAAAGTTTTCGTGCTTTGTTCGCGTTAAATACGTTGTTGTTACAACTGTTGTAGCAACTGTCGCTTTCCAGCTTATTTACAGACCCGTCGGCTAAATTAAATTACACAGTGTCGGACTGGCGGTATTTTCATCTCGGGAGTCTTCATTTCAGTGTTGCTAAACAGGAGAAGTGTCGGTTAGCCTTGTGAAGACATTATGTAACGCTACACACGCCGCACACTGTGGGGTTCCAATGGAACTGCAAGCTAAGCTAGTCTGGTGCACCAATCTGCACGGACTCTGCAAGGTTTTATACTTTAACGTTAAAGACACATGTGAATTACACTTTGTTTTTGCTGGACAATCATATAATTTGTCTAGAATGTTGTTACATTACAATCGGCTAGCTCGCCCAGTTCATCTACCTCTGTCCAACTCTTTACTTGAGAGTCCCCACTTTGCATGCAGCTGCAAGATACATAACAAGCTAATGATACCAGATTTACTAAATGACTGTAAGATAGCAGTGTGTCTCTGTTGGTATACACGGAGAAATAACAATTGGGGCTGATTTATCATTATATTGTAAACCAATAACGGCCCATCACAGTTTTCCAGAGCCCAAGGCGATGTTTTCACATATTAAAATTACAATTACATAACAGAAAAAAGAAGAACACCCTTAAATTTGGTAAACAGGAACCAGAGAATGTCACTTTTGCTGCATTATTCACGCCAACTATCAATCGATTATCAAAAGTGTTCCTTTCAGCTCTGATAACAATACTAACACTTATACTATTATAGTAACCTAATAAATATCTTATTACCTCTCTACAGCGTCCAAACACTGTTGCATCATTGACAGAAGACGACTGACAAGTTTTCTCTGAGTAAGTATTGGGCATTTAAAACTGTTTTAGATTGAATTAATCAGGGATGCTCTCTCGAGTATTTCTTTCTGCTGCATGATTGCATAGCTGGTTTACCTTAAAACACAAGTTATGTAAATGAAGTGTGAAGTTTGTTTGGCAGCATGCAAGTACAGCAAAGAATGTGAGCTCAGACTGCACTGGATAAGGGATACTCTTGTTTGTGTGTGTGTGCAGACCTCACGTGGGAATTTGCATACTACAAAAAGAACCCAATATTAGATTTCTAATTGATCATCACAGCAATTCTTTGTTTCCCCGGTGCTGTTGTGATGAGCCGTAAAATATCACCCTCTTGTCCACATCAGGGTCTTTTAAAAGATTTACACTTTACTGTGTAACAGTAACTTTATCTAGTCTAGCTTTAGTTATCTACCTTTTGTTGGCCTGAAGGTTCAAGGCCAATCATGGAATGGGAAATATGATGGGTAGTGGTTGATCATGTGCATGGGTTTGTGACTTGCAAGTTCATAGGTTCAGTGTTTTCCTATATAGTGAGTGCATGCTCTTCAGCTGGTGCAGCGCTCGCCCGTACAACTACATGCCATGCACGGGAAACAATTTGTGTGTTCTTTTTATATATGTGTTTCCTTTGTGTCTTTATCTGTGTTTGCGTGTGTCTAAATGAATGAGCGTGTATTGCAGAGGGTTTAAATGTCCCACTGCCTGCCAGGGCACATCCATAGGATGGTTTCTGCATAATTGGAACGCTGCAGCGGGTTAATGGGGAAGGGCTGGCGAGCCGACAAGCAGTGCAGGGCTGAGAGGTTGGACGTGGGCGCACACGGTTTATTTTAAGTAGAAATGCCTTCCAGTGCGTCTCTGGAGAGCTGGAATTGCCAAGCTGCACCCCAGTAAACTGAATAGACAGCAGACGCATTGCAGGCGAGCGAGCCAACTATGCAACAGCTAGGCTCAATGATACTAATGCTGGGGGGAGCAGCTATTCACTGCTGTGTGTATCACATTATCAGTATCACATTGTAGACTCCATAAGCCTTTCCACATGGTTTGTAAAAACAGTGTGTCAGGACAGACTAGATGTACACTGTGGAAGCAAACACCCAAATGTCCAAAGGTGTAACTGAGAGTAGAGACATTTAAAGCCAGTGTTTGTTTTTTTTTTAAAGAGCACAGTAAAAACTCTTCTACATAGTTATGATTTCCAGATTTGCTGAATTCCTTTTGGACTTGAAGCTAGTTTTCTCTATTTGCACAAAAAACAGTCTTGTCAGCGAATGTCAACCTAAACATTGACGTTTTGCCCGCAGTCATTTAAGATGAACAAAAGGATTTGACACACAGACACTGGGGCTTATTTAGTCAGAGCAAGCATGTGCTTGACGTGGGGCAGATGAGGAAATGTCAGAGGACAAAGTATAAAAAAGCATTAAAGTGACAACCACATGTTACATAATAACGCCGATTGCTTCAACAGGCGGCAATATATCAGATTTTCTGGACTTGGTTGGCCAATACCTTATTGTCAGGGATTGAACATAACTTGCCTTGGATTTGTCATATACAGTATGTGAAGCCCATACATTTGAAATGGCTTTTGTCTGTATTTTGATTCATTTAATCCGTGTCTGAGCCAAGTCAAAGCTCAGTGCCATGCAAAGCCTAATCCTGATTTACAACGTGGAGAAAAATAGTAACAATATAATAATTCAACCAGGACCACCCAGATGCAGAATATAGATGTGTGACTGTTTGAATGGCATGGAGCAGGCCAAGCAGGAATCCAGCCAATGATCACACAGTAATGTTTGAATGAAGGCAGCCACAGTCCTCATGCCTTGTGCATATCTGCAGGTGCTTTGTGTTTCAATTTTTCCTTAACCTTTTTTCATTCTTAGGCTGAAGTCTACAATGAAATGCAATAGTTAAACTAACTGCTCTTTTGTGTAATTTCATTGATAACCTCTGCGTGCACTGTACTCCAGCCCCGCTCACTGCTGAGACATCCAAACTGTAATTGTGAGGGGAAATTAAGCTAGCTCATTATCGCTGCAGCTGAGGGTCTCATCATCATTGACAATATTGCAAGGTTAAATGTTTATAATTGCGTTGAATTGCTTTGGGAAGGTTTAGTCTTAATCTTCACAAGAGGAATTTTGAAAGGTTCCTTCTATGCGTGGCAGCTGTTTAGCTTATAAGAACGGCCAAAAGAGAAATGAAAGCTGAAATGAAAAGAGATCCTATTTTCTGTTGTGATAATCACTTCCACTCCCACACACCATCACCCCTGAGTTTAATGGCTGGAGATGACCGCAGAGCAACAGCCATTATTACAGTCTCTTCTCTTCTTATGCCTGTGTCTTGTCCGTCCAATGAAAATATAATGAGAGGTTGGAGGAATGTTGATACTGTATATTTGGACTGTCCCGTCCTCGAGGAAAGTCTGTGCCAAATTCCCTGGTTTCCTCAGAGGATTGCGAAAGGCTGTAACTCAACACAGCCTGACTGAGTGCAGACGGTAATGATGATCGCCGAGACCTTGGCCAGAGATTGCGAGAGCATGCCTTGGCCAGAGCCTTTGCGCTCATTGTTCACTTTCATCGTTTGTGTGGAGTTGGAGCTGTAGAAGCTGTTTGAAAGAGTTTTGCTTGTGTGGGCCGAGCAATGCCTTATTAGTCCAAAATTAGACTTTAATAAAGTATACTGACAAAAAGTGGTCAAATAGAATCTTGGAAAGTGTGCATGTCTTTCCCGTAATGCCACGATCCAGTGATTTAAAGTTGAGTAGTCTGGCAGCACAGATATTTAACTTTGTGTCTCAGGAAAAGATAAATTAGCAAACAAACTTTTAACTCCTGCTTTCATTCACCAAAATGGTTGAGCTTTGCTCTTGGTGGGCTCCTTTTTAAAAAGCAGCAGTATATAAAAGGTAATGTGTAGCCTTTGAAAAACCCCTGTAACCCCCCTCTCCTTCACCGTCTCTATAGGGGATGAGGATAATAGGGCCTCCAGTCGTGCTGCTGGCTATTGGTAAGGGGCTGAATTCCTAAGCACTGTTAATTGCTCTCAGGAATGACTCAGGAAATGGACACATATACTAAGACACAGTGACTGCCTGCACATTACATTTAGGAACCCTTGCATGCACACACACACTCTTCACACACACTTCCAGCTATCTATGGCTTTTGGTAGAATTTACAGCTTACGAACTCATGCGGTTTAAGTTGTTAAGACAGTGGTACCCCAGGTCTTATTCAGGACAGTGTCCAACATAACATCGGGAGGTCATAACCTTTCTTAGGCAGAGTAGTAGTTCAAGTCTGTCTCCATAGATGACAGGAAACGTAACACACACAAACTGCAGTAGTGAGGCACACATAGAAACCCTGGATAAGATTTTCTTTGACCCAGACGGTCACAGATGAATGTGCTGCGTGTGATCTGAAAAAAACAACGTGACTTGTTACGTAGATAAGAAGAGTTGTAAACGATCCAATAGCATTTTCATACATGCGTAGATGACTGAAGAAGGAACTCATTTGGTAATCTCTAATCTTGTCCAGCATGACTTTAACAACTTGGGATGGCACGACGTGACACTACATTGCGGTTGAACTGTACTGCTTAATCCTAAATTTACTCGATCGAGATGCATTAAATGCTTCTGTGCAAGTCATCAAAGTCTCCCGAAACTTCGTCACCTATGCAGAGTCAAGCAGCTCCAGAGTTTTCCCTAACACGGCTCACATGCAGTTAGATTAGTTTTGGGCAGAATTCAGAACCTGCATTGAGTTTGGTCCTATATTTCATACCTAATACGTGACATTTCCGCTCCCCGCCCTTGGCTTCAGCTCGTCTCCTCTCAGTTAGCCCTGAGAGGCAGCGGTGCTGAGATGTGTAGGTGTCTTTGTTTGAGGCTAGTGTGGGCCTAAAAGCTGTGGCACTGGCTTTTCTGCTTGACTGCAAAAGCACAGAAATGGCGTTGCATCATCAAACGCTGACCACTAATCTTCGGCTGCAGGCTGCTGCCGACAGAAAAAAAAGGAGAAAAATACCCCTCTTTTGACATATGTAAAAATCACTTTGATTCATGCTTTTGAGCATAATTACGCAGTGCAAAACATGCATCAGAAAACTTTCCCTGTCTTGTACAGATGAGACTTCTTTAGGGTTTCATGTCCCGAGGCTTGAATTTGCAAGGGGGATTTCAAGACACTTGTGTGGCAGGTTGAAAGAGACGGAACAGCTTAAACATAAAACAAACTTTCTACTCAACTTAAAAGTCAAGTTCAACTCAAAAGCGAGGCACGTCAAAAGTCTGGTAAGTGTTTGAGTTTACAACAGCACTATTAATTGTCTGCAATGGCGTGTAACTCACTTTTATGTCTCATAATTGAAGGAGTCTTGCTTCAGACGGCATTTCACCTTTGTTTTTGAGGCCGCTGGCAAAACTACCTCTGTCGGATTTTTGATTTGTATGATCTGATGTCATGCAGACAAATATGAGGTTTATGTATGTTTATATACTGAAGTATTTCTGTGTATGTGAGTAGAGGTCTGGTCTCCGCTGCATGCTTCAACAAGCCATAGCATGGAATGGGGGCTTTCCTTGCAATATGTCTTACTGAGCAGGCTTGCATTACAATGTACTGCATATGAGTCAGCCTCATAGACATAAAATATGATTATTCCTGAATTGACTCATTTTTTTAGTGTCAATTTCCATTGAGAAAATGTGTTTGTCAAGGACGGAGTCTAATCTGAGTCTGTAAACCAGTCCCGAGTGTCTGGCCAACTTGGATATTGGACTCCATTTTGGCTCTGAAAGCGATTTGCTCGTTCATTCCTTCAGTTTCAGTTCCTGTGGCTGTTCTTTCAGATCACAAGTCATCAGATCTGATGTGAAATTTGGTTCAGTCACTTCAGACCAACAATTTATACTATTGTCTGGCTATTATTTAAGAGCCCTCTCTCACTCACCCCAGGATTAGCTACCATATGGTTTGCTGTGTTCTTAGACAGCCTCTGTGCAGAAAGAAAAGGCCTTGGCACCTTTCAGCCCTCCACCTCACCAGGGAGTTTGAGAGAGAGGGAATTTTGTCTGAGAGAGATTTTTACCAGGGCTGTCTTGTTCTTTTCCTGTCCAGCAAAAACAACAGGCTGCTGCCAAGTGCAGTGTAAATGGGAGTATACATACAGTGGGAGAGAGGGAGAGAAAGAGGGAGGGTGCTGTCAGGATTTAAATAATAAAATGCCTCATTGGACACTGGCTCCACACACTAACTTGTCCTTGAAGCGAATAAATCACGCAGACTGGAGGTGGTAAGGAACAGGTCAAAAGTAGTGCAGAGATGTGACAGACAGTCAGTGCACAGTCTGTAATACTTCATGTTTTAGATAATTAATAAAGGAATTTTAGACACTAAATGCAGTAATCTCCCACCAAAAGTACCCATCACTTTGTGCCTACTGATTGTTAAACCTACAAGTTCTAATTCAGACAAGAAAAATGAAATTGAAGCATAATGTGACAGATATATCTCAAGAGCCTAAATCATTTAGAGAAGCCCCAGTATTGCGCTTCAGAATGGATTCCCTCTCGCTAAAAGTGGGCTGATTTGGTTTCCACCATGCTCGACAGTAAACTCCAGTCCAACTGTGAAAACACTTTGAGCCCAGCCCATAACCAGGGTGGAGTACATTAGAATAGAGTTACATAACCTTGTTTTTTTTCATGACCTCTTCTATGACTTTTGTAATAGAGCAAGTCTTTCAGCCCTGCCAAAAAAAAAGCAGCAAAGAAAGAAAAACTTGGTTTAACTTACAATACAGTCGGCCTGTCAGCTAGTCACCCACCAGCAAAGTCAGCTGTTTCCGCAGCACCTCACAATACTCGTCTTTGTGGGTTCCACATGAGAGGGGCTTTGTTCGGTTTGTGCTCAACCTTCAGAGGTTCAGCTTCAGCCCATTACTCTGGAGGCAGATGCTGTTATTTAGAAGTCACACTGATATCATCCATCTTTTAAAAACTCCTCGTAGCTTTGGGTTTAGCGGGTAATCCTAGCTGAGATTCTGTCAGCACAGTTATTGACGTGTCAGTTGTTCAGTTGCATCAGTCATGCAGGGGTTTTGTCAAAAACTAAATCTGACGCACAAAGTGATTCTGTTTCTATTTAGTGTAACATTTCATCAGTAGAAAATGTGTAATTGCAGCTGAATGTTTGCCTCTTTCTTTAAGCTACTGGATATATTTTTTTTTTACTTTAATTTAACTTTACTAAATGTATTGTAAGTGTGTATTATTCTACATAAATACTAGAGAAACAATTTGTTGTTTGACTTTTCTAAAATTCACTGGTCTCACCCTGCCTCTCCTGAGAGATTGCAGGGATGGGCAGGGTATGGTCGGCTCATGTTTCACTGTTCCCATCTGTAACATTTGTTTTTTATTTGGCCATCAGACGTTTTCCAACTCTCGGTCTTACAGTAATTAGAGAGACGTCTTAATTCTCCAGCCACTTCCTTTAGGCCTGCACGTGTTATCCTTTTTCTCCCGTCTGTCCCTCATTCCTCCCTGATTACATTAAAAAAGTGCTGTGGTCAACCCAGCTGAACGACCCAAAATGGTTGAAAGAGGGTGGTAGTGGAATGCATGAGTGTTACCCCGCTCTCTTTTGACACGAGTGCTTTTGATACCCTTTGAATCCTCTTCATGAAAAACCGAACATATGAACATTTCAGACAAAAATGATTATTAAATTAAATTATTAGAAGCACCAGTGTAGAAGATAGCCCTTGATTTATGTGATCACACCGAAGGGTTTCATGGCTTCCCTTTGCATGTGAAACTACAGAGATGAGTGTGTAGCTGCCGACGGTGTGAAGTTTATTTTTTCACCGGCTGCTCACTAAGAAGATAACACAGCTGTCAAAGCTGTCAATGTTTGAATGCATTCTTGGAAACAGCAACCCGTATTTAGAGAGATGTTTGATGACAAGGACAGAAGACAGTAAATTAATCTTTTTGTGGGTGGAAAGCCAACACTTTAAGAGCGCAATTGGGATAAAAGATACTGTCAGATGGCTGCAATATAATCATGGAATAAGCCTCATGTCACGACCAGAGAACGGAAAGTCTAAAATCTATATAAAAATAAACAAAACATACAAAAAAGCCCTCTTCCCCCCAAAAAAGCTAACATATATCTATACTACAAACTATACACAATAAAAACTAGAATATTAAAAGGTGTGTCAATACCTGCTTTCCACTGCATGTACTGAAAAAGTTTAGTTGAATTTTCCTCGTCAGCGAGTTGTTTTTACATATTCACTTGTCCTAATTGTTCCCTTTCTCTTTGCTCTCTCCCCATAGCGGCGGTGGTGGCCGGGTCGGACATGATGCCGGGACAGATACCTGACCCTTCGCTGGCGGCGGGCTCCCTGCCCTGCCTGGGCCCGCTGGCGGGCATCTCGGCCACCACACTCACTGATCAGCTCAAGCTGGCGGACTTCCGCCAACTGGGCACCATGCTGTCCCCGCTACATTTCCTCGGGAGGCTGGGGAAGAGGCCGCTGGCCATCAAGACAGAGGTGAGGAGGAAGAGAGAAGAGGAGAAAAGACAAAATAGTGCAGAAGAAGGCTGTGTGAGAGATTTACATTGAGTCAGAGGGTAGAGAGAATTAGGAGGGTATTAGATTCAGGATGTTTCAAAACCTTCTTTCAAGGCATTTTCTTAAAAAAGGACATCAGTCTCCCGCTAACATTTCTCAGTAATGAACCGAAAGATTCATTTCAGTGTCACATGCAAGCCACTCTTGATTTATATTCATAATCTGAAGTGATGAAAAGAATAAGAAAGAGAGCAGTTTATATTTTATACTCTGGTGCCAGTTGCTCATAAAAAGGGTTTTTACAATGAATTACAATTTAAATGTCCCAACAGCAGGCTTAGTATATATAAAATAGTATCTCTCTATTCTATAAAATATTATTGTCAGTAGTTGTAGATGCATTGGTTATGGGACTCTGCCATTTTAAACTAGCTTACCTAAAACTAGATTAAAGTGATAAGTATACATATTTACAGTATGTGGGCATGATAAACTGGTATGGTCATTTTGTAAGTTGAATTTTGCCCCCTCTAGTGCTCACAACAAGAATTACTGTAGAGTTTGCAACAGTTTTTTTCCCATCTAGTTGTTCACTGTTGGTTATAGGTTGATGTAATTTAGAAAGTCATTTTCATATAAAATAGTCATATAACGCCTGTTTCTTATATTAACAATACATTGTGTTTGCAGATGGATGAAGATGAGGAAAGGAGGAAACGGAGACGAGAGAAAAACAAGGTAGCAGCAGCGCGATGCCGAAACAAAAAGAAGGAACGGACTGACTTCCTTCAAAGGGTGAGTTCATGACACACCACTTCATACTAATGGGCAGCAGCAGAGCAGCTGAGATAGGTAGCCAAGAATAGACTGACTTCAGTTACCATGAAACGCTGATTTAAGCCATTCAACCCAACTCAGAGCTAACACGATCAGGCTAATACAAGCCTGCTTTAAACAATCGAGATTACTGTACAACTTCAAGTAGGGCTGGGTGATAGGGAGAAATTCAGATATCACGAAATTCTTGACCAAATACCTCGATATCGATATTGCGGCGATATTCTAGGGTTGACCGTTGGTGCTTTAACAAAATATCTTCACACTTAGATTTTAGATAAATAATCATCGGTAATGTGGACATAATGTCTAAGTGGGGAAAAGGCAAATAATAGAACAGCCAAAACAGTCTGGTAAGTTCAGATAATGAAATCACTTTACTGTAATGCAGCCTTTAAAACCAGTAAAAGACAACACTTATGCCATATTACGATATCCAAAATCTAAGACGATATCTAGACACATATCACGATATCGATATAACATCGATATATTGCCCAACCCCAACTTCAAGTCAAGATTTTCAGAAGTGATTAAAAAAAAAAAAAAAAAAACTGACAGGTAGTTTGTTGACTACTTTGAAGTAGTCAACAATTTATTTGTCCAGTAGTATCTAATAATTCAAAATCTCTGTCCAGGAATCGGAGCGTCTGGAGATGGTGAACTCTGACCTAAAGGCCCAGATCGAGGAGCTCCGTCTGGAGAGGCAGCAGCTAATGGTGATGCTCAATCTCCACCGGCCCACCTGCATCGTGAGGACCGACAGCGTCAAAACACCCGAGAGCGAGGCCAACCCTCTGCTGGAGCAGCTGTCCGCCGACACCAAGTGAAACCAGGAAACCAGGACGCGGAGTCCCTGACGCCCAAACTGGCACCACCGTGGCAGCCATTTAAACGAAAACGTAACTGGCAATACATTTCTAAACAAGCACTTGAGCTCCGAGCTGAAGACTTTTGGAGACTCTGCCCAAAGACCTATGGTTGTAGGGCGTCCATAGTACTGCTACATGAGCTGGCTCTGTCCATTGGAAGACTGGAAATACCCAGTTTCATCTCCGCATTAAGTGTTGTTGTTGACACCCGCTGCGCCTAGTTGTTACTTCAACCATCTCTACATAAAGGGACCAATGGAAACAGTACGACTGAAAACAATGCTGAGGAAACACACTAATATCAATATGGTGCTCTGTTACAAAAGCCCTGAGTAGATTGTGTGGCATTGTTTCAATGTAGAGGCCCACAAAGGCTTAGTGTTCTGCAGCTTTCCTTTGTATGCTAGCTGAAATATACAGGTGTAGAGTTTTTAGGATACAATACCCAATACAAGTACACCAGACGGAGTAGAGTTGTTGTTTTTTTTGTAATGTTGATTTCTATACCCTGCCTCAACGATGGCAGTTACCGGTTGATCCGATTTGTGGTGACGCTGGCGTCATGAAAAGCACATATACACAAAATGTTTACACCCTTGTTTTTTGGACTTGTCTGTCCATTATTGTACTTGTTTTATACTGCTTTGTATACATAAACATATATGAAATGTCTGTTAATCACTTGATGTGATTTGTCTTTTCAATCTTTTCAGTCTGTGTCTGTCATGTTGCGCTGTCAAACAGCTGTGAAAACAAGCAGAAATCTTTTCAGCTGAGCAGTATTTTCAATGTCTGTTCTGGACCTGTATCTGCTATGTATGACTCTGTTACCCCGAATAGATAAAATTTTATTTTCTAACTACAAGAAAGAGCATGTCTTGTTTTTTTTTTGTTTCTTTGACTCCATCAGACAAGCCATATCTCACATGTGTTTCAGTGAAATGAATCCTTGTATTTGTTCCTCCCAGTCATGGCATGAGAACTATCAAGTGACATAAGTTGTGCAATCATATTTCTTCAGCTGAGGCCCGTTGCCAAAATCAGGGCTTTACTTTCATTTGAAAATAGTAATTGCAAACTCAGAAACAAGGTTTTATTATCTCCAGGCTTGATAATTGCAGAATTATTGCTACATTTTGGAATGTATCCACTTCCTTTAACCCCCTTACATGCCTTGATCTTTGTTTTAACTAAAGTACTTAAAAAATCACTTAGTAGCATTGCGGTTCAGTGCCTTGCTCAAGGAAACTTTGACACGTGGATAGGAGGAGTCAAAGTTCGGGCTGTCAACCTTGTGATTAAAGGACGACAGGCTCTACCTCCTGAGCCACAATCGCACAATGATAATTATTGTTATGTAATTACAAATTGTTGCTCAAGGAGGACAACAGAACCTCACCTTCACTAGCCCTAGGCCTACACTTAATTAACATTTTATTTCGGAAAGCAGGAAAAGGTCACCATTAAAATGAGTCATGTCCTAGAAAAACTATTTTTGATTTCTCACACTCACAATTATTATTTTGATTGAAATTAATAACGCACTCTTAGAACATAAAGTTTAACGGGGAGGTAGTGTATTGTCTTGAATGGTATCTACTGTGTAGTAGCCAGGGAGTAGCCTATGGGTGCCTCAGCTCAGACTGCGGTTATCATCTCCATCTAGTGGAAGGTTTTGTGAACTGCATAATTTGCAGCAGACACGATAAATCAGTTCGACCTCATTGATTAATATGTGGTCATCTCATAGAAATCTATTATATTTCTAAGGGTCAGCTATTGTAAAGACAAACATACGGAGGCCACATATATATGTATATATACATATACATATATTTTTATTTTTTTTATTTTAATTTAACTCTATAGCAACAACCGTTGGTTTCCTGTGGTTAAACCTAAACATTAATCTTTTTTTTTTTTAAAACACGTTTCAGAAAGTAACACAATTCGCTCAGGTAGGTGGCTGTTTCTCTACTCTCAACAATAACGGAAGTTTTGTGCCTGTTAAACAATGTCGTGCCTGTTAAACAATTAATATTACTTTTAAATACGGTTAAATTTTCGATCGTTTTTTTTTTATAAATGTTACTGAGAGGTAGCTAACGTTATAGCTATGTTAGCTAACGTTAATTAATGCTAATACTAGCTAGCTAGAAACGGCAGTTTCTCACATTCATTGTCAAACAACTGAAGCTTAAAAAAAATCCCGTTAACTAGCTAGCTAACGTTACAGTGAACCTTTAACCCTCCTGTTGTCCTCGGGTCAAATTTGACCCGTTTTCAAAGTTTCTATATCAACAATTTGGGTTTCTTTCAACCAAAGTGCCCAAATATAACTGGTTGGAATGGTTCCAAAAAATGTTAATGGTTTCAAAACAGTAGCTAGCTGCTAACGTTATATTGACAAAACTTTGACAAAAATGATTAATTTATGCTTTTTTTAACTCAGAAATTAGGTATACTTCCATATAAATTAAGTTTGTTGACCATTGAATTCCAACAAGAAGTGTAAAACTAGTGGTAACAAGTTGGCTGATAAGATGTAATGCAGAATTGGGTGATAATTTATACTTTATGTTTCATAAAGAGGTAACGTTAAAACAGACGGAGGACAATACAAGGGTAGGTGTAAATTGTGTTGAATCTGGTTTATATCGTATATGTCTACACTATTTCGGCTCAGACTGCTAACGTTACAGAAAACATTGAGTAAACCTCACCTGCTCAGGGCTTCTTGCAGATACAGGGAGGCTGCCAGGATCTCGCGGTGTGATGATGGATCAGTGGAAGGAGAGCAGTGAAGAAGAGGAAGAGGAAGAGCAGCAGCCATCTGATCAGTCAGTCCTGCCCACAGGAAGCCAGGATCAGCTGGAGGACGAGGAGAAGCCAACCCAGGCTCAAGAGGTCACCAGCGGTGATGAGTGGGACACTGATCTGGAAACAGACAGTAGGTTAAAGTAACCATACCGTTCAATAATAATAGATGCATTAGTCTTCAACCCCCTCACCTTTTTCTCTTCTTCCCTTTTTGGGTTTTGTTCCTTTCAGAAGCCACCAATGAGAAACAGTGTTTGTCCTGTGCGGAGCTGTACTTGCAGGCCTGTTGGTGGACAGGGTCCGTTCCCGTATCCTCCTTCCTCCGTCACTTGGGTGAAGCCAGTCTCAACCTGAACCACTATGGTGTGGGACCTCTGGGGGCCAAAGCTCTGGCCATAGTCCTGCAAGTAGGGGTTCTTCAATCCCTTCATCTATTGTCATTGAAATGATTCGTAATAGAGATAAATTTCACAAAAGGAGAATAGTCTTACAAGAGTTCATTGCAATATTCAGTCAATTTTTGAATGAGCTCGTCAGGCTAGGCTGAGAGATACAGAAGGAAGGTTCAGCAGTCATATTTGTACATACAATTATGTGTCACAGAAAAATCCATCACCCTCAGAGACTAACAATTGACCTTTAATTAATAGACATTGCTTTACGTTTATTCATAGCACATATCTATCTTTTTTAGGCAGTATCTTTTTCAACCTGTAACTGTATTGAAGGCAGAATCTTATTACTGTTCTCACTTCTGATAAATGTAACACCTGCTGGGAACTGGTAGTTCCAACCGTTTCACACAAGAAAAAAAAGAGGACATAAGACAGTGCACATAATTACAAAGAGTATACATTTCTACTACATCTATATTCACTATAATGACTACTAGAATTAGTACAATGATGACCAAAATTAAATGACCATCATTTGTGTAAAGTAAGGTAATGTATAAGTCCATTCATTTGTGGTGGAGTTATGTTGTCCTTTACTAAATTTCTTCCCTCTGAACATATTTTTAAATCCTTTTTCAATGCAGTCTATAAATGTAGACGGGAAAACTTTTTCATATTCTACAATGCAGTAATTTCTTACTTTTTTACGTGTTTTAGAATGACATTGTTGTCACCAACCTTGAGCTGGAGGACAACGGACTTGGGGCCGAGGGGGCGCGCTATATGGTGGAGATGCTTCAAACCAACATCAGCATCCAGAGTCTAGTAACTATTCTGAAACGATCACATTGAATATATCAGTTCTGAACAATATGCCTGGTAGTCGTCTGCTCTGAATTGCAAGAGAACGACATCTTTTTAAAAATAGCTAATTAGAATACACTAATGGTTATTTCATCTCAAAATGACTGAACGTCTTCATTTCAGAATCTTTCCAACAACCAGCTGCATCTTGAAGGAGCACACATCATCTCCAAAATGCTGTTAGACAATTACTACATCAAATCCCTCAAACTGTCAGGTGATCATCACATCTCCTCTCATCACTGCAACATAATGTAAAAAAGTGAGGTCCTTTTTGGACTAGTAAATAAATGAATGTCCCCTTCCCTTAGGAAATGATTTTGATGATTCTGCTGTTAAATACTTTGCTGATGCTTTGAAGGTTAGTACAAAGTATTATTCATGGCCATATTCTAGCTAATGATTTCAGAAACTGTCATCGAAATTCGCGTTAAGCTTCAACATTTTCTTTCTTCTTAGGGTGACTATGTGGTCAAAGAGCTGGACCTCAGTCACAACAGGTTCTGTAACACAGGAGGAGAACACCTGGGTCATATGTTAGGTACAGTAGCTCATTTCTGATCACTGCTGATGCCAATTAATCCCTCAAATTTCTCTCATAAAACTCACACATAGATATCAACTGGAAATGGAATTCTTTTCACTTTTTTCTATAAGAAAAATATAAATGAAAATGATATTAAAGCTATTGGGCATATTTGTTTTTACATCTTTCAAAAGAGGATAAAACTGATTTTAGAAATAAAGTGGGAACAGCTAAGTCTAGCTCACTACCACGGATTTCTAGTAGGTGTTATTTTTTGTTTGCGTTATTTCAACGCCTGCAGACTCATTGCCAGGTCCTTTTTACTCTGTTTGTCTCATATTATACAAATACGGGATTCTGGCTATCATTAGCTGTCTAATTTCCGTGGGTGCAGTTGTGGTGTATATATATACACATTAGTAGATATTGCAGGGTTGACTATTGGTGCTTTTACAAAATATTTACACAATGAGTTTTGATAAATAATCATCAGTAATGTGGATACAATGACTAAGTGGGTAAAGGCAAATAATAAAATGGCTAGTAAGTCTGGTAAGTTCAGAAAATGACACCACTTTACTGTACTGTAGCCTGTAAACCCAGAAAAAGACGTGTCATATTACGATATCCAAATTTTAAGACGATATCTAGCCTCATATATTGATGTCAATATAATATCGATATATTGCCCAGCCCTACTGATGTCTTATATATTATCTTTACATTACTGATTTTGAATGTATTGTGAACTTAATTTACATGTGTTTCCTCTTTCTAATTAGCCACAAATGTAGGTATTGAAGTCCTAAATTTGAGCTGGAACCACCTTCGTATGGGTGGTGCAGTGGCTCTGAGTGCTGGGCTGAAGGTGACTAACATAACACACTCGAGCACAAGGCTTCGGTGAATATTTACCGCTCTGTGTAATGGTATCATAGCCATTTGTCATTTGTCCTTTCCCCAGGTGAACTCGACTCTGAAGCAGCTCCAGCTGTCATGGAACGGTTTTGGCCACATCGAGGCAGAGTCACTGGGTCAAGCACTGAAACAAAACAGCACACTGGTGCTGCTGGACCTCAGCAGTAACCGTATAGACGACCAGGCTGCGACACTTCTCTGCCAGGGCCTGGCCGCCAACGACACCCTCAGGGTCCTCAAGGTGAGTGCACAAAAAAGGGTAAATCCCGGAGCACTGCTATTTTTTTTAATGTTGTGTTTGATTCATTTATGTTAAATGTAAGGTTTGGTCTGTCTGTATTGTGTTGTTCAGCTCTCCCAGAACCCCTTGACAAATATCGGAGCTCTGACGCTGCTCAAAACAGTTACCAACAACATGAAATCAGCCGTTGAGGAGATTGATATTTCTGTAAGTAAAGAAAAAAAAACTTTCACCTTCGCATATGAACTCACATATTTAAATAGGAATCTTGTCTGTATGTGAATATGTAATGATACTACTTTCTTTGCTGTGTGTTCTGCAGACAGTGTTTGTCTGCGAGGCCTTTGTGGAGCTGTTGGAAAAAGCCTGTCAGGGGCGTCCTGCTCTGGATGTTCGACACAGCGCCATGAGTTCTGTCACCAGGAACTCGTCCGCCCTCCAGATCTTTCAGGTCAGCGGTCATGATCAAAAGGCAGAGAAATCTGGTGACAGAATACAGTTTATGACTAGGATATTAACAAACTATCTATGAAAAATATACAAAAATATTTACAGAAATAGTCCCAAGGCTTGTGTACTCTATGATCTGGAAACTTTCATAGAAGTTCCTTGAAGAGCGAAATGAGAGCATCATGGATTTCTTCCAAGCTTTGGATAAAGAAGGAACCACGAAGGTCTCCACCTCTGCCTTCAGGAAGGCTGTAAAGGTCAGGCTAACAATCTCTCACGTCACACTGAAAATATCACGTCATTACATGTCGTTCATCACTTAACTGGTCTGAAGTATTCAGATATTCACTGTTGTATGAATGAGCATTGGAGAAAATGATGTCATGCTTGCAGGCAGCTAACATACCTCTGGATCAGCGGCAGCTCGAGTGGTTGATCAGGATGTTTGACAAGAAATGTACAGCCACCATCATCTACAGGTTAGTCTGTGAACTGGTGTATGTAGGATCATTATAATAGTTCTGTCATCCAATATTTACCTTGCAGACAAACAGTACTTTTTTTCTGCTATTCAAGAAGAAACTTAATCAGTAACTTTTTTCATGAAGTAACTTTAAGAGAAAAAGAAAATAAACAGGTTTGTGGTGGACCAAAATGCTTAGTTTTAAAGGGCCAGGTCATCCACTTGAAAAAGAAAACACGCTTTCCCACTTATCTTTGTGGTGTACAACCATCAGATCATTTCAGATTTATTTGGTTTTGAAACCTGAATAAATCTTGCATATCACTCGGGTTAAGTGGGAAACATGTTTCTTGTTCATTGTTGACCTTGGAAAATAGTAATTTTACAAGCTTTTTCTAGAGAGACTCACGGTCTTCAGTGCATGGAGATTGCTCAGAGGCAATGGATCGTGTAGTTTAGTTTGTCCTTCACTCTTAAAGGTGCAGTAGGTAAGACTTAGGTAAGACTAAGATATTTGCTGAAACTGACCCAATGTTCCAGTAGAACTTCATAAAGCAGGTAATTAAAAAAAAACAAATCCAGCTCCTCTGGCACCACCTACAGCCTGTAGTGTGATTTGCAATAACCCACCGCTTCCTGTTCAGATGCACCAATCATGGCCACGGGGGGTGTCTAACTGCGTATCAATCACACACATTCATTCTCCCTTGTTGGGGGAGGGGCTTAGGAGACCGTTTTGGGCTTTAGCGGAAAGGGGGGAGGGACTGAGATGTTGTCGATGTTCAAATTTTTTGGCTAAGTCCTGGATCTTCGCAAAACCTTTAAGATTTTGTGAACACACTGGTCTCTCTTTGTTGCAGTCAGTTTGCTGAGCTGTCATAGATACAGAGACGTACAGCACCACCAAGATGAGGATTAGGGATAACAGAGGACACATCTTCAAATAAAAGTTAATGGAGTCTGTTATTTGATTTTGTTCTTTATATGCTAGAAATGGGACTTTGGAAATTTAGAAGGGACTCCATTGTTTTGCCATACAAATCTCACAATTTCACATTTTTGCAAAATATACTGTAGATACTTACAGTATAAGGAGGTGAAACTGACATCACAAACCCAATAGTAATGTGCACCACTGACGGGTGTATCCTAATAACTCCCCCTTCCACAGTAGTCCTTAGCTCAACCCAATTCTGTCCAGTGTGAATACTTGAACCTCTGACACCAACCAGCTGCACCCACCTGAGCGCTGCCAGCTGTGTGTGCGCCTGGGCCACAGGGTCCTCTGCCTCATTCTCTCCATCCAAAAATAATCTTCTGGTATGACAACAGAACAAGAGGAGGAAGAAAAAGAGAGCTGGCGTCCATATCAAAGGACCGAGAGGAGAGAAAGAATAGGGCCAGATGCAAGCTAGTTGTTTCGCCACATTGGTTAGCTTTGAATGAAATAGCCTGTAAAGGAAACAGCACGCTTATGAATATGCATGTAAAACATTACTTATGCAGACCCTGCAGGGTAGGATTATTAAGGGTGAATTGTCTCAAGGTGTGATATCCAACAGTGCAATCTGTTTCTGTCTGGTGGCTCCAGTGGTAACCACAGAGGAGACAATGACAGGACGCACCGTCTTTACTGAGTCATGTGTAAACGGTTTGACACCTAATATCGTGGGTCATGAGGACATATATAAATATATATCTTGTTGCTTCTTTCACCTACTTTGTCGTCGTCGTCGCTTTCCCCTCCTGATCCTCCAGACAGTCTTCTTCTTCAACATGGTGGTTGACTTCCATGTCAGCTCCAGCGGTCAATGCCAATATCACTTTCTGAGGAGATGTGGTAGCCGTCAGAGTTGCAAACTCCTCCAACTCTCCTCTTCTTCATTATCATCATCTTCCTCTCTGGAGCTTCTCCTGGATCCTCCAGACAGTGCATTGTAGTCAAAGCCATTCGGTTCCTTGACATCATTTAAAATATGTCTGGTATAGATAGCAATGGGTTGCCTGAGATCCCAAGATTCATTCAGCCAACTGCCACCATTACCATTCATAGAAGTAAACTAGAAATCTATGCTTCCAGTTTACCTTCAAAAGCTTTTTGTAAAGACACATCTTTTTATGTTAAATGTCCGTGTGAAAAGATGAAAGTTCTTACCCTGATGTGAGCATTGCCTCTGTCTCCTTGTTCCTGTATCTTAATAAAAAGATCAGGCAAATGCATTTAAATTCACAATACAGTATTGTACATTCAAATTTAGCCAGTAGAAACTCTCACACTGAGATGAGTGTCTTCTAAATTAACTGCACAAAATTATAAGATTTATTATTATATATAATAATTTTTTGCACATGCACAAGGCTCACATCTATAAAAAAAAAAACCTTAACAGAAGTCCCTCTAAACTATGATTAGACTTCCAAAGTGAAATGTAGTTGTTGAAGGAAACTTGCTCCACTGAATTCAATTAGTTTTAATGCACTTTGAGGAAATGTTAAACTCAGAAGTCCCTTGTAAACAGGGCGGTAGCGGTAAAATAAAAGGAAGATAACTCTAATCTGAACAATCTCAAATTCAAACATTACAGATCAGTGTTTAGAATATAACAGAATAAGACAACTGACTGAAGTGGAATTCAGTTGTTTAAACTTCTTTTTAACTTATTGCTGCCTACGAACCTTACTTACTGTATACCTGTAAACACCCCTTAAACATGTAATAATATATGTAATTTATAGTTTTAGTTTCTGTATTCACAGGTTCCAATCTCATTTTTAATAGAGTTGGATTTAGATTATGTCTTCAAAAATCAATAACTTTAGTATATCTGCCCTAGGTTTCTCACATCTATAGGACGTTAACAGCAATTATTAGAACATTTGCTGTGTAGCTCAGGTGTGCAAATGTCAACTCTGTGACAGTGTTTCAATACTAATACAACTTTAAGTTATTTTGATACTTTAAATTATTCAGAAATGATACAATTATCAAAGCCTATAAACTTACCTTATTTGGATGAGCCTCGTGTGGCAAACATTCAGTGACCTGGATGCCTCTCACAACCATCAGTAATGTAGAAAGTGTGAGTCATTGCTGGGGAAGTTTTACTTTACTTCATTTAAGTGGAACTAATAAGACACAATTTCGTGTTTTTCTGACAGAACCGGATGTTAGTTTGAATTAACGTGTACATGCTTTACAAGGGTTATTCATTTGACAAAATGTGTGAAGATGCTCTACTAAATAAAGAGTATTCTCTACTCTAAAACTTTACAGGGTAAACTCAATATAATTACAATCACAATAACTTAAAAGGAAAAGGGTTCGCTTGTTAATATTAGTATAACCTTAAATGCAAAACACACTTTCCAAATTGGACTAAAATACAATTGTTTATGACATTGATATAATTAGCTATTTAAAAGATTGAAAAAAATAACAGAATAATTTAGGTAAATTATCTCTCTGATGTGGCTTAATGAAAACAAACCTCTAGCTGCCAATTTCTAATGGGCCATCTTTCATCTAAATGGACACAAAGACTTAAAACCCACATCTTATTGAGCAGTCCAATTGAAAATGCACAGATTTGGCCAAATTTTGAAGACGAAACAAAAACCTGCCAACAAACCCTTCAGATGTCTATGCACCCACTGGCACACGCTGCCAATTAACATGATCTCGAAAGCGCTAATGGAATCTTGAGCGGTAATAAAAGTAAATAATTAAATTAAGGAACCCTTGTATCATTGTTTGCTGTATTCAGGCCCATTAGGACTGCCAGTATTCTCATGGTAATCTAATGTTTGGTTTTTTTTTGTGTTCGGATAATGAATTCTGTGCTTTTCCTCCAAACAGTGTTGTTCAGACATTTGTGTAGGCAGAGAAACAAAGACGTACATTAGGAGCCATTGTACCCTGTGATTATTAAAGTAAACAGAAATAGTGGAGAGGTATCATACACAGCTGCACACACTTGAGCCTTTGTTTGTGAAGTGGGAGAAAGGGCCAAGCAACCCTTAAGACTTTGTCAGAGACGATCCCATTATTTGGGGCTTCTCAAGAGCCGAGCGGTAGGCTGGCTGATGACGCTTTGAAGATCGGTCTTCGGCCCAGAATTCATCTGCAGCAGAGAATTCTGGAGCAAAATAGGTTTGGCTCGGGATAAAATGCTTCAGCCGGGGGCCTGGGTAGCTCACCTGGTAGAGCGGGCGCCCATATGCAGCGGCTCAGCGTTCGAGTCCAAGCTGCGGCCATTTGCTGCATGTCTTCCCCCTCTCTCTTCCCCCTCTCCTGTCTACAGCTGTCCTGTCTATTAAAGGCTAAAATGCCCAAAAAGTTTCTTTAAAAAAATAAAATAACTTCAACCAAGATCTGACATGAAGACGTTCCCTGCCTCAGCCTCATGCTTTTATTTTGCCGTCGTCATAATTCAGTCCTTTTCAAAAAGACAAAGTCTGTTCTTAGAAGATGAAACTCAAGGTAAAATGTGCAGTCGACAGTTTCTCTGGTGCAGTGTGAACACTTGGCATTGTTTGGTCTATAAACACATCATATAAGACAATATAGTAGACAATATAATAGACAAAAATAATTAAATAAACAATTAGCTGATTATCAGAATGGTTGCCAATTAATGGATTAGTCAATTGAAGTAAAATGAATGGACTAAAAGTTTGTGCAAGAAAATGGGCAAGACAAATTTTAGTACATAAAACTCTTGAGAATTTTAATCTTTAAAATTGTTTCTTTAAATAGATACAAGTATTTTATATATAGATAGGATAGCGCAATGAAAATCTCACATTGGAGCTCAACATAAAAACCTGCGGCCAAATTGTCGATTTGAAGATTACTCCCAACATATAGTAACAATATACTAACATATATACACGCCTACTAATATATATATTAAAAAACAAATGGTGTTTGGTTTGGGTTTTGTACAGTTTCTGTTTATAAACAGTGAGTTCACGGTTCACGTGCGTCTCATTCACTAACAGCTTATAACAGTCTGATCAACATTTTTAGACTGATGGTCAAACAATCTGCAAGACAGGTTTAAAAAACAAAATCCACATGAGGACTGTGCGAAGCAGAAATATAACTGGAGTCACCTGCAAACATGGCACCTGTATACGCCTGTTCCATACAAAAACCTGGTTTCCCAGTCGTGGATTCCTTTTTCCAGACTGTTGCTAGTAACAATGACTAGCAGCAAAACAAGGAATTCTTTCAATCCTGTGTTAACATTAAAAACATCTTGAACTACTTTAAGTGAGCTCCGCTTGACCCTGATGTGGAAAAAGTGGCTCAGGAGCACCAACTAACGAGCCGGGGAGAAAGAGTCATGCAGCCAACGGTTGCCTGGAAAAGCCATTTTGTTTCATGATTACACAAAAGTGACGCAGGGAGTGTTTATCTTCTACTCGTCATTCGTCCATCTGAAGAGCACATGAGTAGAATAATAACAACCATATGAGAGTTATCCTCAACATTTTAAGCCTGTGTTGTGCCAATATTTGTCCTAAGACGTGTAACGTAAATGTCACTTTTCTCTTTGCTAAATTCAAATGTAGCAAAACAACAACCAACAGAAGATGGCAAGCAATCTTTTAGCTTTGTTAATCCAGCCAGAAGAAAGTCCATTCTCTCCAGATAATACCACGTATTTAAGCGTCATATGAGCGTTGGGACACAACCGCAACATCCTCCCGGCAGTCTGACTGAACAGGTAAAAAAGACAACAATAGTTGTGTAGGCGATTTTGTATCACTTGTGCATGTTTTGTGATGTGGAGTTTTTTTTTTTTTTTTTTCTTTCAAATGCAGCTTTAAATGGGATTAATGTGTTGCTAGAAACATCACATGTCCAGAAGCAGCACTCGTGGATCTTCCACCACCGCTTTGATCTTGCGTAAGAAAGTGACCGCTTCTCTGCCGTCAACGAGGCGGTGGTCGTATGTCAGTGCCACGTACATCATGGGCCGGATCTCCACCTGCCAAAGCAGAAAGCAGTTTTATCGTTTACTCACGTCTGAGTGCATCAGATTTGGAAAACCAGTAGATCCATATTAGTATGTATGATCATTGTCAGTCCATGTGGCGTACCTTTACTTTTTTCATGTGGCATTAAATCATTTTGGTATTAAAACAACACACAACAAACTTTTCACAACTCATCTGAGTTTTTTTGTACCAGGAACACTTTTGTTAACCAAGTAGATAAACTAAAGTCACTCTTCTCTGTTTTATAAGTCATACCGTTACGGCTCATTGAATTGTTTCTTTTCAAACGCAGAAACAATTTTGTGACCTTACATCTATGGACGCATAATTCTCACCTTGCCATTGATGGCCACAGGTCGGTCGAAGATGCCATGCATGCCCAGGATGGCGGACTGGGGGGGGTTGATGATAGGCGTGCCAAACATGGAGCCGAACACGCCGCCGTTGCTGATGGTGAAGGTACCTCCATCCATATCTTCAACAGCAAGCTCATTGTTACGAGCCTGAGGCACAGAGCACAGATGTTGTTTTTTTTCTCCCATTATTGCGTTTAGCCGTCTGAAAAGGTCAAATATCTGGGACACCTACTGCACAAAGCTTTTTACCTTTTCTCCCAATGCATTGATGGTTTTCTCAATGTCAGCAAAGTTCATGGTCTCAACATTACGGATCACCGGCACAACAAGCCCCTAAACAAATACATGTTATTCAGGTGTACTCAATGTTACTGAGCATTTAGCTGCAACAGTTTTAACACAAACATTTTACATATATATAAAATATTACATAACATATAAAGTTTAATAGAGCCAAAAGTCATACCTTTGGAGTTGACACAGCGACGCTAATGTCTACGTAATCCCTGTAGACAATCTCTTTGGTTGTATCATCAATAACTAGTAAAAACATTTTGAGGATAAAGTTAGGTGACATTTTATTTTATTTATTTTTTTAAAAAGCTCTTTTAGGGAAGGTTCAATATTAAATGAAAGAAGAAAAAAAATAAAACTGTGCAAGTAAGTCAGTGTTGTCTTACCAGCATTGACAGCAGGTTGGTCAGTCAGAGCATGTGCTGCAGCTTTCACAAACGCTGACATAAAGCCCAGTTTGATATTGTGCTTCTTTAAGAAAGCATCCTTATGGATTTTCCTCATGTCCTGAACATTGCTGAGGCAGAATTGAGAACGTATCAGAGAATTTGCTTAGTGAGGAAACCTCTTTTTAAGACAGAAGTCCCTTGAGTCAAATAAATGCCATTATCGTAATGAGACATTAGACCAATGTAAATACTATGAAGAAAGTTGGAATAATCTTTTCAGGAGCTGCTGCGGCTCACCCCATGTCCACTTCGTTGAAGGTGGTCAACATTGCGCAGGTGTTCTGAGCCTCCTTTAGCCTCTGGGCGATCCGCAACCTCATACGGTTCATCTTCACCTGGACACAGAGAGAACACATCCTTCATTATTTCCAATATTATTGTAATGAAAGAAACAACGTATGAATAAAACCTAACACACATAACACATGTGTCATCAGCATGTTTGTTACCCTGCTTTCTCCTCTGCCTCCTGCTGTTGGAGGTGCTGGAGCTGGAGCTGTGGGCTTGATGGCAGAAACTTGATGAAGAGGGAAAGACAGAATGTGACATTAAGAGCCACAAACAGTGCTGGTGGCCTACTCAGATAAGTCCTACACAATAGTAATAAAAGCCCTGAATGGCAAACCAACTACAGCCTAACTCCTGAAATGCTGCTTTTATCCTAAACACACACATGTACATTTTTAATTTTCTTTTATCAGGATGTTATGTTGATGAGGCTGATAACCGTTACTGCACATATTACGAGGACTATTATGATATGTTGTACAATGGGGAGTGTGCAATTTTGTTGGCTAGTGGCGGGCTCTGCATGCAACATGAGCATGTCCATGTAGAGTGATAACAGTCTATGTATGGTATGTATGTATGTATGTATGCATGTATGTATGCGTGTATGTATGCATGTATGTATACACTAGGTTGTGTTGAATTCTTCAAACAGCAGATACTGTTCGTTTGTCAAAGACCAATTTCCTTCGAGACAATAAAACTCTATCTTATCTTAAATAATTGTTTTCTGCAGCATGTAGATTTATATATGCTAGAGAAGGAAACACACCAGGTTTGGCTTGGGCAGCTTGTGGTGGCACTGGGGGGACTGGAGGCATGGCACTGAGGGCTGAAGCGGGAGGTGGTGGAGGTGGAGGGGCTGCAGCCGGGGCCTCTGCAGCTGGGGAGGGGGCAGCTTTGGCAGCAACCGCTGAGGAAACCGAAGAAAAGAAGGACAAATGTGATACACAAATGCAATTTTGTTTTGCAATTTTTGTCTTGGTATGCGTCAGTGCTGTCATGATTCATAACATTTGAAAATCAGATTCTCAGCAGCATATGCAACACACAGCTACAGCTAATTTGTAACGTGGTGAAAAATGGAGATGTCTGCTCAGCTCCACCACCTAAACACTGCATTGGAACTACTACACTGTACCAACCGATTGTGTCTGTAGTACTAAGCATAAGAAATGCATCAAATGTTATCCATTTAAAACCAATTATGATAATTGTATACTGTATATTATTAGGTAGTCTCGAATTGCCAGATCTTCCTCCCCAGCGCTGCGGAGGAGGGTCTGGCACCTCCACACAGCATTCCGGGAAGGGAGAAAAACGTGTTATAAACCTGCAGAGATCTGAAGAGCAGTTAACCAAATTTCAGTGTAAGGTAACGGACATCCGGCCGAAAAAGAGGGACATCTGGCGGAATTTTCGGGCGGCACTGGAGCAATCCAGGAAGTGGAACGTTGTGGAAATAGACTAATTATTATTAGGTAAAGTGAGGCAGTCTGTGATAAGACAAAATTGCCTTTCTACTCAACAAAGTAAAGTATCAAAACATTTGCAGTTTTGTAATGGTACTGAAACTCCGGTATCACACAGCCATCAGCATATTAAAAATGTACTCTACACATTTGTTTACCTTAGTGATAAAACGATAACTGATGCTCAACTAAGCTCACCTCCTTTTCGGAGTTTGAAGAGGGGCATCCCTGATTCTACCTTCCCTCCATCAGGCACCAGCAGTTCCTCAATCACGCCAGCCGCTGGAGCGGGGACTTGTACTGAGGTCTGGAAGTACAAAATAAAGACATTTTTTTTAATTTTTTTTAGAAGATAATTAAATAAATTTCTCATACTCTATTTAAGGAAAAATAAATAAAAAACAGAGTTGATATTTCTTGGTCATACCTTGTCAGTCTCAATTTCACACACCACTTCATCTTCTGTCACGGAGTCCCCCACAGCTAAAACATACAATCAGAGCATGCATTTCATGGGCAGTAATGTGATTACTTTAAACATTTGTCTCATTGGTGATACAATGAAATACTGACGACCTTTGCCTAAGATATATCGACTTATACTAACCTTTTTCCCACCTCACATCGCCCTCTGAAACCGATTCTGCGAATGCAGGAGTTTTGACTGTGACAACCTCATCCCCTGTACAAAAACAACAGCTGCTGTAAGTTAAACACTAAGCAGAGTGGTCTTCAATACATACATTACATATTATTATGAATTGTTGCAATACATACTGTGAACAGCAGATGTCTTGAAGAATCTGATGTGAGAGATAGTCACTAATGATGGAAATTCACATCTAAATGTCAAGAAAAACAAAATTACTTGTATTTTTAGACTAATGAAATTGTACAAACCAAATTACTGCATTTCATGTTTACACCACAGAAAACCTATTTAGGACAATATTTACTGCACAGGTACAGCTCAGTTTACAATACATGAATGAAATAAACAGATCTTCCTCTGACAAATTTCTAAACGTGAAGTTGTTACCGAGTGGCATTCAAAGATAGACAACAGAATGGGAGAGAGCACTTACGGCTGAGAACTCCTGTAAACTAGCCGGCTGCAGACAGGGAGGCCTTAAGAGGAAAAAAGAAAAGAGAATAAGAAGAAAGAAAATCAACAACTGCTCCTCCTGAGGCTTTAACACAATATATGAATGGAGCTGCAATTAACCACCTGTGGGCTCCTAAGGCATCTCAGTCACTCAACAAGCATCACTTATTTAGCTTTGGATGATCCAATCATAGAGCTTGCTTATTCATGTCAAGGAAATTAAGACTGCAGTTTTAGATGTGGCATTATAGATGAAGTTCTCAAATCCAGCTGGTCTAGTCTTCTTAGTCAGACACTCACTTACCGGATACATTTTGCCGGACCAGAACATTGTTGGCCTGAAAAGATAAAAAGTAAAAACAGTAAAAAAAAAAATCTGTTTCATATGAATATATTGATATGTGTTTTTAATAGCTTTTAAAGCTATAGTGCATAGTTTGTGTCTCCCCCATGAGGAATTCTATGTAATGACAACAAAACTGTTGGCGCGTCCACATGATAACTGTAAGTCTTCAAAATAAATTCACTAGTACACTGTGAACGAGCTTAAACTTTCAGTTCCAAACCACTGGATTTTCCAGTGCTGACTGTAAGGTTAACGCGCTGCATTGCTGTGTGTTATGAGCGTCAGTTGTGGGTATTTTGAGGGTAGGACCTCTAGTGAAGAAGCCTGCCTAGTTCTGGCTGCTTTTACACTAATGTTTGTCTGGTGGAGTTGCTGGTTACCCAAACTTAAACCTTCTGATGTGGGATGCCAGAGGAGGGAGGGGGTTGTCAGAAATGGATCAAATGTTCTACAGTAGATAAAACAGCCCAGAGAATCATTGGTGCTCCTCTCCCATGCCCTGAGGACGTATACTCCTGTAAGCTGCAGAGAAGAGCAGCAAGCATCAGAGCGGACCTTACACACCTTGGCCATATCATTTTTGACACCCAACCCTCAGGCAGGCTTAGGGTCATGAGGGCGCAGACAAACCGCAGAAATAGCTTTTTTTCCCCCCAGGGAAATAAATGAGCTGCTGAAAGGCTAAGCTAAGCTGGACTTGAACCATACTTTATGCTGCTAAGTGAGTGATTGATGTCATCTTAATGTCGTTGTGTAGTGATATGCAATGACAATAAACAATCTATCTTTACTGCACAGCTGTTGTTTTAGACTACAATACTTTTAGCCAGGGCCTGTATTTCTCAAGACTCAGGCCACACACACACACACACACACACACACACACACACACACACACACACACACACACACACACACACACACACACACACACACACACACACACACACACACACGAAAATAAGTATTTGAACACCCTGCTATTTTGCAAGTTCTCCCACTTAGAAATCATGGAGGGGTCTGAAATTGTCATCGTAGGTGCATGTCCACTGTCAGAGACATAATCAAAAAAAAAAAAAAAAAAAAAATCCAGAAATCACAATGTATGATTTTATAACTATTTTGTATGATACAGCTGCAAATAAGTATTTGAACACCTGAGAAAATCAATGTTAGTATTTGGTACAGTAACCTTTGTTTGCAAGTACAGAGGTCAAATGTTTCCTGTAGTTTTTCCACCAGGTTTGCACACACTGCAGGAGGGATTTTGGCCCACTCCTCCACACAGATCTTCTCTAGATCAGTCAGGTTTCTGGCCTGTCGCTGAGAAACACGGAGTTTGAGCTCCCTCCAAAGATTCTCTATTGGGTTTAGGTCTGGAGACTGGCTAGGCCACGCCAGAACCTTGATATGCTTCTTACAGAGCCACTCCTTGGTTATCCTGGCTGTGTGCTTTGGGTCATTGTCATGTTGGAAGACCCAGCCTGTCTCCCATGACTCCTCTGGATCATCCAAATGGTCATTGGCAAACTTAAGACGGGCCTTGACATTTGCTGGTTTAAGCAGGGGAACCTTCCGTGCCATGCATGATTTCAAACCATGACGTCTTAGTGTATTACCAACAGTAACCTTGGAAACGGTGGTCCCAGCTCTTTTCAGGTCATTGACCAGCTCCTCCCGTGTAGTTCTGGGTTGATTTCTCACCTTTCTTAGGATCATTGAGACCCCATGAGGTGAGATCTAGCATGGAGCCCCAGTCCGAGGGAGATTGACAGTCATGTTTAGCTTCTTCCATTTCTAATGATCGCTCCAACATTGGACCTTTTTTCACCAAGCTGCTTGGCAATTTCCCCGTAGCCCTTTCCAGCCTTGTGGAGGTGTACAATTTTGTCTCTAGTGTCTTTGGACAGCTCTTTGGTCTTGGCCATGTTAGTAGTTGGATTCTTACTGATTGTATGGGGTGGGCAGGTGTCTTTATGCAGCTAACGACCTCAAACAGGTACATCTAATTTAGGATAATAAATCGAGTGGAGGTGGACATTTTAAAGGCAGACTAACAGGTCTTTGAGGGTCAGAATTCTAGCTGATAGACAGGTGTTCAAATACTTATTTGCAGCTGTATCATACAAATAAATAGTTAAAAAATCATGTATTGTGATTTCTGGATTTTTTTTTATTTTTATTATGTCTCTCACAGTGGACATGCATCTACGATGACAATTTCAGACCCCTCCATGATTTCCAAGTGGGAGAAATTGCAAAATAGCAGGGTGTTCAAATACTTACTTTCCTCACTGTATATACATACAGGCCATAATCCACTGGGAACACAACAAGCACAATAGTCTCAAGTATAAATCAACCCTGACAAGACAGTTAAGTTATTACCGTCATGTTTCAGCTTCATTACCTGCTCAAAGCACAGTAAAGACAGCTGAAGCTTGTGAGGGCAAAGCCATTTTATCCCCTCACAGCACCATAACATATATGTCTCATGACGTGGGCTATTTCTGGCAGGTCAGCTGCACACACCTCAGTCTTCCCAACACACACATGCTAACATTAGCCGGTCAAGACTGCTTCGTGCGGTGTCAAATCAGTTATTGAAAGAAAAGACAAGCTTACTGGAGGCATGAAATAAAGAGCCCTTTTAAGTCAGACAATTATTGCGACACTGTTCACCGCTTCTTCTCAAACTTGAGCTCAATAACGTTAGCTAGCTAGCTGCCTCTGAAACTGTCCCTGTCCGTCTGTAGTGTCTGGCTGCCCTTGGTAGGCGAGGCCCTGCTTCACAAGCTAACCGCTGTTGAACGCAACAGCTGACGTTAGCGGTGCCTTGTTTTAATCAGTCGTTCAGATCGTTTCGGAGTTGCTCAGTTGAGTGTTTTTTTTCCAACGTACCTGGCTCACCGCTGACAGAGAGCGACCAATCGTCCGGTATGCACATCTGGATTGCGATAACATAGCGCTAGCTGGTGTTCCTTATTTGACAGCAGTTTTAGGTTTTAAGGAGCGGTGCGGAAGCTCGCTGCTCCCTGGCGCGAGAGCTGTCTGACTGGGAGGAACCACTGCGGCTGGCCGGGGAGGGGGGGGGGAGGATACTGTGTGTAAACAATCATACTGAACACCATGAACTAAAACCGGTCAGAAATAAAAGTTCATTTTTCAGATGATAAAATAATAACATTCATTTAACAGGACTTTACCTTTGCCTGCATTAGGTAGTAATCTATACTTTTAAAACTCTTTAAAATTAATTTCACAATAGGCACAGCCACACTATTTCGGAAAAAGATGAGAAAATAGAATTTGAATGAAGAATTATTTCCTCAACAGTGGGCTGCCCGATTCAAGGTAGGTAGGGAAGGGATAGGTTGGCATATTTGACCACACCTCCTGTTTTTTGGAGGGGCTCTCTGCTGGACCACTACAAATACTCAGTCACTCCTCCTGATATAACCATAGACAGTATATAAGGATATAACAGCTCTAGGCCTGCAGCCTCCTCGGGTCCTTTTCGTCAGACAACAGGTGGGTTGTATAATATTTTCTAAGCTACATGTTTTAGTTTTTCAAAGTAGAATGTAAGATGTTTATCTCAACCTTTGAATCAAATCTGAAATTTGAATATAGCTCTGTTGTACAAAAAAAAAAAAATATATACCAAATGCCTAATTCAAAAATTATCTTTCATCTGGACAATATTTATTATTGCGGTTTCATGTTTGAAGGTTGAAATGTAGGCTATTTCAGTTGAATGCAATAAATAGCCAGAAAAAAACATGTTATCTTGATTTATTTGCAAGGCAATTTAGATAATTTGTTCTTGTTATTGTAATTTCATTTTAATTTGCTTACAACACCTGCATTACAAAATTAACGTTTTTTTTTCTTCTCACTGCTCACTGTCTTTTTTAACCCAACAAGCATGAATCCAAGTGTTTGGAGCAACGGTATGTATTCTTCCAGCGGCATTTGCCTTGACGGCTGCACTGCAGAGCACCTCTCCTCTTTTGAACCAGACCCCTTGCTGTCAGATTCAGGTGTGCCAGGTGATTCTGTGTTCGTACACAAAGACAGCAAGGACATGAAAATGCTACCGGAGAGTTCTTATTACAGCAGCAGGGATGCTGCTTCAAGTTTGATCTGTTCCAGTCAGCTGGAGCTCACTCCAACTAGAGACAGCACTGCTGGACATTTGCCCACGAGAAGGCACCAATCTCCTGCATCCAGCTCTTGTGGCCACTATGACTGGAACTTAAACAGTGGCCATCAAGCAAAGCGTGCCAGAGTAGAAAATATAATCAAAGGCATGACCAGCTCTCCTGGTATGCACTGCACTGATGTGATGACAAATCTGCACGAGGAGTCAGACGGCATCCCGGAAAATGAAAGGATTCAAGATCAGGAGCACATGGAAAGAAGTGGATCTGACAGCCAGACGACACGAAAGCAGCAGGAGAGTCAGCACCAGCACCTCAGACAGCTCAGAACAAGGTTCAAACATGTGGACGGAGTAACCGACACTACAGACAGTAAGGACAAAAAGAATCCCACCTGGAAGGATTCTTCTGAAACATCTCCCAGGGACGCATTTATAGATTCACACAGTGAGTTTGAGAGCAGCTCAGGTATAAAATATCAAGGATGGAAGAAGGGAAAACCGACTAACTACTTCCAATCCAAATCTGAAAGAATAAAGCTGATAGCAGATGTTTTAAAGTATGAACTGTCCAGAGCTGTCACTAGAAGTGTTGACTCTATTTTTAAAAGCATGCCACTTCTACAGACAAATGACGAGATGAACGTAGAGACCGATACGCCTCTTTATTCATCAGTCGGTAAAGATGATAAATTAAGAGTTTCCTGCTGTGGGCATGCAGAGGTGCAAGTCCCAGATGTTCAAACCGAAGCTCTGTCTCTGGTTGTACAAAAGCCTCAACCGGAAGGAGATGACAAGTTCACCCTCCAGTCCAGATCAAGAGCTCACCATCGTCCCAGACCTCCAGTCCCCTTCGGCCGGGACTCCGCTCTGCATGAAGATCAGCCATCAGAGAAGAATCACAGCACCGCCCTTCAACATGCCCTCAGATTCTTGCACAATGGACGCTCCGAAGTTGGTCAAGCAAAGTTTGAGGCGTTTGATTGGAATTCGGTCAAAGTGAGATCGAAGGTCAACTCCAGATGTGTCAGAAGCCCCCAGACTCCCACTGTGTCGGTGGATCCCGTGCTGTTGGAAAGCCTGTGTCTCCCTCATGTCAAGATTGAGTCCGATTGCCTGGTGAATAATAACCTGTACATGCTGAATGTATCCTTCACACGTTTTTATATTGAGGTATAGTCTAATATTTAATCTTTTATTATGTTTTCTTGTGGCTTTAAGAAGCAATCAGCAGTGACAGAAAAGAATGTCTTTCCTCATTGTAGCTTCTGAAGCAGCTGCCTTTACATACCAGTAATAACTCTTCCTTTGCTTATTTGAAGTCCAAATAACAACCCATTCTGTGTCACAAACCTTATCATCCCTCCCAGGTATGTGCTATATAATGAGTCTGTTCATCAACAATAATTGTCATTTTTAAAGAGGGCAACAGCGTTGCACCTTAAAGAATCCAATAAGTACTCCCTTTTGATCTTCCAAACTTGTAGAAAATAGCTGTCTTTCCATTTGTCCTGAGTTATAATGATTTTTCGGGAGAGAAAATATATCCAGCCTCATTAACAAAGCAATGTCCTACTGTTTCTTATGCCTAGGATGTGTGTCTTTTACCCTTAACACTGGTGCATTTAGGAGGGGCTGACCACACATCATCTGAAGAAAGCAAAGCTCATGTTCTTCTACACTCGCTACCCGAGCTCACTGATACTGAAGATGTGTTTCCATGATGTGCAGGTGAGAAAACATTTGCAATATTGAGCACCAGTCAGATTCTCCCACACATAATAATGTGTGGGAGAATATGTTATTTTACTGTAACAAAAATACAGATATATAGCATTCATCACAATCTTGGGAAAGTCATTGTATTTTGCATTTAAGGAGACAAATTTCTTGCAGTTTCTGAGAAATATTTTCAACCTAAATCATAAAGCAGTCTGATAATGTCTATTGTTTTTAATGTGTGGCATGTTTTATGATCCCATTTTTTTTCAAAATGCAGCTCTGTCACCAAAGAAAAATAAAAGAATCAGTTTCAGACAAGTTGATACTTTTTAATTTTTTTATTGGTCAACAGCATTAAAATCAATTAAGCAATCAGATCTGGATTAACAACTTTACGTCACTATTGTATTTCTGTAAAAAAAAAAGATGTGCAAAAATGGCAACAAAGAGATGTGGTGAAATACAGTTTATTTGTATTTGACTTGCTTTATATTTGTAATACCAACATGTTTAGCAGTTTCTCTCTCACATAGTCAAATAAATTACAATATAGCCTATCAAATCACACACTTTGATCATCTCACTTACCGGTCTCTCCGTTTCGTCCTCAGTTCACGCGCTGCATCACCTCTCAGCTCATCAAGTGGTTCAGCAACTTCAGGGAGTTTTACTACATCCAGATGGAGAAGTTTGCCCGGACCGCTCTTCTAGAAGGAGTGGTCGACGTGAGGGGTCTGACTGTGGGGAGAGAATCAGACCTTTTCAGAGCTCTCAACATGCACTACAACAAAGCCAACGACTTCCAGGTAAACTGATGCTACACTGTAATTCTTACTGCTCTGAATTATGCAGATATCCTCCATCATACAGATTTGTCACACATTTCTTTGTGATGGATTTTTGTTGTTGTTGTTGCTGCTTTGGGAGCTTTCAGAGAGGTCATTTGTCTCATTTTCATCCTGTGCAGTCCGACACGATTTACTTTTGTTAGATGTGTGTGTGTGTGTGTGTTGCACTTTATATTTCCTAAAAGTCTAAAAGCTTAATTATAATAATATGTCCGCTTCGCTGTATCTCCTCATTTGTAACTGGTCTAGATTACAGTGGCTTTACAAGATGAATTCAACATATGTGTATGTAATATTTTGTAGGTTATATAATACACATATATACACACATACATATTTATTTATTTATATATATATATATATTTTAAATGTGAATTGTAGTATCTGTGGTATAAAGTATCGGAGATAAAAAATGCATACAAATAATCCCAAGACAATTCATTAACCACATAAATGAGTGTTAATATTTAAAATGTATCCATCTTCTTAAATGTATCTTTTTACATTTGATTATAACTAAACTTTTCCAACATGTAAATTGAATCACATTAAAACGGTACTCAAAAGCATAGCTCATTTAGACAAAATATACCAAACACACAGATAAACAAACTTATCACAAAAAAGGAGGGGGGGAGATAGGGAAGGCGGCTTAGACAATCAGTGCTTGATTAGATTAGAGATGTTTTTGTTCAAAGTAAGAAAGAAAAGACTTCTAGAGTTTAACAATCATCTGGCTGAGCCACGTGTGAATTATTTTACTTTTGTCCAGTTTCTAACAGAAGTGAATGAGAAAAAAACATGTTATTAAGTGGTCCTTACATTAGTAAACACTAGACAGTAAAATGAATAGTGTATTCATATGCACGGTAGGCCTACATGCTGTAATTTAAAGGATTTTGAGAGTCCATGCGATTAGCATTTTCACCTTAAACTAGGGCTTTATAACACAGTTAGTGTTCATGTTGACCTGTTTATGTCCACACACAGTATTAACCAGCCCACGTGTACTCCTCCACACAGACTGCCACTTAACATGTAGTCATAGAGCTTTAAAACTCATTCTAATTAGTACAACTATACCATAATATTACAGCAGTGAGAAGTATCAAAGGACAATGAGACTGGAGATGAGTTTAAGAAGAAGTAAAGGAAACTCAACACTTCATACGATCTTAAATGAGGATTTGCTGATGTCATAATTTATGAGTCAAACCATCATAATGAACACAGCTCCCCCCCCCCAGTGTAAAGTTTGAATATTTATGAATTTTAATTGAGGAGATTTTCGGGAATTTGGTAAATTGTTCATTTTTGTGTTAAGAATATTATTTACAGCACAAAAACAGAGATGGACTTCTAATGAGGCAGTTTTTTCACTCACTGGCACATGTGCTGTGAAAATAGCAACTTGCAGAGTCATTATATAACTGTAATTCTTTATATATGTATGTGTGTGTGTGTGTGTGTGTGTGTATACACACACGCACATTTTAATCCGTGATGACTAGATTTCAAAAGTCTAATTAAATGTGCATTAAACATTTTTTTTTTAATTAGACAAAACATCACTGCAAATTTAGTAAGGATTCACCTTAACACTGATTAAAGTGTTTTTACACAGGGTTTTTGCAGGGTTCACCTGGTTCAATTTAAGAACTTTTTAATATCACAAAAAGCAATTCAATACGACCATACCAGCGAAAATATTAAAGAATGATGGAAAACCAGTGGGGACAATATGGCCTAGAATTATAAATTATTTATAATTTCTTTAGTACATTTTTTCCCCATCAGCGTATAATTCCTGATGATAAAATTCATTCATTCTGCGTTAAATAAATTGGACCTGGATAAGCAGCAGAAAAGGGGTGGATAGATTAATGAATTAAAAATGATGAATTCATTTTTTTATATAAGTTTTTGCTAAAATCAACACTCAGTTGTTTTAAACTTTTAGTTTATAGGTGACATCCCCAGACAGCCTGCAATCAGATAAAAACACCCTTTATAAGTTAAATGACTGCCTACGGCAGGCAAGTAGAAGTAATTAAAACTTTGTAAATTAGGAATCTGAATTCTATGCTTTTGAAGACTTTTTTGAGACCTGCAGACACCTTGTTAAAGTATTTTGGACGAGATTCAAAATTTAGTCAAGTAAAAATGGATTACAATTATGTGATTACACGCAGCGTGAGGTGTCAAGGATTCCATGGAAAAACTACAATAAACAATACCAAAAACAACAGGCTAAAACATAAAGTTAGAGCTGAAGTTAAAGCTGTCCACCATTTGGCTGCTAGGTGTGTTATTTGTTTCCTGATGAGTGGCAGAGACCTTCAACTCTGTGAGCATAACAAATAACAAAAATTACAAATTTTGAGTTTCTTCTCATGAAACACAATCAATGACGTTAGCTGCGTGGAAACCATTATGTCGTCAATACAGCTGTATTGGAAAAGTCCATCATTTCAGCGTCATTGAGAATTAGATGCACTAAAAAAAGTTGTATCATGTAATGCAATGCAATAAATACTACTGGACCACTGTTCATTAAACTCACCAATATTAGCTTTTGGCATACTGAACATTATAGTGACACTTCTGCAGTTCCTAGAAGTGGTTTTGCTAAATTCTCTAACCTCATGCCTTTAGGAGAGAGACAATGTCTCAGCAAACTGTAGGATATTTATCTTTTAGATTCTGACATGGTCTGTGTGCAAACCTGCGCACACACAATATGTAAAATAGAAAGGGTCCATCCTCTGGGGAGCACAAATGTGCAGACAAGATTTCATAGTAGATTTGTTTGTTTGATTGTGATATTTGTTCCAAATGGGCCTATGAACAAATGGTAATGAGGACAAAGGTCACATGGGGCTTTACGGCTTAAGTTTAAAAGTAGCTTTAATATTCATGTATTACTGGTTCCCTTAAATAGTTTTAAACTGCTTTTAAAAACTGAAAAATCCAGACATATGCCAAATAGTGAACAATCAAATCAAGCTACCTAAGCTTAGAATAGGATATAATATATGGAAGCAAATATTAGCTCATTGCAGAAATGTTGGTATCGGGATCTTCACAATTTCATAAGCAGGGATATTTTCAGAATTTGCATTTGTCAATTTTTAGGTCACTTCATTTACCTTCAGATTTTCATTTCTGAAAGTGTGCAGGATAACTGTGTAAGACCTCTAAAGTGGTGAGACCAGTGATTACTATTCTGGGAAGGTTGATGTTTGCAAGTGGAGAATTACACAATCTTACAACTGAACAACTGTCTCCTCATGTACTTAAGGTCTTTGACAGTGGACAGAATTTTGAGAGCAATTTTTAACCCGTCAACGTAACACTGCTTACCAGCTCCTGTATTGTCCGAATTCAATATTACACTTACAACATACATTTATATATGTATTTAGAAACAGAAAACTGAAGGTTTGTTTTAAACAGTAATTTGCCATGTTTTGACTGGTTACTTACCTTGATTTCCCAGGTCTGATTCTGTAAAATATAAACCCTATGTGTGTAAAAGGTCTTATTGTCTTTAATCTTCTCCTGTGGATTCACAGGTCCCTGACAGATTCTTGGAGGTTGCCAAGATTACATTGAGAGAATTTTACATTGCCATTTCAATGGGCAAAGATCGTGATCCATCGTGGAAGAAAGCAATCTACAAGGTGATCTGTAAACTGGACAGTGACGTACCAGCTGAGTTCAAAAGTCATCACTCTGGATGAGAACCAACCAGAAGATATCATGTGCCACAGTGGTTACGGTCACAATGTGGACTTACTTGTACCTCAATTAGCAAACTATTTTGTTTTTAATGAAGAGCATGCTGTAGGTGAGTGACGTACATGACTGGACGTGTCCAGTCTCCACACATACAGTATGGCAGATGGATGTCTGACATTATCAAAGGCTTTACTGGCTGTTTTGGTTGCATTATGAGATAATTGGACATCATTTGCATTTTGCTATAATAACCATATTATATACTAACAACACATTTTGTATTGTATTGATTGTGAAACCGTTTTATTGGTGCAACACCAAACACTTTGTTTTTTGAGAAGCATTCTTTTTTGCACAAAATAAGGTCCACACAAGAGGAGTAAAAAATATTTAATATTCAGCAGAGCTCATTATTTTCATTCTGTATGTATGTACAGGATATTTAAAATGGAAATTACTTAATTAGTGTATACGTCTATGATGTCTCTAACCCGCCCGCCCCTTACAAACTCTGTTCTTAAAATAACAGTGTTTCTGTTTCTCTTCCATACTTACCATAAAAATCCATCCATCCACTTTCTAAATGACACATGGCGGCTGGCTGTCCGCGGGCTAATCAACCATGGTCTTCATCAGATGTTCTGAGTGTTTGGTCATAATTGATGATCCTTGTTTTGTCTTCAGTTACTTCTGTAACAGTGTTGATAATCCAGATGAAAATTTCTCATGGGTGAAAATTCTGTACTCTTCGTTCACAAAAGGTGCAAGGTTTGTAAATGTAAAATGTATCTTAAACACTGAATACACCTGCTTAGATATTAACCATGATAATCACACTCCGTGAGACTGAAATTGGCTCCTTTAAATACCAATATGCAGTGTGCACATAGGCATTAGAAAACTGAACAGCAACTACACTTCTGTGTGATATTTACTTAATGACCTTGCTGTCAACAATGAATGACAAGGGTCAACCACGCAAACTCTAGTACATATTAAAGCTTGGCTAGGCAGTTTTCTGGAAAAGCCAAAGCACACGCCAGAATTTGAAAATACAGCCATCCTCCTGCAGCTCTCCCCTCTGTGCTAAGCCCCTCCCACCAGACAAGCATGTGCACATACACGCGCTTTATACGAGTTCTAGTCAGTCATTTCAATCATCCCGATCATGATTGTGATCCCGATGCCTTTATAAAGCGCTAATTCTGTAAGAATTACCGTTTTGTTTGCAAACCTGTGGGCCTGTAAAGCCATTTGAGATAAAAACACTGTCATACAAGTTAGTTTTATAATTAAAACGTGTCAATATCGGCGTAGCGTTACAGAGATGGAGAGAAAATGTTGCTAACTGTTTAGCCTCATGCTAACCCTAGCCACAAGGTTTAGCCTCAGCCGTGAGCCTGTGGCTACGGTAAGCAGAAGACTTAACTATTGGTGAGATGGAGAGAAAATGTTGCTAATAGTTTAGATTTCTTCTAACCGTAGCCGTGAGCTTCTGTAAATAAGAGGACAATTGGTTTGAGGTTCATCACTTCCCAGTACGATCTTTAAATTAGCCCTTATGTAAATCATTGGGCCCTATCTTGCAAAGCCCGACGCATGTGTCTTCGCTATTTTAAGACCGACAGTTGTCAATTTTCCATCCAGCGCCCACGTTGTTTAAATAGCAAATGCTCCTGCGCCCATGGGCGTGCTGGTTTTACAGGGAGGTGTGTTCAGGTGAATTCTTGGCGTATTGCTATTTTGAGGCAGCGGGAAGTGATCGCGCCATTGACCAACAAAAACCTGGTCTAAAGTCAATAGCGCAGCATTTCGTTATTATTTTAACAGCAAATTTGTAAAATGCGCCTAGGCTCGTGCACAGCGCGCCCACCCTATGCTTGTTACTTACACACACACACACACACACACACACACACACACACACACACACACACACACACACACACACACACACACACACACACACACACACACACACACACACACACACACACACACACACACACAGGGAAGCGCAGCAACACACAAACATGCAAAAGATTACAAATAATATTACGGTGCAAATCTGCCATCATAATAGCAATGCGCCAAGGTACAAACATGCCTGGCTTTTAAAGGGAATGGGAGATGACACTCTGATTGGTTTATTGCATGTTATGCCCAAAACACTCCTATGAATTAATGTGCCCGGCGCACGGACTCTTTTTTCCGCCGTCAAACTAGCAAAGTGGATTTGGACACACCCTAAATGCACCTGCGTGTGCTTCACGCCGTGCACTTAGATAGTTAAAATAGGGCCCTTAATGTTCTAAAAGTTGCTAAATTAACTAATAGTCGAATACAGTCCTTTTCCTTCCTCCGTCTAGTGAATGAGGCCGAGACTGAGCAGATGGGAGGCATGGTTAAAGGAAACGCAAGTGCGCTTTCTCTATGGGCCCCAAAGATGTGGAAGATTTGGGCATTTAATACATGGAAGTCAAACTTTTTTGGTTTCATGCACCAGTGAGCAACTTTCATATATACGGTGTATAGTTCTCCATCCAAGACATGCACATGCATCTGCAGAACAGCCAACCTGTGATTGGCCTAAGTCTCCCGTCACGGGCTAGATTTTCTAAAGGCCGAAAACAGAGCCAAGAGGAAGACGTTTTCCCTCAGTCCACTTGAATTACAATATGCTATAAAGTTATTATAGATTAGATCGATGCCCAATGACACAAAGAAAACTGCCTAGCCCAGCTTTAAGTGTGCCACTGTATCAATTTTTTTTTGAAAAAAGCAGTATGAGCAGACATTTTGTATACATCCATCCTTTTTCACTTGTAGATTGTCCACATATATTTGCAGCCAGTTGTCATATTGTTTCAAAGTTTAACTGACCCGTGAGACAGAAAAACAAAAAACACTTAAATTAACATTGTTACGTTAATTGTGGGCTTTGATAATGCGCATTAGTGATCACATATAGTAACAATCAGCTGAATGTGGTACAGTTAACATTTGATCTTGACTTTGTATGTAAAGTGTTAAAAAAATGTGAAGTTAAAAAAAAAGGAATTTAAATGAGACCAAAATTAAAATACTATTGTAATGAAAAGCCACTGTAATCGACTTTTCAATGAAGAAACCAGGCTTTAACCACCTGCACCCCAATGTTCCCAGTATTCATGACATTACCCCGTAGTTTACCATGATGTCGAATTAACTATTTAGCTTAAACAGGTTAAAAAAAAAATACAGAGTAAGGTGGTCCTTTGCAGTGCTACATCGATGGACTTGCACGTACACTGCATCTTCTGACACAAACAATTCAAACCACAACAAAATGCTGCAACAAGCACATACTTGTCACAAAGAAATAGTCTGATTTGAAATTGGAACCTTCTTGTATAATTGCTTATTTTTAGATTTTAAACTAAAAACTAAAACAAGGAGAAAATGGCAATAAACCATTAAGGGACTGGAAGGCAACCCACAGAGGTGTAAAACTATGCAATACATTTGCATGTTTCACAGTGAAATTTGCCAAGGTGTAGGGAATCCTCATGTGGATTCTCTAAACATGAATGGACATTTTACATGAAAACACACATCACAAAAAGTTCATGTTACCATTTACTCTTACTTTCATCCTCTTCACTTAACCATACACAGTGATAAACCCGATAACAGTCTGCCTTAAAAAATGTCACAGGTGCTAAACAAGTGAAGCCAGACAGATGTAAATAATTGTTTATCCCAACTGATTAATTTTTTAGCACATTCTGCCTTACTTTGCATGCAGAAACACTCCAGGCCTCTTGTTCATCAAGCCCGTTTATACAGTGTGTGTGTGTGTGTGTGTGTGTGTGTGTGTGTGTGTGTGTGTACGTACACACACACGTAGATACCGCATCCAGCTTGTGCAATGCGTCTCTGCTACCGCGATCTTGAGACAGGGTAAGACCCGTTCTGACCATTAAGAATCTTAGAAGACACATTTGGATGTTCATGTGAAATAAATGCCAAAACATGGAATAACATTTCTAGGATGAAAAATGTATTTTATTGTTACGAACGTGTTGAATTTAATATCACTAGAGATAACGTTAATCCTTCTTTTAAGCCAACATAAAGTTAAGTTACTGTGCTGACACTAAATTAATCTAACACTAGCTTATGTCAGGTAAAGTATTTTTATTTAAAGCTTTAGTGCATCATTTTTTTTTTATAATAATGAGCATCCGTTACATTCGAGCCACTGCCAAACGAGTTGATACAAAGCTAATTAAGACTATTGGCTCCACAAAACACTTCTCAGTATAATGAGCGTGGTGTCGTCCGGAGACTTTCACACGCAGAAACTCGAGTGAAGATAATGACCTCTGCTGAAGAGTCAGTCATGTTCTTTTTAACCCTCTGTGTCCTCTTTGGCTACAAGAAACTGCGTGGAGGAGGGATGGGGGCGGTGGGAGCTTTAAGTAATTAGTAATAGATCAGCAAGATGCTGAAAATGAGGTTTGTCGAGTGTTATTGAAGCAGCAGCTCCGGGACTGAACTGCTGTTCCTTGAGTGGCCACTTAAGGCCAGTCTGGTCTCTACAGCTAATGTCACCCTTCATAACAACTGTACGGGGGGTGAACTTTATATAACTCACCTGTTTAAATTACATTGATGCTTAAAGCCATGCACTGTTACTATCTACACAAGACATTTTTTTATTTAACCAAGTATCCTGTATCATAAATCATGTCTGGCACATGTAACAAACCAAAGTGCTTGAAATCAGTTAAAATTTAGCGAGAAATGAGGATTTTAATATTGGATAGACCTCCTGCCTCGATACACATTCACGCATTAGGAGGCACAGCTACTCGGTACCAATATGGCGGCCGCATCAACGTATTGCTCCATGCTCAATGAACAGCAGCGGCAAATGTGGTATCTACGTGTGTGTGTGTGTGTGTGTGTGTGTGTGTGTGTGTGTGTATATATATATATATATATATATATATATATATATATATATATATATATATATATATATATATATATATATATATATGATCAAGCCCTAATGAAGAAAGACTCCCCAGGTTGGTCATTTTGTCAAAGTTTTATTGTGTTTTTCAAATATGCATGGACCAAGAAACAGTTCTACAGGTAAACAGTACAGAAAGCATGAAGAGTATAAAACAGCAAGAAACATGACTGATTACATGACCAGAAGAAGCACAGAGTTATAAACTACAACTTGATCAGCGAATAACCAGGGAGCCGGTTTAAAAATAAAAAATAGACTATCGTCTAATTTAATAACTATTGATGATGTCGCCACCTTGAGGAGTCTCTTGTTTCACCAAAAGTAAGCTTCAGTGTTTTCACATTCTGGAAACCTGCAGAAATAAAAAAAAAAAAAGACCATTGACAAGTTTGCCAAGTTAAACTTTTATATGTGATAACTAAGAATTCTTTCCCACTAAGTTAAAGTTTTGTAAATACGGGTATATTCAGAAATTCTGATAACAATACCTTTATACAAAATAAAGTTACAACTGTATTTGTATCATTATAGAAGTCCTTACAGGAGTTTTAATCAGTAAAAATATATCACACTTAGTGGGGTTAATTTTGAATTAGTCATAGCATTTTATTCCCCATTTACGGTGCTTCAGAAAGTAAAAAAATATGAAAAGCCTTTTTGAAAAAACATGGCTTGCTGAAAAAGACAGTTCCATTCGTTTGCATTTAAGAAAGTATTTATCCATAAAGTACATTTTCAATGGAGTACATGTAATAAGAAAAGGCCTTAAACATGTCCCCCATCAAGTAATTCAATATTATAAATCTGATGCTAATCACCATTTGCATTTTCAAAACGCTGATATGATTACTCTTCTAACATTTAACATCCATCACGAACATCTACAGCTATCCTAACAACATTATACAAAAGAGTGAGATACATACCTTTAAATGACAGGAAAAAAGGGGGATAAGATTATCTTCTTAGAAATACTTGGTACGGTTGAGAGCTCTTTGTGCCAGCTGTCCGCTCTCATCAGTTATTCTCTCCCAGTCCGTTTGACCCACCACAAAGCCGATAGCGCGCTTTCGATCGGCTTCCTTCTGCTCTTCGAGATCAGCCCATCGAACCTTGACAAAACAACCACAATGTTGTGTTATGATATGACAGTGGATAAAAGAGCATTTATTTAATCAGTTACATTACTTTCACATTCAATATTTTTGACATTCAATATGTCGTCTCATTGGCAAACAAATACATTTTAAAGCACTCATATTATGCTCATTTTCAGGTTCATAATTGTATTTAGAGGTTATATCAGAATAGGTTTACATGGTTTCATTTTCAAAAAACACCATATTTTTGTTGTACTGCACATTGCTGCAGCTCCTCTTCTCACCCTGTGTGTTGAGCTCTCTGTTTTAGCTACAGAGTGAAACATCTCACTTCTATTCCATCTTTGTTGGGAGTCACACATGCGCTGTAGCTAGGTAAGGACTACTAGCCAGTCAGAAGCAGAGTATGAGGGAGTGCCACGCTAGCAGCTAGGAGAGCATTATAATGTGTGTTACAAAGTGACGCACGTTCGTCACGGAAATAAAGGCTGGACTACAACAGAGCTGTTTGGAGCAGTTTGTGAACAGTGTTTTCTGATGGCAATGGTAAGTCCCTTTGGGGTGGACTTTGGGCTTTTTCACTTTGTAAACCTATAACGTGCACAAAAAGATATAACACAATACAGGAAAGGGAAAAAGCCCAAAAGCATAATATCAGCACTTTAAGATGACCAAAGCAGCAGCTCTGTGGCACAGCCTGGCAATTTACCCTCTTCTTTCCCGGTTCCGACATGCGCGTGGCATAGTCGTCTGGCAGCTGAAGGTAGTCCTCCAGGTCTGCCATGTCTTCACGCTTCCTCTTCCCACCGCTCCCCAAACCGTCCAACTTGTCTGTATAAATGGAAGATCACTGTTCTGGTCAGTTCTCCCATGACATCTTTAACCTCATCATCCTAAGATTAATGTGTCCATAAAAAGACAGCTAGTCTATCAGCATGATCAGTTTTAGCAAGGTCCTGCTTCACAGTCACATACAATAAAGAAGTGCAATCACATCAACACTACTAGAGTAGGGTTTCTTATTTACTTTTCACCCACGTTTGCCTGGCTTGTGATTTTTGTTTACATGGATATAGAGTTGAAAAATAACTATATGGCAAAGGAGGCACATTTTGCACTCAATACATTCACCTAAATATTTAGAATGTTTTCTTCAGATTTATTTAAGCATGTTCAATTTAAAGCATCTCTCAATCACAACATGAATAGCTTCTGTCATGCTTTGTGCACAATTAACACAGACATACGACATCATAAAATGAATCAAGGCAATGTTGTCAGCCTTACAGAGGTCAAAGATAGTAGTCAGTCATAAGATAAAGACTAACAAAAAGGAATACCTACCAAGCTTTGCCTCAGATGTGTCCATCTCCCATTTGCTTTTTGGAATGTAGCCCTACATTATATAAAGAAACACTGCAATGGTTAAACGTGTGTGACACAGGGAGAGAGAGAGGGAGAGAGAGAGAGCGAGCAGGGGGTGGCTGAAAAGAGAGCAGACTGGTTTATTAAACAAAGACAACTGACGGATGAGACTGCGTGAGGACTTATATTGTTAGGACATATAATGTAACAGTGGCATGCAAATATTTTGATCTTGCAAGTTCAGATAAACTAATGTGTTCAGGCTTAGCCTTTGTTCTTGTTTTGCTCCATGCAAAAGAAAAGTAAGAATCGACAACAGCTGTGCTCTGCTTTGGAGAACACACCGTCTGTGCCAAAGTGCTTTCCTTAAAAAAAAAAAAGATCATCAAGCAAATATCTATGTGCTCTTAGAAGGTAAAAAAGCAAAACGAGCAATTCAGTCTCCAATCACGTAGTTTGTCTGTGTGGGCTAATGACAATGTGATCAACATTTTAAATTACAGAGAACAATAACCCTGCAGTGTCTGCCGTGCTGCTGCTCAAGCTTTTAGACAACTATTTGTGTTAACTTAACATGAAAATGTTTTGGGCCAAAAAGCACACTGTGTGCTTTTCTGACATCAGTTTTCCCTAACTCATCCTCAGCTGTCAAATTACACGGATGTTATTTAGCTGGCTAGCAACAGTCCTAGGTAAGGACACACTAATGCATTCTTTTGACTCTTAAGACCACCCAATTGGAGCTGGATGTAACATGTTGAGAGGTATGATGTCAACACCACCAAATGATGTCTTTTGTAGAAAACTTACAATATATTCAAAATAACCTTGCAGGATAGTTTGTTAATCTTGGAGGAAGTTATCTCGGATGGCTGCAAGTCAAAATCATGACTAGCAGGTGAGTGTTTAGTACGGTGCATCACTAACAGAGATGGCACCTTTTTTTTCTCCAGCTGACACAATGTTAATTTAAAGGCAGGTAAATTATTTTATCTATGACAAGCTTCTATGACAGACAAAAGAGCCTTGCAACACGTGATGAAATAAAATGAGTAAAGCTGATTTAGTTGCATCTGTGGCCCATCTCTGTCAAAATGTTATGATTTAATGTTTTGCTGGTTTCATAGGTCCAATAACAACACAATTAGGTCAATTTATTTATTTTTCTGTTTTCTTTGACTTTTTGTCCCTACAGTCCTTTTGTTTTTCCTCTTAACTCCTTTTTTGTTTTTAAGGCTTTGTTGTGAAGACGTGGATCTTTCTCACATCTTTTAATTTCTTACTATAACAACATTAATCTAGCCCTGCCTCACAAACTAGACTATAGCATTAGGTAAATCGTTTAATTCCACATAAGATATGCATTCTAAAATATATTTATGCATTTAATTATTTTAATTTCAGACATTTGTTATTGTGCTTGATTTCATTATTTGATTTTCTTTATATTTTAGGATGTATTTCAGATCTGTCAAAAAATATATTGTGATATTTTATTATATTGATCCCAAAATTAAAAATACCTATTTTCCCTTTTAGTTCTGGTGCGAGTTGTCCATTGTTGGAGATAACAGCCATTGTCTGCCTTTTCTCCCACATAATGGAACTAGATGGCACTCGGCTTGTGGTGCTCAAAGCGCCAATAAATGCATTTGAAAAACTCAACAGCAATGTCTCTTTTTGGAAATCATGACCCCGTTGCTCAAGATAATCTTTAACACAAGTGTGTTCAATCAATTTTTCTGATTAGACCTCTGCTCAGGTTTAAGATGGGCAGAGCTTATCTGAGACGTTCGCAAGTCACAGAGATGTGTCAATCAAGTGCAGTCTGTACACGCCCACTCAGTCACCGACAAGAAGTCTAATCAGGCACAGTAAGTGAAGACACCTGTGTGGGTGGATGTTGGGATTGTAGGAGCTTTAAAATAAGTCAATGTTTATATTCGGTATATTTAAGGCACATATTGTAATGGGTTTTTTGTAACAATGTTCAAAGTGTGCAAAATTATGCTGAATATACCAGTCTTTTTTCATTTGTTATGAGTATCCACACATGGGACGACAAAGAAAAATAAAACATGAATGATGCTGCTGGAAATTTTCCAGCAGCATCTGCTCTAGTTTAATCCAAGTTCAGGCACTCTGGATTCCAGAGTTTAACGTACAAACCGACGCTTGTTAATAAGCTGAAGAAAGGAGGCAACCTGTTGCTTTACAAGACAACAGACTCAAAGGTCTGTTCAGATTATGTATAAATAAATATATCTAGAATGTCATAGAAGACAGGGTCAATTAGCAGCTGCTGAATGCTCAGTCCTCACACTGGAAGTAACATCACTGTTGGATGTGGTCTCAGGTGCAACAAACAATATCTGACCACATCCAACGGTGATGCCGGGTGTGAGGAATTAAAATTGTTAATGGTGTATATTAACAATGGAATTGTGGTGCTACAGCAGATTAAGATGATGCAGCACCACAAAAAGACATTTTAAAAATTGTGTTTATACAATACACAATCATCTGATTTATGATTAACCACATTTCAGTAGGTAACATACATGCATGTATTTTAGTATTATATTTTTATTTTGATGTAAATTAGCTTAAAACCAGCATATAGTGGCATAAATAAAGTAGTGTCCTTCTCTATGAGGAAGCTTAATGGACATTTATTCCTGTCAAAGTTGTCTCCATAATGTTGGTTCATCCTGGGGACACCAAACATGGACCCCATTAGATGAAAATGTTCATGCCCCTGGATATTGTTGGAGATTTTAAGGTTACCTATTACGCTCATTTTCAGATTTATACTTGGATTTTTTGCTTCTACTAGAACATGCTTTGAAAAATGCCAGTCTGTTTTGATTGGTCAGTGTTTCTTTCTTTAGTCTGGATCGCCAGAAGTACATTTCCAGGATAATTGCCCGACATAGCGGAAGGTGAGGGACGTGCCCGATGTCCCTCACCTTCCGCTCTCTGTGTTGCTGTTCTAAAACTGTTAGATTTAAAAAAAAAAAAAAAAAAAAAAAAAAAAAAATCAACAAACTTCGAGCTAGCAAGCTGCACGCTGAAAATGGCAAGTTTTGAAGAAAATTGTTGGGGATTGCTGTGGACGAAGTACACACACTGATACACTGTTAAGAGCAAATTACATTTAACTATGTATCCAGCTAATTTGAATAGCTCATGTTACTGTATTGTGTGAAGAGTTGACTTGATTTAATATTTTATGTGGGGTTTTCTTTTGCGTGGTGCAAATGTTCCACCAAAACAAGTTCCTTCCCGAGACCATTTTGCAGAGCCACCGTCACTGCATCCGGTGCTTCACGACGCCCAAGACGATTGTGATTGGTTTATAATGCTACACAACCCAGAATGTTTTTTCTCCTACCCTAGAACGTATGTGTGGTGTAGCCAGACCTTACTCCACAGCTCTGTGGAGATTGTGCTGGTGATGAGAGACTAGCGTTTCTAGGTCTATATACGTTTATCTAATTTTTTTAAGCTTAGGCCACATTTAATATGAATCGTAACATTATATTTATGACAGAAAATAAGGAAAAGCATAATCGGCCTCCTTTAAGTAACGCTTTAGAATTTTCTTTCTTCTTTAAAATTTTCTGCTTCACTCATTTAAAAAAATAAAATAAAAGACAGAGAAAGAGAGCAAGCTGCGCAAGTCAGCGCCACACTGAACTGCACGCTGCAGTCCGTGTGTGTGTGTGTCAGGCGCGTGAGAGAGAGCCTGTACCCTCTTAACGTTTGCTGGGTTTTACTGGCAGCTTTGTACAATTGCAACTTCCCTACCGCTCTGCAAAAGTGAACTCAGAGTCAGCTTTGGCAAACGGGCAGGGGATCATCTATGCTAATTTAGAGGTCCAAGCCAGACTCCTCTTCAAAGCCAGATGTATTATAAGACCAACCAGGTCGGACTTCATCTACTGGCGGCTGCTCTGCACTCGTGACAGATATCGCGAGACAATTTGTGCCCAATTTGACCTCAACGTGAGGTCTAGTCACATTTTAATGTGATGATTTAATGATCTTGTGGGACAAGATTTCATCACACCTCTACTAGCTAGACACCAGCTGTGTCTGATGTTTGCTTGCTGAGCAGTTAGTATTCAGTGGGTTATGAGCGCAGTGAGAGTAAATAAAAAAAAGTAAATCTGCGGGATGGGCTATGAAGCTTTGTAAAGCCGAGGGGAATTAGAGATTTGGATGATCATTATGAGCGATCCCTTTCACATTGTTTTCCATTGTCATTTGATACATTGTTATTATAAAACTATTTATTATAGCCGCTTTAAGGTGACAATCCCCTGAAGGTACAAAAGGAAACATTTCAATTTCAAAACTTTCAAAATCTGTTACTAAGCAGTAAGTTCTACAGCTTTCAAGAATCTTTCACTGAAACATGTGGATATTAGAAAGTCTGTCACTCTGATATTTAGTTAATTACTATTTTTCTTTTTTATAGTTGGTTAATATTTCCCTAGAATAGTTGTACAACATTTTTAGAGCTGGTTAAATAATGATACAATTAGATATTATGTGAAAATGTATCAAAATCTGAGGCCAAAAACAATCAAGTGTCTGATTATAAATGCTACTGTCAACATTTCCCGTCATGTCAAAGGCAATATTTAGCTCTGTAAAATTCATTTGGCAGAAGAATAAATGTCATTCATTTATTTCTTTAAAATCTCAGAAATTTGTGTTGAAAAGTATTATTCATAAGAATGTTTTGCACAACATTACTTTTAAAACCGATTAGATAGACACCTTTTCATTTTTTCAATCATGATTTTTTGATTAATTACATTTCTGTCTTTTGAAAAAAATGTTTTTGCATTTTTGTGAATAAAAATCATCAGGGATACGAAGCAGAATGGTCCAGTTTCATCCACAATGAGGAGGTTAAAGTTTAAGATCCCTTTTGCCAATGTTGGTACTTTAGCAACAATATGAATTTTAAAACTTCAACTTTCTTTTGAAAATCCTTGATGTGAAGACAAAAATAATTTCCAATGTACCTATTTAACAATGAAATCTGAGAAATGCTCAAAAAGACAACAACTAAATACCTACACTAGAAGCATTGCAAATGCACCTTTAGTTAATGGACTATTGCAGCTTTCATTTCATTTTAGGACAGATTCACTACAGTATTCCCTATCTTGCTCCTTTATATTTCATCTGTTCTGCTCTGGTCCTTCCTCATAAACATGATAATAAATACATAATAAATTAAATGATTGAATAAGCCTTATGTGGTTGATGGGAATACAAATAAGTGGAAATGATTCTGAAAACGATGTGGCTATAAATGTAAGCTTTTCATGTCCTACCAGATCACCCTCTTCTTCCTCCTCTCTCTTCAGCTCCTTAGGCTCGTCATCGGGATTGAAGTCTTCCATTTCAACCTAACACCACAAGCACATGTTAGTTTAGCTCAGCTACTGAGAAAGGACTAATTCATACATACATACAGTACAGGCCAAAAGTTTGGACACACCTTCTCATTCAATGCGTTTTCTTTATTTTCATGACTATTTACATTGTAGATTCTCACTGAAGGCATCAAAACTATGAATGAACACATGGGATTATGTACTTAACATAAAAGTGTGAAATAACTGAAAACATGTCTTATATTTTAGATTCCTCAAAGTAGCCACCCTTTGCTTTTTTGATAGCGCTGCAAACCCTTGGTGTTCTGTCAATGAGCTTCATGAGGTAGTCACCTGAAATGGTTTTCACTTCACAGGTGTGCCTTGTCAGGGTTAATTAGTGGAATTTTTTCCCTTATTAATGGGGTTGGGACCATCAGTTGTGTTGTGCAGAAGTCAGGTTGATACACAGCCGACAGCCCTATTGGACAACTGTTAGAATTCATATTATGGCATGAACCAATCAGCTAAGTAAAGAGAAACGAGTGGCCATCATTACTTTAACAAATGAAGGTCAGTCAGTCCGGAAAATTGCGAAAACTTTGAATGTGTCCCCAAGTGCAGTCGCAAAAACCATCAAGCGCTACAACGAAACTGGCTCACATGAGGACCGCCCCAGGAAAGGAAGACCAAGAGTCACCTCTGCGGCTGAGGATAAGTTCATCCAAGTCACCAGCCTCAGAAATCGCAAGTTAACAGCAGCTCAGATTAGAGACCAGATGAATGCCACACGGAGTTCTAGCAGCAGACACATCTCTAGAACAACTGTTAAGAGGAGACTGTGCGAATCAGGCCTTCATGGTCAAATAGTTGCTAGGAAACCACTGCTAAAGAGAGGCAACAAGCAGAAGAGATTTGTTTGGGCCAAGAAACACAAGGAATGGACATTAGACCAGTGGAAATCTGTGCTTTGGTCTGATGAGTCCAAATTTGAGATCTTTGGTTCCAACGGCCGTGTCTTTGTGCGATGCAGAAAAGGTGAACGGATGGATTCTACATGCCTGGTTCCCACCGTGAAGCATGGAGGAGGAGGTGTGATGGTGTGGGGGTGCTTTGCTGGGGACACTGTTGGGGATTTATTCAAAATTGAAGGCATACTGAACCAGCATGGCTACCACAGCATCCTGCAGCAACATGCCATCCCATCCGGTTTGCATTTAGTTGGACCATCATTTATTTTTCAACAGGACAATGACCCCAAACACACCTCCATGCTGTGTAAGGGCTATTTGACCAAGAACGAGAGTGATGGAGTGCTGTGCCAGATGGCCTCCACAGTCACCGGACTTGAACCCAATCAAGATGGTTTGGGGTGAGCTGGACCGCAGCGTGAAGGCAAAAGGGCCAACAAGTGCTAAGCATCTCTGGGAACTCCTTCAAGACTGTTGGAAAACCATTTCAGGTGACTACCTCTTGAAGCTCATCAAGAGAATGCCAAGAGTGTGCGAAGCAGTAATCAGAGCAAAGGGTGGCTACTTTGAAGAAACTAGAATATAAGACATGTTTTCAGTTATTTCACACTTTTTTGTTAAGTACATAATTTTACGTGTGTTCATTCATAGTTTTGATGCCTTCAGTGAGAATCTACAATGTAAACAGTCATGAAAATAAAGGAAACGCATTGAATAAGAAGGTGTGTCCAAACTTTTGGCCTGTACTGTATATATAAAAATAATATGTAATATTATGAGAACTTTTTAAGTCTTGAAGACCTCACCTCTTCTATAGCAGCATCCTGAAGCAGGGACCGGACATCCAAGCGCACCATGTGACGGGGTGAAGACTCCCAGTTGTTGGACATCTGTGTACAGAATGCTCCATTAGGAAGTGCCTTCTATATGTAGGAGCTTTAGTGAACATTACTCTTATTATGAATGTATCTGAGGCAGTTATTTTATATTACAGACCTTCATTATATCCTTAAGCGTGCGCCCATGGACATTTCTCTTTGCACAAGTCTGAGTGTCTGCAGTGATTTCAGCAAGATACACCTTGAAATAAGAAAAACAAAACATCTTAAGCACATAGCCGATTGGAATAAATATAAAATTTATAAAATAAAATTTAAAAAAATTTCGGAGCCATTAATGCACACAACTTACCTCAAAGCCTTTCGTTTTGGCTGCGCTCCAGAACTGATCAAAATGTTTAACCCTGTCATTAATAGTGTCTAAAATGATGAAGGGGAAAAAGCCGTCATCCAGAGTTTTCTTGAATGTTTTTAGCATGCTGTTCCGGTAGGTATCCTCCATCTCTGGCTCATACTCATACTCAAGAACCTGCAAGACAGGTTTATTGTATTACATTCTTTATATTGTCTACATCTACATCTGAAAGTTGCTACTGCTCACTGATGCTGAATTTGATTTCCAACTGCATACTTTAGCACAACTTTTGTTATTGTTGCATTTCAGACTCACCTTAGTTTTGACTCTTCTCCCTGTGTCTGGGTCTTTCTCTACTTTCTCAACCTCCGTCATGAAATAATCGTCCAAAACAAGAACTCTTGGAGGTGCACCGCCACAATCAACTTCCTTATCCTTAATAACGTCAACAAGATTGAAAAGCAAAGTTTTCATGGTTCTATTTGCTTTGTTACAAAAGGCAATATTTGTTATGTAAAAGATCTATTGTGGAAGGACATATAAACAGGCTCTATGAGTATTGTTTGTATATTGTTCTTAAAGTTCAGTTACATTACATCATTATTACATTACCATATGATTTGCTGGTATGACTCCACTCACCCGTATGAGCTTAGCAACATGGCTTTTTCCACTTCCTGGAAGCCCTCTCATTATGATGACAATCTGTTCAAATATATCACATAAATGAGTACTTAATATTATACAACAAACAATGTGATATTGCTACATCAAGAAGCATTGCAGCAGTAATTAGTACCCTTTCAGGGCGAGATGATCTGCCAGGCGGTTTGAGGATATCGTCAATATTCTTGATTTCTGGCTTCTTCTCGACTCGTGGGGGTGGCTGGGGTGGAGGCGGGAGGGGTGGTGCAGTGGGAGGTCCTCGGTCCTCTGGATAACTTCTTCTTTCCACTGTATGATATTCATTGCAAAGTATTTATCTGAATGGCATTTTTCCCACATAATAGATTTATTGTAAGTGATTTAAGTGTGAAGTGAAAATATTCTTCTCTTCCGATCTACACAATTCACGTGGATGACATTTTCCCATTCAAAACAGTGAAAGTTTGCAGGTATGCTGGTAACAGTGGGATAGAACATACCGTAAGGTGAGGAGCTATGACTGTAACGCTCAGGCCCACTGCGGTCAAGTCCAATGCGCTCGTTTCGAGGTCTATCATAGCCAGGCCGTCCATAATGTTCATCTCGATCACGACTGTCACTTCGCTCCCTCTCTCGAAGATCCCGCTCTCTCTCCCTGTATCCTGAGCGCGAGGAAGGTGCCAGTGGAGATCTACACAGAGGAGGAGCATTGTTAAGTATTTGTTTTATCAACAGAATTTCTTGATTCAAACTGGCACACACTGACGACTAATCACAATGTACTGACACAATGTGATATAGTACCTTTCTTCAACCATGGATTGTGTGCTTGAATTAAAAACAGACAAATAGAAAACAATATTACATATGTACAGAAGCAGCGCACTTGCCCCAGTATGGAAAAAAAAAAAAAAGGTGTTAAAGAGTAACATGTTACCTGTCATCTCTTTCTCGTAGGGGATAGCGCTCCCGCTCATATCTTTCCCTTTCATATTCAGGTGGCAGCTTTTCTCTGTATAATTCCCTCTCTCTGCTGTACTCCCGGCGGTCCATGTAAGGGTCCAATCGTCTTTCATAATATGGGTCTCTGCTGTAAGGATCTCTGGGACCAAGAGGTTCTAGGAAAATGAAATGAAAACTAAACTGTTAGAAAATTACAAAAGCAAGCTCTGTTCGAGTTCAGCTCAACCCCTTGTCTAGACCGCAAACATCACACTTAAGCGACTGTCTATACCTGTTCCGTCTGGTCCAAGCATTTCAAAGCATCAAACAGCAAAAGAGCAGCCACTCTGTGCATTGTGCAATTTTCCTTGGACACTAAACAATGTTACCCATTCAATATCCTATAGGCTCTGATAAAGTCTGAGGGAGGACGAAAATAACTTAAAAAAATATTTTACGCCTGTGAGACACAGCCGAGAGGCAAGTCTGCACTGAGCTGGTGCCGACAGCTGCACAGATTAAAAAGAGAGAGGATCTGTAGCAAAACGCACCGACATGCTTGCGATCTAGACACAGGGTTACAGTATTGAGACCAGGGCTTAAAGTGAAAAAAAATCCTGAGCCTGAAGTGATTTTTTGAAGGAGGGGGTTCAATATGCACTCATTAAAAGTTAATTTGACTGGCAAAACAGTTAAAGTCCTTCTTACATTACACAATAATAAATATAAATTTTTACTTCTCTCAACCATATATTAAATTAAGAGTCAATGTAGATTTACATATTGCAATAATATCATAATCCTACAATGAATCATAGTGAAAACTAAACTTTCTAGATGTGTTGTTACTTTGGCAAAAAAAAAGCGAATTAGTACATTCATGATTTTGTCCATGTTGATATTAGTTGTCATGTACATTTATTAGAAAACGTCGCATTGTATAGATTTTCATATAGCTAGACCGTTGTGTTTATATAACTGCCATGCTGATTCCAAACAGACAGCTTTGTCAAGGCAGTTTGGGCTTCAGATAGCTTTTCCACAGTGGCCATCGTTAATGACAAATCGTGTTCCGCTATGAACGTGCAAACACCGTCACGTATTGTTTGTATCACAAACACGGTCGGTCAGTGAAGGCGCAGTCGCAGCGGTGGATGTCGTTGCTGGTATATTACTCGTATGACAGAGTGCATGGACCAAAGCTTTCTTACTGCTGCTGCCGTACAGTATCTTCCTTCAACATGCGCTGCAGAAGCAAGCACCCGGCTCCCTCAATTTGAGGCACCAAGTGCTAAACAGCTTCCTGTCTCCACCCTTTTCCTCGTCATCTATTCATGCCCAGCGCCATTTGTTTTTAACTGCTTTCTCAACTAAAGCTGTATCTACATGCTCCGAGTTTGATAAACTTTGCCTCCATTTTTTTAGCCGCGTTACCACAGAGACCACACCGCACTCTCGCTTTTCGGCAAAGACCCGCCCTACTTTGCATCTGATTGGCTAGAATTTGTTTCATTGGTAGGTGGAAGTTTGATGATTGGCTAAATCCAGCTCATCAAAAACCAATCCCATGTGGACTTTTTAAATTTATTAACTTTCTCTAAAATAGTCATACGCCAGAAATCAGGCACCAGGCCCGAGTAATTTAAAGTGATGGTTCGGAGTAATTTCACCCTAGGGTCCTTTGCACCATGACCTCGAGCCAAACACCCCCCCCAGAAGCTTTTTTCAGCTGGGTCTAACATTGGGAGAGTTAGCGTAGCAGCGTTATCAGCTGAATAGTTTAGCGCAGGGGTTAATGGACCCACGTTTGTATCGCGTAAATGACCCCACTAATAATGCCCGAAATGATACCAAACGTCTACTGTAGTACATATAGGTTATGTACTCATAAAACGATGGATTGGAAAGTTTGTAAGTACACCACAAGTTTATGAACACTTGCCTGCTGGTTTCTGCTCTCTGTTGTTGTTGCTGCTGCCGGCAGTAAGACGAGTGCTTAGGGCTGTCTACAAATTACTACACCGAAAAGAGATGCAACAAAAATATTTTTTAATTTAACTTTTTTTTTTTAACTAAGTACTGTAGTATAACCAGCAGGAGACAAGTAATAACTGAGATAAGTTTGGAGACATTACCTTATTTAAACATTAAATTAATAAATATTTTTGTTGTATCTCTTTTCGGTGTAGTAATTTGTAGACGGCCCTAAGCACTCGTCTAACTGCAGGTAGCAGCAGCAGCAGCAACAACAGAGAGCAGAAGAGAGCAGGCAAGTGTTTATAAACTTCTGGTGTACTTACAAACTTTCCAATCCATCGTTTTATGAGTGCATAACCTATTTGTACTAGTGTAGAAGTTTGGTATCATTTCGGGCATTATTAGTGGGGTCATTTACGAGATACAAACGTGGGTCCATTAGCCCCTGCGCTAAGCTATTCAGCTGATAACGTTACTCTACGCTAACTCACCCAATGTTAGACCCAGGTGAAAAAAGCTTCTGGGGGGGTGTTTGGCTCGAGGTCATGGTGCAAAGGTCCCTAGGGTAAATTACTCAGAACCATCACTTTAAGCCCTGCGTTTAGGGCTGGGTACCGAACGTCGATACTTTTATGGCACCGGAAAAAATTCTCCGATCCTATGAGTATCGAAAAATTATAAATTTTTCGGTGCCAAATTTTGGTTCCAAAAGCATCTGGACGCTTAAGCGCAAGCTTATCTGTCCTCTCTGCATACTGACAGAGAGCAGAGCTCCGACCGACCGACCGACCCACACGGAGAGGTGCGGTTCGAGTAAACTACGTCGTCGGCTGTGTAGTTTTGTTGAAGTCACAGTGAGTCACAGCAATGCCGATCAAGTGTAGTTACAGTTTTTCAAAACTTCACGCAGACAGCGTTTGCTGCGATAGGATATTAATGGCGAGCTGAAAGCGGTGGCGGTGCGGTTGATGTTACACTTCCTTACAAGCAGACACAACGGTGGTTTCACTGCCCTGATGACTGACTCACAGGCTGAGCTTGTAAGGCAAGGCAACTTTATTAATGTTACTCTGAGTGAGCAGTGTTACCAGAATTTTTACATTTTGATAACTGTTGTGATTCACAATTAAGTTGGAAAATAAAAGCTTTGTGTTGAAAGTATTTTTGTTGATGTTGAAATGGATTTTAAAACATATGGTATCGAAAAAAGTATCGTTAGGAACTAGAGATGGACCGATACCATTTTTTGCTTCCCGATACCGATTCCGATACCTGAACTTGTGTATCGCCCGATACCGAGTACCTATCCGATACCAGTGTGTCATATGTTTTATTATGTTTACTAACTGTATACTACTATCCCTGTATGGATGTGATATTATTTCTATCTTTGTGATACATGAACAAACACAAACAATGAACGCCACAGAACTTTCTTTTATTGTCCAGTTTGACAGTCCGTTATAATGGAAAAAGAACATAAATAATCTACTTTAACATAGATTTTCTTTAGGGCTTTATTACGTGGTATCGGATCGGTGCATTAACTCCAGTACTTCCCGATACCAGCGTTTTAGGCAGTATCGGAGCCGATACAGATACTGGTATCGGTACATCTCTATTAGGAACCGGAATCGAAACTGAGGTATCGAAATTGGCACTGGATCGAAAGATTCTGAACGATACCCAGCCCTACCTGCGTTAGAGCTGCGTTCTTCTCATATGATTGGTAGGTGAAATCAATTGACTCGAAAAATAATAATAATATTTTTCATCACGGACGCACGCCAGAGATCCGGCACGGTGCCGGAATACTTTAAGCCCTGTGAGACTCACCTTTTTCATAGCCCCTATCTGATGTCACTGGGTCAGGCCTCAACAAAATTCTCTCACCATATGAGATCCGCTCAACCATGGCTCCAGGCTCTGAAACATTGAGGGTAATGTCACCAACAGTCCTGAAAATTAACCTGTTTTATCTGTTAAAATGTGTTTGTCTTTGCTGCTCATACCGTGACCATGCCCATAATCCACAGTCTTTGGAATCACTGAAGGTTTGGATGCAGGGAGAGATGGCTGGTAATCTGTGGCAGCAGGCTTAGTATCCCAAGACACAGATTCGGTTACAGCTGTCTGTGCAGCTGCAGTCATGCCCTGAAGATGACAGATTTAATATGATATTGAACAGTTAAATGCAAAATAAAAAAAATATATTTCTGAAACATACACACACACACACATATATATATATATATATATATATATATATATATATATATATATATATATATATATATATATATATATATATATACATACATACATACATACATACATACATACATACATACATACATACATATATATATATATATATATATATATATATATACACATACATACATATAAATAAGTCTCCCTAACCAGTGATCTTGCCATTCTTACAATTAACTCTTAAAATTATGGCTAAAATAGCTAAATAGAATAAGTAAAAATAAATTACCTTCAGAACATTCCTAACATCAGCTGGGATCTCCAAACCAAGAAGGCCAGCAGGAAGCTCGGACAGGATGTCAGTTGGTGCAGGCTGAGGTTCAGGACCAGGTGGTTTTGCCTCCTGCAATTCCCTGAAGACCCAAAAGAATGAAAGTTAAGTTCAACTAAAAGTTTGCCAAAGTCCATTTGACCATAAAGTAGATAATATACTAGCAAAAATAAAACAGCCTTCTGCTTCAATCACTACGGTGTGCAAAAGCAGGCCAGCCAAACTTTTTTTTTTTTTTTATGTTTTGAGCACGGCAAATAATATTACATTCACCTCCACTGTTATGGTGTGGTGGCAGAAATCTCAGAGGTGAATATTTCATAACTTACGTAAATAGTAACACTCTGCATGGCTAGATTCAACTAGAGATAAGTCAGAGTGCACTTTTTGTAAACCTAGGATAATAATGTAGTAATTAATGATAAAAGTCTAGAAATTACCTTATAAATTTAAGCTCTTGAGCAGCTTTCAGGATGATCTCATGCTGACGTTGGGAGAGAGCAAGCACATTTGCAGCACTTGTTCCTTGTGATGCCGGATCAACTGAGCTCTCTGGCAAGTTTGAGACAGGTGCAGCAGGAGATAAAGGTGGACGTATATCCAAAGGTGGCTCTTCCCTGTGCTCTTCATAGCGAGCTCTATGATCTTCATAGTCAGAAGGATACCCTCTCTCTGGTGGTGGAAGAAGTCTTGAAGGCCTATCCCATTCTGAAGGTGATGGGTATGGTGGTTCTTCCTGCCGGTGGGGTGGCTCCTCCCTATATTCACGAATTCTAAGTTCTCCTCTTCCCCTATCATGCTCATCATAAGAATATGGTCGACCCCTTTCTCTTTCCTCTAGCCAGTGGCCATCTCTGTAGGACTCTGGTGGTGGCATGCGAGGGGGATAATCCCTTCCAGGAGGAGCACGCTCTCTCTCCCATTCAGACTCATAGTACTTGGCCTCATGCCGATAGTCATCAGGAGGATAGCCCTGTGGTGGCCGCCAACGATACCCATCTTCCCCATGACCATAATCTTCCACGAAACCCTCATTGCGTCTCTCTTCATATTCCTCATGTGTTGGACCTGGCCGCCACATGCCTCTTGCCATCCCTCGACCCATAGGTCTCCTCCTCATTCCTTCCATATCCATTATCTCATGTGGAGGCAGAGGAGGGCCTCTGCCATGTGGCGGTTGCCATCCCAATTCTCTTTCCATGCCTTCATCATACAATGGCTCCTCCATAGGATCCATCATTTCCTGAGGTGGTGGTGGCACACGACGCCTGCCTCTGCCTACATCAGGATGCATTGGATGGCTATGAGGGTCATGTCCATGGTACATGGGGTCCACTTCTGGATCCATTTCAGAATCATCCATGTCCATTCCATGACCTAATGGCTCGTGATCCATTGGGCCATGCGCTGGATGAGGGGGCCTTCCTCGTCCCTGGTGCATGAAACCAGGATGACCAGGTGGGGGATGACCCCGGCCACGTGGAAACGGAGGTCTCATGCCTCTAATTGGAGGTCTCCTTTCTCCCCAGTAAGGATCCCCTTCCTCTGAGTACTCCTCTGACTCAGGTTCTTCCCAGTGCCTGTCCATTGGTTCTCCTCTTCCCATAGGTGGTCCGCCTCTTCCCATGGGATGTCCCCCTCTTCCCATAGGGGGTCCCCCTCTTCCCATAGGGGGTCCCCCTCTTCCCATAGGAGGGCCCCCTCTACCTATAGGTGGTCCCCCTCTACCAAAAGGTGGTCCCCCTCTACCCATAGGTGGCCCTCCTCTGCCCATTGGCGGCCCCCCTCTACCCATTGGCGGCCCCCCTCTACCCATTGGCGGCCCCCCTCTACCCATTGGCAGTCCCCTTCCCATAGGAGGACCACCTCTGCCCATAGGTGGCCCTCCTCTTACCATATGAGGCCCTCCTCTCATTATTGGGGGCCCTCCTCTCCCTATATGGGGTCCTCCTATTGGCTCTTCATAATACTCTTCCTCTGTTGAAAAGTGATGTCCGTCTGGCATCCACATTTCTTCAGGGGGCACCTCCGATTCCTCACCACCACACTGCTCGTATGAAGGATCTTGCCATTGATACTCTTCCTGCTCTTCTGGCATCCCCAAGTTCTCTTCAGGTGGCATGTACTCATAAGACGTTTCTCCCATCTTCTCCCCAAGTGGTACAGTGTTTGGTCCCGTGAACACTCCCCTGCCCCTCTGCCCACGTCCTCGTCCATGCACTTGGACAGGTACTGGCGGCTGGCCTCGTCCCCTCCCAGGGGGAAGCCTTGGAGGATCCGGTCGCGACTGCAAATGGCCAGAAGCTTGTGGCTCCTGCTGAATTCCAGAGGGCTTTGGAACCAGTGGGGGTTTGTTGTTTATCAATGGTCTATCTGGTTTGACAAGATTTTGTGCAGGAGTATTTTTTGATGCCACAGTAGAAGGAGCCGTTACGGAAGGCTTAACATTACCAGATTTGGTTTTTCCGCTATTGTTAGAAACATTATTGTCTTCAGATTCCTCAGGCTCTGTGGTTGTTTTCAATGTCTGAGGAATGGGGTCATTTTGGACAAAAAAGCCATCAGTTCCCAGCAAGTTGTCATCTGTTAAGTCTTCAGCATTGGCCTTATCACCTGGTTCTGATTCTCCTTTTTCTTTTTCAGATTGTGGCTGCCCAGCTGACTTTCCAGGAATCTTGGAATCCATACTGGCAGGTTGTTTAGTGGCTGGTTGTGCCTTAGGTTGGGGGCCTTGTGGTTGTTTTTGCTGGGGCACAGGTGGACATTCAGTGAGCCTTGAGGGCTGTTCAAACCTAGGTTGCAGCCCAAATCCAGGTTGGTCAAATCTGGGGGGACCATCAAAGCGGTGCCTTGGTTGGTCAAATCTAGGGGGACCATCAAAGCGGTTCCTTGGTTGTTCAAATCGAGGGGGGCCATCAAAGCGCTGCTGTGGTTGGTTGAACCTTGGGGGGGCATCAAAGCGCTGCTGTGGTTGGTCGAACCTTGGGGGGGCATCAAAGCGCTGCTGTGATTGGTCAAACCTTGGGGGGCCATCATAGCGCTGCTGTGGTTGGTCGAACCTTGGGGGAACATCAAAGCGCTGCTGTTGCTGATCAAATCTCTGAGGACCATCAAAACCTTGCTGCGGCTGGTCAAATCTAGGGTTGTTTCCGCTGGGACCAGCAGGACTACAGAGATTGTAAGAAAACATTAGTAATAAAGCTCCCTTTTAGTGATATCCCACAAATATAAAAAAAAAATACATGTAATAGCCCACCTGCATTCAAATACTCTCAACTGATTTTATGAAACATTTTTTCTTTTTAAAACCCATTCTTAAATGTAACATTCTTAAATAAATAAATGCCAATAACAGTAGTACAAAACAATCCCTACTGACCGTGGACCTCTGAAGCTGTTGATGCTTGGTGGCTGAATGGTGGGGGGACCTGGAGGTCTAACTCCTATGCCAGCAGGGCCTGCTCCTCTTACAGGGGGTCCAGCAGGTGATTCTGAATGTGGCCCAAAGCCAGCGGACCGAGGACCTTGAGAGTTGGGACTAACACCAACTGGGGAATGCTGCATACCCAGGTTAGCTGACTGCTGCTGCATTTGCATGTCTTGTACAGGGTACTGACCAAACTGTCCCATCATACCACTACTATACTGGCTTGAGGCAAATGGCACCATGGCAGTGAGAGTGGCCACCCTTTCTTGAAGGTGGGCATTGGTGGCGTTCATCTGTTCCTGCCACTGCTTCCATTGGCGCTCATAGTCCTGCAATTGGTCTTTGTGGGGATAGGTCTGAAACTGCTCATACCACAGGACGAAGGAGCAATCCCAGTCTTGGAATAAAGGGGTGAACTGCTGCTGTTGCATTTCATAGTGCCTCAGCTGCATTTCAGCAGACATTGACTGCAACAAAGGACATTTGGTTTAAGTATTATCATATAGGTACATGCAGAACAAAGAAATCACTGAGACATGTAATAATGAAAACTTAGGTGCCTCCCAAGATGCTGCAGGAGTTGCAAATCAGAGTTGTTGCAGCTCCTACAAAATCTTATATCCTTTATTTGGTTCCACTAAACATACTTTACTTGCTTTTCACTTTTAATTTTCTGTACAGGTCACCGTAGGAAAATAACCAGCCGAATAGTAGATGTCAAAGAAACTACCATTTGCATACCTGTAGGTTAGTTGGTTGCTGAATCAGCTGTTGGTACTGTTCCAGGATCTGCTGAAGCTTTTCGTGTTGTTGCATGAGAGCTTGGTATTGCAAGCCCGTTCTCTGTTGCTGCACCTTTTGCCACTGTGCTGCTGCAGCCTGTAACTGCTGGAGGCGGGCAACCTCCTCTGCGTCTTGTGGGACCTCGGGCTTTAAACACACACAAGACAAGATTGGAGCAAAGAATATCTTTGTAACTTATAAAAAATATTTTTGACATAACCAAGAGTAGTTTAGAGAATGACATTATGTTAGATAGAAGGCAAGGCCCTACTGAGAACACATTACACAATCATTCAATCTAAAATGGTAAATCACAACATTTATATATCGCTTTTTCTCCAATGCGCTTTACCAGTTTTGCCGCTTATTCACCCATTCATGCACACACTCACACCCCGATGGCACGCAGGGTAGGGAATCAGGCCTACAACCCTGTGATCAGTAGATGACCCGCTAAACCTCCAGGGCCACAACCGCGGCGTTATTCTGGCTTACTTTGTAAAAAACATTCCAGATAAGTCAGCATTGACAATCAGCAAAGCAAGGTGTCTAAACAATAATTTTTGCAGTGACACTAAAGAGATATCAAATGATTCTTAGTCCTATAGACAAGCAAGAGCAGGGTAAAAATATATAAGATATTTAGGTGCATTGCAGTTATCACATACATTGGGATTAAATATCTATGGACATGATGATGGTTTGTGTGTGGTGGGACTTACTGTGTATATGTAAATGTAGTTGATTTTCCTACATTTTTACTCTAAGTTTATGTAAACAATACAAACAATGTTTAGATCCAGTAATAATCTTAATTCTCTGATATACTCTAGTTTAAAACTGGAATTGGCGTGTTCTTAAAGGCTGTTGCAAAAGCACTTACAAAAGCACTTACACATGCCAAAAAAACAATACGTAGCATATAAAAGAGCAATAAACTTATTAAATAATTAACGTGGTGTCAATTATTTAATTGCACAAAAAACTATTTAAATGCTTTAAATGGGAGTAAATTCCTCCAATGTAGGCTACCTGAATGGTTCAAAAACAGTTACGTATCTGGTGCTTTTTGTTCGTTAATGAATCAGGGCCAGTAGAATTACAGCCATAATAAATGTGAGAATCATCTATTGTCTTTTTAGTTCAAAATTTTCTGTAGCACCATTCAATTCATAACATTTACAGAAAAAACAACTATCACTTAGTTAGTGAATTAAAGGGGTGATAGAATGCAAAACCGAGTTTACCTTATAGTTGAATAATGATGGTGGGTGAAATGGGCATACAGAGAACCTCAAAGTCCCAATGACACCGCTTTCCTATGCAAATCTCACAATTTAAAACTGCCGCTTAAAACGGGCTAATCCCAACAAAGCTAAGAGTTGACGTCAACTCGGTAGATGTACCTTAATTGGCTCTGGTCTGTACCTTTGTCACGCCCCAAAAATGTACATACAGACCACTGGTCTGAGACCAGCTGCTGTTCTGAATGTTGGTCGCGCAGATCTCACACACTAGTTTAGCTGCGAGCTGTGCATTTCCACGGGAATTACAAAGAAGAAAGTTTGGAAGTTTTTCAAGGATACTGAAAATGTTAATGCAGTGTTCCAAGCTGTACAGGGAATGCTGACAATTTTCACATTTCATCGCGGGCTGCCGGTCATGGTGCTCCAGGTACGCAGTAGTTGGTGGTTCAGTTACCCCAGAAAAGATGACTGTGCGCTGGGTACAGAGCACCATAAGCGGTCGTGGAGCTCCGTCAGGTCAGCGTAGTTGGTGGTCTAGTTACCAGGTCACTACGAGTGTGGCAGGTATGTTCGCTGATATTAATAAATTAAGTTATGTTTTCATTTATATTGCAATGTAAATAATACACTTAACCAGTAGCGGAGTGGCAATCGAGAGAGTCAGGACTTTTCCCGGTGGGCCGGTAGTGTTTCAAGGCCGCGAGGGCCGGTCAAACTGTGCAGCCTCTGCTCAACTGGTACGGCGCGTCGCAGCAGCGGGCCTCATTAAACTCACACACTGTCTGTTAACGTTACCAATAGACTTCCAAATGCACGGGGCAGCGATGGAAATCCAAAAAGGGAAAGGTGGCGCTGAGAACGTCAGACTCAAAAGGATGGTGTTGCTGTGCTATGTGTTGTTCATCCCCCATTTTTCTAAATCCACACGCCCAGATTTTTTTTTATTTACAAATTTGTAGTTTTCGGCATCAAGCCACGATAACTCTAGTAAGGTCAAGCTCCCTCTGGAGCCACAGAAGGCTTTATTTATTTAGGTGCCTAAAACCTGCATTATATCTAGAGATGTTCTGATACCAGTATCAGTATCGGCTCCAATACTGCCTAAAACGCTGGTATCGGTAAGTACTGGAGTTTATGCACCGATCAGATACCACGTAATAAAGCCCTAAAGAAAATCTACGTTAAAGTAGATTATTTATGTTCTTCTTCCGTTATAACTGACTGTCAAACTGGACAATAAAAGAAAGTTCTGTGGCGTTCATTGTTTGTGTTTGTTCATGTTTCACAAAGATAGAAATAATATCACATCCATACAGGGATAGTAGTATACAGCTGTTAAAACATAATAAAATATATGACACACTGGTATCGGATCAGTACTCGGTATCGGGCGATACACAAGTTCAGGTATCGGAATCGGTAAGCAAAAAATGGTATCGAGCCATCTCTAATTATATCCAACTTCCAGCAGTGGGCGACTCCCACTTGCTCAAAAAACTAGTCAGTTTCTATAGAAGTACTACTTCTATCCTACTACTCACTTGATTTATTACCTCAATAAACATGTTCCTAATGAGTTAATGGCCTAAATCACTAGTTTTAAAAGGTGCTCTAAGTGATGTGACGCGTTTTTTAGGCTACAACATTTTTCGTCAGCAAACATCTCCTCACTATTTGCTAGCTGCCTGTCCCCTGAACACACGGTCAAAAAACGCGGTCTCTGAAGACAGCTCAGGCTCCACAAACGGCAACAAAAACAAACTGTGCCAACCTGCCCCACAAACCATAACAAACTGAGTTCCAGCCAATAACCGACAAGAAGGAGCTGGTTGAGCCATCACTGCAGCAGCGTTAGCACGTAGGCTACTTCCACAATGCGTATTCATGATTCAACCAGCTCCTTCTTGTCGGTTATTGGCTGGAACAATAACCAACATGGTTTGTTATGGTGCTGGTTGGCGCAGTTTGTGGAGCCTGGACTGTCTACAGAGACCGCGTTTTTTTTACAGTGTGTTCCGGTGACAGGCAGCTCGCAGATAGTGAGGAGATGTTTCCTGTATGTGACAAAAAATGTTGTAGCCTAAAAAACGCGTCACATCACTTAAGTCTTCTTCAATACAGCACAATGTTCATTTTGTAAATTATGGTCGATAAAGCAGGGGATGTTTTAGTGGCGTGGCTACATGCCGACCTGCCAATCATGGTAGAGGCCTAGCAAAGCGTATCATGGCCCGGTCTATATTAAAATAGCCGTGAACTTGTTTTTGGGTGTTGCACATGTTTCCATCTTAAACTTTGACCCTCTTACGGTTTGTTTTCACTTCAAAAGTTGTATGGTAAAGTCCTTACATTACACATCACAATCACAACTTTGCATTGTTTAGCTTTTCATAAACTCTGGGACAAGGCCGTTATGTTTAAATAACTCAGGCATGAAAACGGGTGAGGGGCGAAAAAGGTGAGAAGGATATTACCCCTCTAAGAGGGTCCGGGGGCTTGCTCCCCCGGAAGAAAATTTTAAATATTCCATATTTTAAAGCATCAATCTGATGCATTTTGAGATACATTTTTTGCCAACCAACAGTGTAATACTTCAATATGCACTCATTAAAGTTAATTTGACTGGCAAAACAGTTCAAGTCCTTCTGACATTACACTAATAAAAGTCATAATTTTTTAAAACTAAAAAGTTTTGGATACATTTTTACTTCTTCCAACCATATGTTAAATTAAGAGTCAATGGGGATTTACATATTGCCATAATATCATAATCCTACAATGAATCATTGTGAAAACTAAACTTTACTACTTTGGCCAGGTCATCATCAGAAAAGCGAATTAGTACATTCATGATTTTGTCCATGTTGATATTAGCTGCTTTATTTACATTTATTAAAAACATTGCATTGTTTATCTTTTCATATAGCTAGACATCTAAACTCTGGGACAAGGCCGTTATGGTTAAATACCTGCCATGCTGATTCCAAACAGACAGCTTTATCAAGGCAGTTTGGGCTTCAGATAGCTACAGTGAACATGCACACACGTATTGTTTGTATCACGGTCGGTCAGTAAAGGAACAGTCGCAGCGGTAGCGGTCTTTGCCAGTAACTTAATCGTATGACAGAGTGCACGGACCGAAGCTTTGTAACTAGCAAGCACTTTCTTACTGCTGCTGCCGTCCAGTATCTTCCTTGAACATGCGCTAAAGAAGCAAGCACCCGGCTCCCTCAATTTGAGGCACCAAGTGCTAAACGGCTTCCTGTCTCCACCCTTTTCCTCTTGTCATCTATTCATGCCCAGCGCCATTTGTCTCCTTTCTCAACTAAAGCTGTATCTAGATGCTCCCAAGTTTGATAAACTTTGCATCAATTTTTTTAGCCGCGTTACCATGGAGACTACACCGCACTCTTGCTTTTTGGTAAAGACCCGCCCTACTTTGCATCTGATTGGCTAGAACTCGTTTAATTGGTAGGTGGAAGTTCGATGATTGGTTAAACCCAGCACATCAAAAACCAATCCCATGTGGACCTTTTAATTTATTTATTTTTCTAAAATATTCATATGCCAGAAATCCAGCACCAGGGCCGATTACTTTCAACCATGTGTTAGTTAGAGCTGCGTTCCTCTTATATGATTGGTATGTGAAATCAAATGACTCAAAAATATTAATATATTTTTTTCCTCTCACGGCCGCACGCCGGAGATCCGGCACGGTGTCGGAATACTTTAAGCCCTGCACTAGGTGACGTCACCAATGCTAATTCAATTATTTTTAGAGTCTACATCCAAGACAAGTTTAAATTCTTACATTCACACTGGGGTTGCGCGATATTGGAAAAAATGACTTTGAATGAATTGATCAGTGATTGTTACTGGTGATTTGCTGTGCATGCAGAGCCTGCATGTCACGGACTAGCAACAAACCGTGTATTCAAGAAGTCTTAAATCAGTGTAAATCACGTTATTTCAGACACAGACTTCTCTTGCACACTAGTGTTACGTTTCCATCTTCACAGCTCTGAAACGTAATGTTAGTTGGGACAGACAGACCCCCTTTTCTTTAGGCTAACTCAGTTAGCTTTAGCCTGGCTCGTAGCTGGTAACTAGCTTTTGGTCTGGTAACTGCGGTGAAAAATGGTCGGGAGACGTGGTGATAACGTTGCATTAATCAGTTGCTTTATTTAATCTTCGTAACAAACATAATACACTAAATAATTTAGCTTCACTACCCATGGAAAAGCATGCGCATCACATTGTCTGCGGCACCTGCCGCTTACGGTAACATTACTTTTCTACACGCACACAAGGAAGAGTCTCACCCCTGTTGGACTACGTCACATACACATGTTGCACACATGGCAATTAGTCATGGAAAAATGAGAACCATGCAAGTTTTCCTTTTGTGTCAATCAGGAAAAAAGTTGTAGCATTTACATCGCACCTCCAGCGACGTGACTATTGCACAAGCGCAAATCCCGAGGTCGATGATTAAACGAAATACCGTTCAGCTCTAATTCACACCTATGTAAAATTGTAGTAATGCTTACCTTCGCCTCATCGGGCGGTGGAGGTGGTGCTGGGGGCTCCTCTTTTGGAGGGGGTGGAGGAGGTGCACCTTTTGGTGGTTCTGATGGAGGAAGAGGAGGAACTTGGCATTGGGGCGGCAAAGGGCCATCACCCTCTTTCTGATTCTGCCTGGCTTTCTCTTGCTTTAACTTCTGTAGATTTTGAAGATGTTGTTTGTACCAAAGTTGCTGTTGCTCCTGTGTGAAACAATGACAAGGACATCGGTCAGTCTTACTTTTCCACTGCAAGTGTTTCACCTGCCCATTCCTTGCTCAATTGACATAATAGGATTACATTTTCCAAATTTTCCTTAGAGTCTGCCTTAACCCTTGTGCGGTCTTCCCGTCAACCTTGAAAAAACGTTTTTGACACCTTTTTTTCCACAGTTTGTTTTTTCCAACGTTTTAAATTGTAAATTTTTTCTTCTTTACATTTTCAGCGCTTATTTCTACGTCCCATATTTTCTGATATAAAACAAAAATTATAAAAACGGGTCAATTTGACCCAAAGTCAACACAAGGGTTAAAACATCTCAGTAATTAAATGCTCTTTTACCTACTTTCTCGGATTCATTTTCTGATTACTTAAGTTGTTTTCTCATATGAACTCCAGACAATGTATGTTAATATTTTATGTGGAGTTTTCTTTTGCAGGGTCTATTTTGCAGAGGCACTATCGCTGCTGGAACTTAACGCGGCCCAAGTGCAAATGCAAAGAACCCAGAGCATTTTCTTCTCCTATTCTATAATGTATCTGTGGTGTAGCCAGACCTTACTCCATAGCACTGTGGAGATGGGTCTGACAAGGAAAAAGGATGGAAAGGTTCATTTTAAGACCCGTAGCGATATTGACATTTAAATTTGTGTGAACAATATGAACACATTTCTTGCTCGTAGATAGTGTAAACATTGAGACAGTAATTACATTTGTGTCCATTTTCACAACTGCATAATATAGAATAATACAGAATGCGTTTATAGCATATATTACATCTGTTAATATACTACATTGGTATTTAGATTATAAACAATATGTGTAAACCATAATATTGACTACAAGTTCAGGATGGAGCAGCTGCACATTGGTCTATATATTTTAAAGTTTACTACCACGAAATAACTCGTTTTCCTACTTCTTTTCTACATTTGACATGCACAGTATGATGCTTGCATGCAATATATGTATGCATTAGTTACCCTGCCACCAAAACGGGACTGTGAGACAAACATTTACAGAGTGTAAACACATTTAATAGAGGATAGAGGTGCATGATATATTGACTCAATATCGTTATCGCGATATCACATTGCACAATATTATATTGAAAGTGTTGCGATAAGTATGCAATATTTTGTTTCTTTTTTGGAGCATTGCGTCCTGTCCATTGACTGTGTGGCTCAGTTGTGTTTCATTTCATTTTCATTTATTATACAGGAAAGGATTAAAAGTAACATTAAGTTACAGTTTAAACGGGCCTGACTCAGTTTAAAAACTGGTTTCCAGCAGGTTCCTGTTCTGCAGAAACATAGAACATAGGACACAGTTACGGCACATGAAGACAGAAACACACGTACAGGTCATTAGCATGGGCTAGACAGATACAGACAACTAAAACAATACAGACAGTGCAAACAAGACTTGGACAATACATGAACAACCAATGAGTGTAAGTGTAACTGTTGAGAAGGAACAGTTTGTATGCCTTTTTGAAATATGTATGTATGATGGTAGTGTTCTGATGTGATGGGGAATGTCATTCCAAATTTTGGTGTAAAAGGATTTCTGACCATAACATGATTTAGAGACTGCTTGAAACGCTATAATGATTATGTTTTATTGGCCAGTTACTGTGCCACTTGCACGTTAGCGCACGGGTCCACTACGTGACAAACCCTATGGAGCGAACCACATGTGTGCATATTTTGAGAGAGTGACAGTGTAAGTGAAGAAATAGATAGAGACAACTGAACGGTATGAATCAACTCAATGGAACGAATCAGAGAAGAGAGTCCTGTTCTCTTTATTTATTTATTTATTTTATACTGTACAACCAGTAAAACATGTCCTGTTCTGTAGACATGGTTGTTATTTATTCATTTTGTACCAGTCCAATATGACCGTCAGTTGAAATAAACCTTGTGTTGTGTATGTATATATATATACACACACACACACACACATATATGCGTTTTCCCGTACCTTTTGTCATTTTACATATGTTTAAAAATATCGAAGTTAATATCGATATATTGCAATATCACATTTTGTCAATATCGTGCAAACCTATTAGGGGATGCTATATATAGGCTACAAATGTGGGTAATTTCTAGTTCCATCAATAAACATTGTTGCTACGATGTTCTTTGGCTTCAAGTTCTGGCTACAGGTAAAGCAAAGTGTTTAGCACCAAAATATGTCAACGCAAACAAATAGAACAAGACATTACCTGCAAATGTAAGGATTTGTCATCCTCTGTCGTGGATGGATCTTTCTTGTAGGCTTCTTTGGCTTTTGGAGCACCGTTGTTCTCCGGTGGCTTGGATGTCGGGGGCTCTGGAGGGGGAGGCCCCGGTTGGGGATCGGTAGGCTGCGGTTGTGGTGGAGGGGGTGGTGGTGGGTGACCGGCTTGAGGAGCGAGGGGAACTCTGGTCGGCGGAGCAGGGGTCTCGTCTTCTTTATAGTACGAATGAGCTCCAGCCCCGCTGTCTGAAAGCCCTGCTCCTTCTGAATGCCACGAAGACCCTGGATATCCACCTTGTCCACCACCGTACGCATTAGCGTTAGCGTTGCTGCCGTGGTGTAACACAGACTGGAGCTGTTTCTGGTGCAGCATCTGCAGCTGCTGCATCTGCTGAAGGTGTTGCTCCTGTAGGCTGGTTAACATCGAGCCGCTGGATGAGGCCTCGAAGCCGCCGAACCCCGGCGCTGGCGGGCCGGCGTGGCCGCCACCAGGTTGCTTACGGGGCCCAGAACCTCCATAGCTTTGCGCCGGGGGTGCCCCATAATTTCCCCAGGAGGGATACATTGTTCCGAATCAGAATTCTGTTTCTGATGTGATTCTGAAAAAAACCCGAGGCGGTGTACACGGTCTTTTGTACTCACATAGAGCCGGGCCTCAGTGGCTAAAAAAAAGCTAACGTTACCATTCTATCATGAAGCCTACATTTTCATTTCCCGACTGGGCCAGGCCGCATTAAACAAAGAATATAAACAGCAACTCTGTAACGTTAGCAAGAAACGGTTATCCGTTAGAGAAAGAAATGTGCACGTCTAGCCTTAAATAGAAAAAAAAGTTACAATAAACGTTAAGAAAAGCTGATATCGTTGAGTAGCTGATGCTACGGTGCGATTCACTGATGACGGAAGTACATCACAAGTCACCAGGCGACCACTTCCGGTAGCGCTTATGGTGAAAAAGTTGTATTCATAAATGCAATTTTTCTAAAAGAAACCCCACTGTTCTTATCCTTTTGATTTTGTATTTGCTTCAATAATATTTGATTGTGCCTCCTATTTACATTGTAAACACTTGTGTTGCGATGATCTGTAAAAATATATGTTTAGGTTATTTTGATTAATGAAGTTTTGGGGGAAAACTTGTTAGCAAACATAACTAATGTATTATTATTATTATTATTATTATTATTATTATTATTATTATTATTATCAGGCTAGCAGTAGTAGTATTTAGCTTTGATGTCCATTGTTTCTAGACTAGCCTACATAATGCCAAAGATCGATCATACCTTTGTTGTTTACTATACCAATGAATGTATTTACACTTAACTCATCAAATGCAATCATAGCCTACCATTGATTAGACAGAAAAAAAAATATAATGTGAAAAGATGCAACACACAAAACATGACTTTTTTTTTCTTCACAAAACGTGTTTAAACGTGATTTCTGAGTAGGCCTATGCTCTCTTTTCACAGTTGCCAATGGTAAATATATGATGCCAAGCAAATGGATCTGTGCTTTTACCACAAGAGGGAGACATTTACATAGAAATGTTTACTTAACAAGAAACCTTTGGCTGTAATAAGAAAAGAAAAAACTCAGTAACCGGTCTATGCCTCATTTGAAACAACAACAAAAGTAGTAATACTAATTATAATAACTGTAGGTTTAGGTTATTCATTCCAACTAATTTTAAGCTCTAAATACCTTTCATGAAGGTGGAAATGTGTTGTGCTGGTTGAATTATACATAACATGATTTAAATTAACAACAATAATATATGTAACTACTCTGAGTCTGATTACAATATATTCCATATTAAACAATAAATCAAAATAGCCTGAAAAATCTTCTAGGACAGGCCTACAACATGCATGTTCATAGGATCTACAGTAGTTTGTTGTCAGAGACCAACTGTGTGAGTTCAGACTGTGTTTAACAACAGAGATGTTAGGGTGGGAGAGAGAGCAGTGGGAGGTAAAAGACTAGTGACTTTAGGTTGCCCTTGAGGTTTGATACACATACAAGTATTTTCTTCTTAAGATCACCAGTAAATCTGTATTAATTTTGGCCAGAACCACTTAAAAAAAATCGTTAAAGCGGATTAATCAAGCCAGTCCTGTTTAATGTCTCCCGTTAATTAGTTTGTCAGCAGTGTTTTAATATCGCCTAATGACTTCATATTTCACTGATGACATTAAAGGGGTGTTAAAAGAGGGGAAATGGCCCATTCAGGATTCAGTTCTTTTGCCATAAGATGCCCTCGATGAATAAGACAAGGTCACGGAGGCCTAGCCTTTAGGGAGAGATACATTATCAGGGGATGGGGCTGGGAGAAATCCCATAGAGGAAGCTCTCTCCCCTCTAAAACAGCATGACGGGCACAATGTGATACAGTTCTGTCTTAGAACAAAACACTGCGCAGGGAATTCATGATACAGCTTAGGGCAGACACGCTGTATAGGATGGCAGGATAGCCCCACAGTGTACAATAATACTGATACTGGGGACTAATGCTTGCGAGGGGACTGATTGTTATACTGTTCATTTGTGTAGTGTATTATAACAATACAATTTTAAGTGTTTTTTTATGCATTAGAAGTTAGCCCTTTTCAATCTTCATCAGCAGTTTCTGAAGCTTTCTAAGCAAGAACAAAGAAATCAGAAATCGTATAGTTGTAGCTCACAGTATTGAGGACACTGCATTTTCTCTGTGATGAAAATCCTATGTTAAACAAAATGCTCAATGGAAGCTAATGGATCCCGAACAAGTCCATGCACTGCTTCCAAAATGCTTTGTTTGACAAATCAATTTTCCCATAACCCGGTGAGGAGAAAAGTGATGCGGATTGATCGCCCCTCTGACTTTGTTTCCAGAATATTGTTTGATGGCTGGATAGATTAATTGGTATGACATTTGAAAGCCTTCTCTTGACTGTCAGCATCCAAGCCTCTATACACCAATCGAACCTCGGTCTAATTGTCTCCTCTATAATACCTCACTTCACAAATTAGAGACGGTGCCTCCATAAACTGTTCCCAATGTAAGACCTAAACAACATCACGCTGCTCAATCAGACACTGGTTTGAATAGGGGTGATGCTGGGCTGATAAGATAGAGCGCATTAAAGGGCATCACCCCAAACCGCTGCGCCAGCACATCTTCCTCTCAGCACAGTAGATCTGAAATATACAAATCAAATCCAAGCAGCTGCTCCATGTAAATCTGGAGTCGTTAATAGACAGCGGTTCATACTATTTGTATCTTAATTAATATGAATGACGACTACAGTGAGAAACACAAAGAGAAAATCATCTAAATAAATGACCTTGAAAACGCTGGTATGTTATATTAAAGATGTAGTTTTAAGATTTGGTATTTAAATGTGTTTTTTTTATGTGTACCATTGCTGCTTGAAACATAATCAACAGTGCTCTTTATAATAGGCCTTCGTCATAGAAGACATCTTGACATGTCACAATGAAAATGACAGAAAAGTACATAATAAATAAGAAAAGTAATGGTGGCTGAAGTCCATGTAGCTGCTTCAGGTTCAGGGTCCTGGTATTGTGCGTGCTGGCTCACTTTCACATTGTCATGGCTTACTGGGACACTCGAATAGCCGAGCCATTGTTATTGTTATAAGCAACATCTTTTCTATAAGTCAAAATATGTGCTGTGAAAAAGGCCTAGTACATTAAAGTGCTGTATTATAGTAATCTGTATTATGTACAAATACAATATGTTTGTGCAACAGAGATTTTTCCATACTGCTTATGCTGTGGTACATCCTTTTCTCTGGTTGCGTTTGAACATTGTGGGAAATGTTCCAATAAGCACAAAATGCTCATATGATTTCTTATATGAATATCCATATTGACATGATTTTGCATCATCATTTATTTGTCAGATATTGAATTTACTGGATTATATAGAAGATATTATCCATATCGCCCACTTCTAATTCAAAGTTATACGTCTTTTGTTTCATGGATAAAATATGGAATGCATGTACCATGCATGACATAGTACATAAATAGCAGTAATCTTCACTCCTATCAAAGAGGAAAGACAAATAGACCTGCAAATGTGGCATAACAATACTGTTTGCATTTAATCTTTCTTACAGTTTACTGTATATTGTGCAGCCTGTGGTTCTTAGGGAGAGGTTCATGCCTAACTCCATTGGTGGCTCAGCAAATAAGGGAAGTAAATGAAAAAGTGAATCTAGTAAAAGTTGTTATCGGTGCATGTTTTATAAATAAAGTTAGACATTTCTGCATTAAATCAGATCTTAAAACAACATTCTTTTGTCCCGCCATGGTCCCGATACTGAATGCAGATTAGTTTGGGGGTAAAAGAAAATGGACACGGTCTGGTCTAAAATACTAAAACAGGCAATAATCTACGTTCTATATAGTGTCGTTATTTTTCGACATAAAAAGGACCAAATTTCCCTGAATCAAATAAGACTGCAGTTATCTGCACGCCATAATTCATCACCATTTATTTATCACTCACAATGACTAATTGCCTGACTTGACTTCAATTTTGTGGGCTGGGTTCCTCACAGAGCAAGCTGCTCGGCTGCCCACCTCCCTATCACCCCAACACACCCACTTGCCTTTGAAAAACTGTAATTGAATGAGTTTATGTCGTCAAATTGATTAATCATATTAATTCTTACTTATTAGTGGGATGGTTGAAAGTGATGACAATTAGATTAATGAAATTAGTTAATTCTTCCTACCCACACCATACTCCCAACTATAACGAACCACAAAAAAAAAACATTGAAAGGGAGACTGTTATGACAAAATTGGCAATCAAGATTTGGCTGCTAATTGAATGTCTGCTTTTATTAATGATGAGGTTTATAAAAAGACCTTGAGAAAGGAATATTAATTGATTAATCAAAGCACTCCAAATTAAAGGGGGAGTATACAAAGCAGAGGTCGGAAATTTTTTCTCACATTTGATTGTGAAGAATGCTGCAGCGTCTTTCACAGAATGAAAACATACCTGATTGATAAACAATCAACTGTTTACTGACATTTGACTCTATAGCTATCATTTAAATTTCCCTGTTGACTGATATATTGGTGAAATATGTTTTGGAAGTTTTGGCTGTTAATATTAAAATACAATTCATATAATTTTCTTTCAGTATATTGTGATTAAAACTAATGCCTTTGCCAAATGTTGTCCACACATTACTGTGATCAAAAGATTAGTCAGTATTTGTCAGTACAACATGTTGACATGATGAAGAGGCTCCACTCCAGATTTTACAGTGAAGCTGGAAGTTGCCTGACCACAGATCAGTTCTGCAGGGAGCAACATGTCCCGGTGGGACCGCAGCAATTCATTCATCATACCTGTTTGCCTGTTGTGGAAAAACAAAATCCGCATAAATATATGTAGATATAAGTAAACAGAGTGTGAGATCTCTCTAACCGATATACTGCTTTGAATTTCATTACGCAACAAGCTGTCCGGCGGTTATAAACGATGCTCATGAGAAAGAAGTGATTGTTCGATATGATAAAGATAAAATGTAATAGTTTATGGCACCATGAATCTGATTGTAACGTCCACACTATTAGAAAGACAGATAAGAGCATTTATGACTATTTGCTTTGTGTCATAAAGGGAAGTGGGCTATTTGATTAATATGAGCAACTGGCTGGCTCCAGGTTCAACAGATTGTGTTGTTGCATATAACTTACAGAGGCGGTAATGGGCTGGTTTATATACTAAAATGTGAGCTGTCACACATGTGAGATAAGCAGAATTATGACTAACACATTCTGCATTTACACAGTGTAAGGTTTGATATGCATGCTGTGTTAATGTAGGTGAGTAATGTTTTTGTTTTCGCTGAAGAAATATTTACTTAGATGGCAAGATGCTATCTGCTCATGTGGTCTATACAAAAGTGTAAAATAGGTTGGTTTTCACATTCAAAAAACATATAAATCTTACTCATAGTTACGCTGCAGGAATGGATTACACCATGACTTCACCTATTCAATCAATGTATTGGGTCAGCATTTTTTTTTGTATGTAGCTTCTATTATATTCAGTCCATCCTTTCATGTGCAGGGAATTATTGCCAGCAAAACAAAAGAGGAACTCCACCAGTTTCACACAACAAAGTCTGTTTACAATTTTTTTAATTGCCTCAAGTGATGTCACTTGAGTTAGGGACACTTAGGGTTGAATACTAGTTTAAAGGTCCAATGTGTAATACTGACAGCTAGCGTTTAAAGTGGTTACTGTAGTCCAAATTCAAAATACTGAAAAGAGTCGTCTCCTCCGGCCCCTCCTCCCCCAGCGTCAAACGGAAATTTCAAAAGGAGAAAATACCTTTAAAACCTTTAAAAATGAAGTTTAGGGGAGTAAGCTTACCAGACCATTGTGGGTAATATAGGTACTAGGTTTTGACCATGGATACATTTTAAGAACTGGATACAGCATTCAAGGCGGAGCCCCGTTCATTCTTATGAGAGTTGCTCAGGGGCACACAAAGCCTTCATGGAGCCAAAAATTACCCCAATGATCGGCACTGCTTCTGCACTGTGTGGCCCATAGAGCAGGCACACTATAGGTTTTGACAAGGAAGAATACTGTGCGGAAAAAAAGAAGAAGATATCTTTGTTTCTGCTGCATTCATTTTGATACTTTTTTAATAAACTATCCAGCATAATTCCAACAATGTTATAAGAGTGTTATGCTAAATCTGTGGAGTATGCTTTAAAGTTCACAGACTCTTATTTTAGCAAATAAAAATTAATTTACATCATATGTATTTTTTGTGTGTGTGTTTCACAAGCTTTCTAAACAATGCAATGGACAAGTCTTGTGAAAAAATATTTTAAAAATGTAACCATGAAAATACACTGCTGGGTTTGCGTCATGTAGATCTCTTTCCTCATCTTACATTTACATTTGCACCTTGCAGCCTCCATATATGGGGCTTGTTGGAAACTTTAAAAAGACTGAACTATACTACAGATGCAAATATATGAAGGCTTTAAGATTATGTTTACATTACAGGTGTAATGTAATGTATAACTCTATAGTGTATTTGATCTTGATTATAACTTTTTTATTGTGAGTCTGACGGTCACTATATTACACTCATACAACATGGCCCATTAACACAGCGGAAAAGAGTAATATTGTATGCAAAAAGTTGATGCCTGAGGTATGGTAATGCAAGTTTTCAAAGATGCAGTAAAATGTTTTATTTATAATAAATCACAAAATGAATGCCATCCAGGTTTACCTGATATTAATTAATACACTCATTAAAACCTTTAGTCTGCATCTATGAAATGGACAATTTGCTGCTGATTAAATGTGTCTTTATTCACTTGTTTTTGTGCAATTCTGCAATAAAATGTAAAGACAAATAGTAAAAAATGCCTACCACAGTTTCCTAAAGCCCAAGTGATGTCTTCAAATGTCTTGTTTTGTCTATAACCCAAAGATATTCAATTTAAAATGATATTAAATATAGAAAAGCAGCAAATCCTGACAATTGACGCATGTGTGCTTCAGTCACTTTGAACTGGACAAGGTGAATCTGCACACTGGACACCCACGGGATGCTGTTATTGGATGCCCATTTGCCAATACCTGCCTGCAACACCAGATCCCTAATGGCCCTATTCATCCTTCACTGACCACTCATCTTTGGACCCAACCCCTATACATTTCACAATTCTGATGTCCCGCTGACAGGGTCCAAACTTCTCTGTTGCCAGATGTATTGACAGCCATCAATGTTAGACTTGATCAAATGCTACCGCACCAGTCAGAGGCCATCAGTGGTCAAGGCATCCTCATCGGCAGGATCTATCGTCTCTGTTTACGCAGTCCATCCTCTTTAAACTGTGCTATTGATCTTGGCCTAGGTCATGGAGGTTTGGCATCGAGGTAGGGGAGAGGTGGAGGGGTGGTGGATGGGAGAGTAGGACGGAGAAGAAGGAGAATAAGGACACAGAGGAGGAGGATTCCCCTGGGTGTCTCCAGTGCCAGTTTCTTCTTATTTAGCATTTGACCCTGCTCTTGGCTTTACTGCTCAATGCGGCTGCCTTATTTTCAGCATATAGTCAATGGCTGCCAATATTGTGAATGCAGACTTGTCACTGCTCTTCAACAAAAGCTTAAAAATACTCTAAACAAACAGACTTGATGTAGGCTATTTGAGGTCAAAGGTTTCATTTCTTTCCCCTCCAAATTCATTTTCTCGACTTTTGTCAGGTAAATATTTGAGTGAAAGATGATATCAAACAGTTTTTAAATCAATTGTCTTGCTTCTCACAATGTGACAGGTGCTCTGTACCTCCACACTTGCCGTTCAATTATGGGCATTTCTCGTGGTCGCCTGTTGCTGCCGTTATTTTACAGCTCTGCGCTCCAGTCCATTAGCAACACCGCTGCCAGAGCAGAGCCGATAAACCATCTGGCTAGGCTCCTGGAACAGATAGCAGCCTCTTAATGGAGTGAAAAAGTATAAGCAATTAATGTCACATTAGCACATCACTAATAAGGCCTGCCCTCCAGTATGCTGCGGCAACAATAATCGGTATGTTCAGACTGAGATGCATCCCAACAGCCCGTCACTACTAAGTCCTGAGCAAGGCCGTGGTAGGAGAACTGATTTCCACAAACAAATAAAACCCTTTCAGATGAACTGATCACTCACTTGGAATGTAAAGTCAATGTTGACTTATTTACAATATTATTTAAACGTCCCATTCACTTTATGAGGTTTTTTTAACATTAATATGCGTTCCCCCAGTGGCTTGAAATGGTGATAGATGTAAACCGAGGTCCTGGGTATCCTGCTCTGTCTTTGAGAAAATGAAAGCTCAGATGGGCCGATCTGGAATCTGCTCCTTATGAGGTCATAAGGAGCAGATTACCTCCCCTTTCTCTGCTTTGTCCGCCCAGAGAATTTAGCCCACCCATGAGAGAGAGGCATCATGGCTTTCAAACGAGCAAAGTGGCAGTTGGTCAAGGCCACATCCCCACCCTTCACATTGCACCCCCCTCTCTCCTTCTCAATAGCTACAGACACAGAAATGGCACATCCTAAGGAAAGCTCATTGTGGGACTGACTCTAGTGGCTGTAATTCTGCACCAAGGCTGAATTTCGGGAAAAAGACTTCAGATACAGTATTAGGAGACCACTAAGGTCTATATAAAAGCATCCAAAGAGGACCATGTCATGGGACCTGTAATAATTGATTTTTGTTTTGGCCTTTTGGGGGCAGTGCAACAAGCTGTCAGAACAATGACACCTCATAAAGCTGATATGGCGAATGTGTTAGCAACATTAACATTCATTTGCACTTGTGTGTCTGGCCACTTGGTGAATGTAAGTCTAATATTCCACCCTCTATCTCTCTCTTAAGCTGCTAAATGCTCCACTATATTCACCAGCTATTCCCAAATTATGTCTGTCTGTTGTTTGGTGCTGAGTAGGTACAATGGGTTTACCGTATTTCCATTGTGATGAATTAGAATGCTAACATTAGCTAATTAGTACTAAACTCAACACGCAGCTGAGACTGATGGGAGTTTTTCAGGTGTTTGCTCATAAACCAAGAGGATTAACACAATATTATTCTCACCTGGACATACCAATATGTCTTTTATATTAGAACATTTTGTGTTCAAACTAATATAGATGCAGTTTTTGGGTTTGCTTTTTGTCAGGGTGGCAGCAATGCAGCGCCATATGGAACACTAATCTTTGCTGAAAATGTGTTCCAAGTAAAATCATACGATCCAAGTCGTCATGTTTTCTCCTGAGCACTAAAGGCAGAAATACTGTTGTGAAATTAACAATAGATGTCATTCAGTTCTCTATACCAAACCCGGCACCTACTGCAGCACAGTAGCTGTGTTTGAGTCTCAGGCCTCCATGAATCTGTCACATTTTTGTTATGACCTCCCTCACTTTCAGCTCTTGTCTTTGAACTGTAATTCAAACTTCACACAACAGCAGCTTCGTCTCAAGAGCTTTCCCAAAAACAATGCATGTCCTCTCTGGCTTGAATGAGACTGGGGTTTTAAGATCTGGCTTAATTGTTGTCTTTTCCCCGTGTTTAATTATAAAAAGACCAAAGCGCTGTCATTGCTGCTGTCTAATTCCACCATGTTCCGCTAATTATGTTGTGTTAAAAGAGGTTTTTCTGTTACGGCGTCACACTCATTAACTCAGCGGTGACACTGCCCTTAATTGGATAAGAGGCCATTAAGTCACTTTTCTCTGATTAAAATTATTGCTTCTTTATAAACATCAACGCTGACACTAACTGGTTTAAAGCACATGAAACTACATCAGACATAGCGTTCACCATGGTGTGTATTCAATATGTTGCCTTTTGTGTTGGTTCCACCTTTCTGAAAGATGTTAGCAAAATGTAAATCAATCAGATTTCTAAATATAATATCACAGATTTAAGTTCATATTATAAAACCTACTCATCACAGCTGCTCATACCATCACAAAGAAAAAATGTTCTTCCATATTAGGGGAAGATGTGCCAATTGCTCCTTCATACTCTAGTTGCAGATACAACACAGCTCTATAGGTTTAATAAGGGTCAGTCTGAAAAGAGAAGCTCTACAAACCTACAAAATGTCAGACACTGCAGTGTCATTACTCACAGTAAATGAGCTTCTTTTCCCAGCGTCTCCCTTTTGTCTTTTTTGTTGTGATCCTCCTGGATCCGGTGCACAGCGGGGATGCTGGGAACTGATATGCAATTAAGCAGCTTGTAAAATAGTAACTTTCAGGTCAACTGATGGAGCAACAAACCAATCTCAGTGATTGAATTGAATTTATGTAGAATTCTGGTTATGCTATTTGAGGCTAAAGCAAAATCCACAATCAATAGTACTGCTCGCCACCATGTTTAAATACCTCAAAGTTAATATCAAGCAGATCCACATTTAACATAAGGTATAGACAGAAAACAGACTGACACCTCCACTGCTTGGCATTCCCCAGTACCCCTGTTCCCATACCCACACATGCCCTCAATTACCCTATGAGCACCACATGTGCAACATCATTAATAAGATCCACTAATAATGGTGGCGAGCTCCATTGGCCGTGAGTGAGATTTGACTAATTACTGTAATTGTATTGGAGTCATGCTCATTAAATATGAAAATTGTGTTCTGTGAAATGAATGGGTTTTCATGATCACTCTTGTATGGACAGGCAAGAAATAAATTAGAGAGCAGTTTCTCGTTGTGCAATTAACTACAGCACACACAGCTACCTGCCACACCCCGCAGTCTGGTAATATAACGTGTGTGTATGTGTGTGTGTGTGTGTGTGTGTGTGTGTGGGGGGGGTATTTTTGTGGATGTTTGCCAATTTGCCATTACTTGTTGCTTATGATTCTCTTTACACATACTGTATGCATGACCTGCCTGCCCACGAGACGTGGAAATGTTAATATTGCACAAAGCATATAATTTCAATTGTAATGATGTTTTTCTTTATCTTTTATAGATAAAGTAGTTGTTCAGCTACATTTAATACATTTTTTTTCATTTGATTTGATGTTTCCTGTAGCTTATATCAAGTGTCTTCTCTTTTTCTGATATGGTTGTACTGTATGAATGAACATCGGACATGGCACAGCTTATTTACATACACTAAAATTCCTTTTATGCAATTTTTATCTCTTATTTGTAAACCACTTATTTAAACCTGCAACTTCTGAATGTTTTTATTTTTTTAATGGCTCTGCAACCATAATGTATGATCACTGACACGGGTGAAGAAAAGCTCCATGTTATATAAGGCATTCATAACATTTGTTGCCATAAGCAATTAGTGGTGAAAAAAACTTCCTATCCAAACACGACAGAATGTGCCTGTGACTCTTTACTGTAACTTTTGTTCATACTTCTTTCGATCATCTCTGGGGATTTCAGCAGCTGTCAGGACTCCAGAGCCTAGACGACAGCGTCAGGGAGTGGCTACGTCCCAGAGGAGCAGAACACCCCCCCCTCCTCCCCTTGGTTCTGCATGCTCAAGTTGTTTGAGAAATCTTGCAATGCAAATGTGGTACTTACCTTTGCCGCCCATCAACAAAACTGTGTCACACTCACGGCGTTCTGTGAAAGCCCTGATTTTGTCTGAGGAGATATAGAGGTGAGGAAAGGCAGGTAAACAAAGCATAATGTGGAGGTCAAATGCTAATGAGTGCTCCATTTGTTACGTCTGGCTCCCTCCAAAGGCAAAGTAACAACGTCAGAGGCGCCCAGACATAATAAATCATCCCAATAAATAATAAACTTTAAGATTCAGAGTGGAGTTAATGGTATTCATTGTGCCACCTCGAATGAATTTACAACCGAGTCCTGATTTCTCTCATGTGGCCCTATTTAAATTGTCCCATTTTAAGCTGCGTGCTTAAGACGGCAAGATGCTTGCAAGTCCATTTTCAGGCCAAATGCCCTACCATATAATTTCCATCTGCTCACTGGTTAATAGGGTAAGACCAGAGAGAACCCCACTATGAACTGTAATGTAACTTGCTTTAGATGAGATACAGACCATAATGCTGCAAGACTTGAACAGATGCAATGCCATGCAGCGTTTGCAGCTGTTGCGAGGCCTTAGAAAACCCACAGCTGTCCCATCTCTGTCTGAGTCCCCAAGTAAAAGGAAACTGAAAGACGGACGTGACTGATGAGGTGATGAAAACCCTAAAGAGGAGAGGATGAGGAGTATCACAGGTAGTGAAGTGCACCATTATAATACACATCTGTTTCTTTTCTGAACTCTCTGCACGCCAGAGGTACCGTCACTCAGTCAGTGTGGCTGCCTATAGATGGCGCTCAATTCATTTTGAAAAACACCTTTCTCATGGCTGTCTAACACAAAGTGCCACAGACTGCATGGTGGTGGGGATGAGCTGCAGAGAAAGGCACCCTTACCTGTCCTTGAGCCAGGCGACAGAGGGAGAAAAAAAAGAGTAGATTCAGCATGTATGTACGCTGTAGCCGGGAGCCATAAATCATGACCTTCTTCAATTTACACAGGAAGCATATTGATGGTTTCTTATCTCCTTCCCTCACTTTCACCTAGTTATATTGTCTAAGACGACACCACTCTGGGTAACCATGACTGACACTTTACAGCCTATTCCTCGGTGGACTCTCACCTCAGCTGCTGAATAATCCTCACATGAGGCAAAAGAAAGGAGTGTGAGTGTACGGTAGTAGTGGTGACGATACAAGGTTGCCCTAACAGTGTGATCATAGATTTTCTAAAAGAGGAAGGCAACAAGGTTGCCTGATTAACAGTGTGGCAGTGTCAATGCCCCTTCTAAAGCACCGGCAGGCCCGACGACTGGTGACGATTTAAGGAGAATAAAACATCATTTACATGATGGAAAGTCACTCTGAGGACAGTGGGCCATGCCCTAAATCCCTCCTAAAAGACTGAAAACAGAGAAAAGAATACTCACAATCCTACGAGGGAAGAGCTGCAATGATGAGAAGTGTATGAGACAGGTGATTATGTTTTATTATTTTACTTTCCTTGCAGTTTTTTTTCTTCATTGTTTTTTTAGTGGCCCTAAGCCTTGTGCATCCCTTTAAAAATGTTGCTTTGGTGTCCTTAGAGGACAAAAATGTCTGCGTCAAAATGCTGTAATGGTTGGTGGATTTTAAATGGGTTTCAATGGGGACATTTTTGTCCTTGAGGGTGAGGCTGAGTGTCTGTAGTTATTTTATTTAGTTTATTAGTTATTATTGATATTATTATTATTATTATTATTATTATTATTATTATAGGAGCTGAGGTTGAACTTCTTCCAAAATTCGAAACAAAAACCTCACACCCTTGCCAAAATGTATGCCATATGAATGAAAAATGATCGGAAAATTAAAAAGCAAAAAAAAGTTCCTATTGATGCATAAGGGATAAGTGTGAATGGATGACACTTGTACATTCACTACACTAACATACTGGTATTGCTGACGTACTGTGCAGAACATTCCACAAGTTAATACACAGTTGTTATTGCCAGCAATAATATGGAGTGGCAGGCGTAGCCGTGCCAAGAGAATAAATAAAAAAAATGGAAAAGTGACAAGTCCATTTATTTGTTTAATTCAATCTTCTGTTGAGAGATGTTTTCGCTGGACACCATAGTTGATTTTGTTTAAGGGAATGGTTTGTGGCAGGCTGATTAAACACAGACTTACTCCCCCAACCCCTAAAGTTGAAAGCCTAGTAAATGAAATGACTTCCACAGGATTGCACCACAAAGGAACAGAGTGTGTCAGATGTGCATTCAGCCAATGTTGTAGCCAACACAAGGTCAAACGGGACATCGTGTAGACAGCAAACCAACTGACAGTCGGGGCAGGAGGATGCCGTTACACCCCAAGGCACCCTCTTGCTAAAGTGCACACAGACAGATGCACACATGATTGGTCATGCTAGGAACCGTTTGACTGTACATTTCATATGCTGAGATCAAGACAAGGCTGTACTGTAACACTGATAGATGTGTCTAATGAAAGCATGATGAGTACCCACTATTATTTTGTTAATAACCATTGAATAAAAAATGTCAAACTGCAAATGTGATTTTAACTGAGTTTTTAATCTACTGTAGGTAATGTTAAAGCTCTGCATATTTTTTATGTTAGGGGAAAATTCCAATAAAATATATATTTTGTTACATTATATAGTGTCAGTATTATCAATGTAGGGTACAAACATTAAAAGTTTATTTACCTGTTAAAAGCCAAAACCATCAGTATTGTTGCATACCAGCCTATATATATATATATATATATATATATATATATATATATATATATATATATATTTTATAGACTCAAAGATACAGTTTTGTTGAGGGTATCCATGGAGTCAATCATCACAAGGTTCATCTATCCAAGCATCTTTGTAGATGCTGGGTGACAATCTGCACAAAAAAGATCACTCAGGACTGAGGATTGGGGTTAGGATCTGACAAAGACCACTGTGGTCGAAACATTGTCATGTTCATGTAGAACAAACAAGATAGCAGTGTGGGATTTTCTTTTTTGGTATCCATACAGGCTCTTTTTATCCTGAAAGAATTGTGATATATTAAGTTAACTTGGTCAGTAAATGTGGTACAAACTTAATGTTTTTGAAGATAGATTTCTTCCCATGTTTCGTTAGCTTGAAGGTATTCAAAGAAATAATTTGCAATGATTACATAAACCATTTGATTTTATTGTCACTGTACATTCAGTGCACTTAGATCTGACTCACTCCAAAAAAAGCATATATTTACACATGGGTACATTAGGCATGAACACAACAAACAAAACACAAGAAAATGTCACACAATACTGTCCAGTGAAACCCAGCTGTGGTTGGCTTTTTGCTTGTTAATCCCAATTTTTTAAAACATTTTTTCTCAATGTCTCCCCAGGACTGTGTGTTCATAGTTACCCTGTCCTATTCCAAGCATAGGGTAAGTTTATAATTAAAATGAGCCAAATTGATTCATATATCACAATTGCTAACATATTGCTTTTAAGGGGAGTAAACCTCTTGGGTAATCACATGTCTACGATACATACAACTAGCAGGGTCCTTTATACACCGCGGACCAGGGACGGCCAGGGAGGTTCCTCCATGTTTTATGTAAATCTCGTCATCTGAGTGCATGGAGATAAGTCCGCAAATGGAACAGCGAATAAGCAGCTTTCTCCTCCGAGGAATGTGTTCCCCAATTGCAGCAGGTTCATCTACATTTTTTTTAATACCCAGTCAGTGATGTCACTTTATTTCTGTGCCACTGATTCCCAGGAGGAACCCATGGCCCGTTTCCAAACCCAGTGTAATTTTCAAAATATGAATTGAGGTATAGGGTCTAGACTACTTCACTCGCTATACGTCCTGCTGTGCTGATAACCAAAATCGATGATAACGTAGAGTGTGTGTTTCAGCATTGAGAGACACAAAGACCCAGAAAGGAAAAAAAAGATATCCCACCTTAGACCAAATATAACGGACTCACGACTCATTACAGTGATTTATATTACGCAGCTATTCAGGTGGGCTCTAAATGTGTGTGTTGAAGTTGCTGATAAATCATGAGAAATTCATTAAATGGGCAAATAAAACCAACGATCATAGTTATATCAATGCACAGCAGCTACAGTATAGTATGGTGAAATATGCACAATACATTTGCAACGCACACCACTGTACAATATGTCCACATTGTAAACAAAGCACAACTAAATGTCTGATGCTCCACAACACAAGGGGTGGCCATATTTGCCTTGCATAGACCAGTGATCGGTCTGTTATGAAACTATTACAGACCCCCATGAAATCGCCTTTGTAAAGGTTTTGACAAACCCTCCCCACTGTCAACCGAAATAAAATGTCTCTCGTCCCCAAGGTAGAGCCAAAGCAGAAATTTAATTGCTCCATTTCTATTGAGAATTTCAGCTAAGGAGACAATTAGAATTAATTGGATGTAGTAGAACCATTTTAGAACTCTGGAAATAAATTAAGCATTTTTCTTTTATTTTCTAATATTAATTTGAGAAGCGGGGAAAGTTGGGAAACAATTAACTACGATCAGTCTTCAAAGTGCACAGAGAAGGTACGTGTAGAAGAGAAGTTATGGGCCAGAACGTGTTTATCAACACTTAAAACACTCTCCTTTAACCATGGTAATAGGAAAAACATCACTTATTTTAGTTTCTTCTCATAGTTAGGCTACAGGGCGAGACTTCACACAGCAGCGTCTATATCGACAAAGAGGCTGATGCTTGATCAATGCATATATTGACTGAACAAAAAAAGATCGGTTTTCACCACCATCGTAGGTTTAGAGGATGCTGAAAATGAAATGACGCACAGCTGGATGATAAGCAGATTGAAGGTACAACCATTAATAATATACTGTAAATAACATCCATCAGGCTCAAAATGCAGTTTTATCAGTTTCCCCAAGTATTTGAAGAAATTACGCTTTGGTTTGCTATTGTACAGCAGTGATACATCCCTTGTTTTCAATTGGGGATGGTTTAGCTGGTTACACATTTGGGGAAGTGTATCATGGGAATTGTATTCTCTACTGTACTGGGATAGAATTATATATGCATTACATTACAGTGAATCAATAGCGTCTGTTCCTGTGGGGATCATTTCAAGTATAGAAACTGGCTGTAGTTACTGGTGGCTTGGCTTTATGTTTTCTTCTCGTTTAGGCAGAAGCTAATGGCACTTTAAAACACTTTTAAGACACTACTGCTTTAAAGTGTTGATAAGGGACAATACCTTACTCACTAAAGAGCAGCTGCTTATTGTATTATTTTGATCTTATGATAACATGTTTATAACTATTACATTATTCTGATTGCTTTCTTTGAATCATTTGGCAATTGGTTTACAATTGTTAGATATTACCCTATACAAGTTTACTATCACTTCTGGAGTATACAGATTTTTAAACTTAGTTAGAGCAACTCAGTGTCAGCGTTTCTAGACATGAACATTCATTGCCCGTTTGAATGATTTGCACCTTCATTAAAGATAAAAGAGCAAAATAATTGTCGAAAAATACAGAACATTAGTGAGCCGTAATCTGAGGTCTGATATAGTCTGTTTCAATTCAGAGTAATTCAAGTTATATTCTCAGAAACACAAGTGTCATTATATCGTTGCACTCAAACATTTAAACCTGCAGTAAAGTCTAGCAAATAGTTTTAAAAGGCTGCCATCTTAGACTTTAACAATCAAGGAGACAAAGGGACTCAAAACCCTCAGTTTAAAAAAAATGCATTAGTTTTATTTGAACTTGTCATCTTGAAACTCAAAAAGATCACAAGGATAAAAAGGAGACATTATCTGTCAAACTTAAGCTGTGGCAGATGTGTGTACTTGCATGCGAAAATGTCTATTGGCCATTTATATACGGGCGAATTTTGGCCTATAGTTTGAAAGGGGAGAGATCATGGCCAGTTTGAATCCATTCATAAAGACGTGGGGGCTTTGTTTTGTTTTTTTTTCTCACTTGAGTTACTTGGAAATCTTAATGCCCAGCGACAACAGAGTCAAAATGTCAAAATCTCCTCACTCAGAGGCACAATATTTAACCTGTAGTCCACACTGAGAACAAAATATCGGATCATTAAAAAATTGTTTAGATGCGATCATACAGACTTTGGTATCACACAAGACTTTGACGAAAAACAAACAAAGGACTAATGTGATAGCTGTGGAATTAATGCTATCAATATAGTGACACTTGTTTGAGCATACAACCTAAACAAAGGGGTGTGGATATGAGAAAAAGCAAAACCTATACAATACAATGCAATCTAATACCGCACCATCACAAACTATGGACTCAAAAACAACCAGAGAGTTGAATCAGCACCTATGTGACACAAACTGAACATTATAAACTTTACAAAGGTAGTATTTATTGCAGGGCTATGAGGTTGCATTACACATCGTTTTAGATTGCATTAAATTGCATAGATGTTGCGGTTATTGTACCTGTATTTAAATAAAATAAATATGTTTTAACAAGCCATAGTTAAAAATTCTCAGCACAGAATATTAGCTTATCATGTGTATTTTTCACAGTATGCTTAGTTGCCAATATTTGTGTATGACACTGAACACATAGAAGTGAAGAATGAGGAGGGAGTTTAGTGTCCATAAGCAAAAACCACTGACTGAGACTCAGAGGCTACCAGACAGAGCTCGCTATTACAATACCCATTATTGCCACATTATTCACAGATGCTTAGTGCAAACTCTTTGTGAACTCTGATCACCAGCCAACCAATGTCCTTCTGTAAGCACCAAGTTGACTCTAACCGCTGAGTCAATGAAGCTACTACGAGGTAAATACATTACGAGGAAATCGAGAGTCCTACAGACCCATGGTGGGTACCGCTTTCTTTGATGACGAATATAAGAATATGTCTAGCAATTCTCTCACCCCCCTCCCAGTGCAATTTCACACAATATACAGTACACATATTATATGTAGACCAGTTAGAGACTATTGCTTTAACAACTGAGATTAGAAAATATGGAAAAAAGAACCAAAAACACATAATGTGGCTACGTAGCCGTACGGTTCTTCAGGACATTTATATTAACACACTTCCATTTTGAGATGAAAATAAGAAACAAATTCACAGAAGCTTCAGGTGATATAGAGCATTGGGTCTCTGGTTATAACAAGACCTCGGTTGCCTGATTTCTGTACACAACATCTTTATATACATCATCATGATCCCATGTCAATCAAGTTGATATTTACCCTTTTCAAAACTATTTCAAGTCCCCTTTTCTTTTATGTGTATTACCATTTAAAAGTGTTAACATGACTCAGTAGTCCAAGCTTCATCCTTTCACTGTCAATTGGCACACCACCTTTATTTTTTATGGGCTGACCCTTGCCTCCCATTGGGTGATGCTGCTGTCTGTCAAACATCTGGCCCAGGTGTCAAGCCTTGGCCTCCAACATCTCGAGGAATAGTTTGTGCATGGGGACTTTGCCCTGCATTTTGATGCTGTAGAAGTGCTGAACAGCCTTAGTGGCGGTCTGACGGAGCAGAGGCAGGGTCATTAGCAGCTTGCCTGCCCGTCGAGGGTCCTCTGGATGCTGGGAGCCCTCAAAGTCCTGCAGAGCCTCGTGGAGAGAATCCTGGAGCCTTTGGACGGCCTCGATATTCTCTATGTGCATGGAGTCTGGAGCAAGAAGGATGGTGGGGAAGGATGGAAGGAGAAAAGAAAAGATTTTTATTATTCATAATTCAAAGCTATAACTATTAAATGTATTAAATGAAGAGCAAACATTTTCTATTGATCTGCCGTTTGACAAATGCAACAACAGCTTTTTTGCAGCAGCATCGGCTGCCTTTAAATTCTGCAGCCTGTCTTTGCAAACATGCAATTTTGGAGAAAGGTTTTCTCTTGGTAGTAGTTAATGACGCTCCTTAAATAAATGCCTATGCATGGCCAGGACTCTAGGGAGAGAGAGGGAGAGGTACTGTAGGTCTGTATAAATATACAGTGGGACAGGAAAAAGATTCATTTCTTTGGGTATCATGGACCACATACATCCCCCCTGCTAATGAATTCAGATGGCTGCATTACTAGGATATCGTTCAGCTGAATGATGGCGGCAGATGGCCTTCATTTCCATAAGAAAGAGCAGTTGGCCCCCTTATGTATAAGCTCTAAAATAAAACCAGTTGAGACTTATTAAAAACTGCTCTCTATGTACAAGTCTACAAGACAGGGGGAAAAAACAGGCTTGTCCTCCAAAGGACAAGCTGACACAGAGAGCGTTTTAATGGACAAGCAGTGGCTTGCTTTCAGCCAATTTCACTGCACAGACTTACAGTGTCGGGCCTAATCTGTGTATGTATCATATCCACAATACATTTACTGATAGAAACAATTGTGCACGGCAAAATGGAAATTCAATTCAGTATTATAATTGAATCGAAGCAATGCATCTTGGTATATCTAAGAATAAGAGCGACTCGTCTCATCCTATAAACGCACTGTATTACTGTAGCTAAACCAAATGTGGCTGCTGATTGAAGCGTGTGAGTGAGGGAATTAGATCAGCTCTGCTATGTGTCATGAAAGTTGTGGAGTGAAGTAAGACCGTGTATAAACATGTAAATGAGGCAGAAAAAAGGAGAGTACAAGGCTAATTATGTTCCTAACTGACTGATTAAGTCTCTTTTACCAGTCGCCTTCTGTGTAAATTGCATTTCTATCTTGGGAAATTAACTAGGCTATGTGGACCGCACATGTGTTCCAGCTCTCTTCATTTGAAACCTTCATGTTAATACTGATCTGATCCTCCTTTGGCTGTGTGAGTGTGTGTGTGTGTGTGTGTGTGTGTGTGTGTGTGTGTGTGTAAAGTAGAGAGAGAAAGGGAGATGCAAAGAAAGAATGTTTTCAAATGTGTGTCAGTGTGTGAGAAATGTGTGTAAAAGCAGAGTTTTTTTTCCCTGTGTGTGTGTGGGTGTGTGTGTGTGTGTGTGTGTGAGTGTGCGTGTGTGTGTGTTGGAGGTGTTTAGGGGCGGAATGCAAAACTAACTTTGAAGAAACAATTTCCATGTAATCCGTCAGCAGCCTGGCGTCAATCCCGTCGATACTCCGCTAATTACAAAATCAATGGCCATGAATTTCCACAGCTGTTACACCCACAGGACCCCAGGAGCTGAAGCTGAGACTGTGTTCAAACGAGCCAAAGCTGCCCTTTTGCCCTCCCTGAGCCTCCCTCTCAACCCCTGCTTTCCTCTCTCACACTTCTCCCTTACCTTTACATCCCTGTCTTTCCATCAACCCCCCTTACCCTCCAACTCTGTCCTCCCATTTATCCTCCCCTCTCTCCACTCTCCCATGGAGAGTTTGTCATCAGAAGACTAAAGCTCTGGGCTCAGCATTTTTCATTTTTCAGTCAGGCAGGAGAAAAGACTCCTAACAGGCATTGATTAGTGGGGGACAGGCCCGGTCTCATGAAAAGCAAACTGTCGATACGGGCGCAGCATCTTCACATTGGAATAAACGAGGCCCGTCGCTCCCCAACGCTCATTCCACTCCACTTAACACATTTTATTGACAGCCCCTGTTTTCCTAATGAAATGCTAAATATATCTCCCTCGGCTGTGGCGCGCTGGCAGCCACTGTTATGGAGATGGAGAGAATGAGAGCACAATGTGACAGACACACACACACACACACACACACACACACACACACACACACACACACACACACACACACACACACACACACAAATTAAAATATAGAAGTGCACACACACACACACACACACACACACACACACACACACACACACATAGGGAGTGTTGAATTAAACGACCGTGCTCCTGACCTTTTTGTCCCCTCTTATCAGGTATCCTTCAGCGTGGAAGTGATCGGCTCACCAGATATAGACAATCACTTGACATTTTTTTGCTTTATTTCTTTGTTTGGTTTAATTAAATGCCAACTATCTAGATTTATGTAAGATTTAATGTAGAGATGTACCTTCATGTCAAGCTCATGGTACCTTTGCATTTGCAGAGAAAAATAAGGAGATAATAATAGGATACTTGCAATGAAAATACAAGTTCTTGATGCTACAAAATATCACTTTTGTTTAGCCAAGTGCCTAAACCAAAAGTAACAAGCTTTAAAGTTGAAAAAAACCTAAGAAAATCCAAGACTCCATCAAATTTAAGTATTGTTAATGCCTTCCCACATTTCCCCAAAACTCAAAAAGTATTTGGTATATTAGGAAACTTTGGTAAATCTACTATAATTATTATTTAAAATAAAGTTCTATTGTTTGGCAGCACTGCATCAGTTTATAGCGACCAACAGTGGGATTGAGGAGGCTAAATATACCTGAGTTGGCGAGGGCGATGGCTTTGAGTGTGACAAACTCTTCCTTCTCCATGCGCAGCTTCTTGTAGCGTCGGACAAGCGGCAGGATGGCGACGTGCAGGTCCAGTAGGCCTGAGATCCTCGCCTGCTCCTCGTCCACCACATAGTCCTCTGCATACACAATCTCGTCTTCGCAGGGTAGCGAGCGAAACACGATGCTCAGCACCAGGATCTCCATCCAAGCACTCTGCAGTAGACTCATCTGGTCTGCCAGTGAGAGAGAGGAAAAACCTGCAGAATTGAAAAGAAAATGGGTTATTTTTTTAAGATTTTCTTCCAGGTATTGCTGCACTCACACTGTAAAACCACATGACAAATCACGAGATCAACCCATTAACCTCACTCCACTGTAATTGGCCGACTCGGGCCCTCAATGTGTTTTATGGGCTGTGTTTGCAGCTCTGTGTAATCCGTGAAGAAGTCCAACTTGAAACAGAGGCCGATGACTGTATGTGGGGGGCTTAAGGGGAGAATATAAATCAGTCAAGTATGGAGGCCTTTGAAACATGAGCTAGGGCTGCTTTAACCGCAAGATGCCGCTTAGTGATGACAAATCCACTTTTAAACCTAACCATCTCTTATTCTTGTCATGGCACTAAAGAAAGAACATAATGTGAATTCTGAAATCAAACTGACTAAATGAATGGGTTGAAATCAAAGTGGCCTCAGTCACTTAATCATTGTTTCATGGTTTGTGTCATCATCTGTCATAATATGAAGTTATCCATCATATAACTCCGTCATATAACTCTCCTCAAATATAACAGATTTCATCTCTCAAATATTTTTTGGGCTATCATTCCTTCATCTGGGTCGTTTTTATAGTAATCTGAACTTTCAAGGAGTTTGGAATTTATTAAGGCACTTTAAGCCTGAAAGGTTAAACAAGCAACTATATTTGATGCCATTTGTGTAGAGTTTAGTGGACTACATTTATTTAAAAAAACAAACAAGAAATCTTAAAAAAAAAGTCAGCTAAAGGAGGGATATGTTGAAGTCAAAAAGCGATGGAAGAGATTTGAGTATGCTGTGTTTTGAAAGGGTATAGATTTTCCTTTTTTGTACTGAAAATTAAGATTTAACTTGTATCTATCCATTATGGATTTAGCTTAATACTGTAAAGATAGTTGTAATTTAACACACAAAAAAAATCCTAACTTCCACTTATTAGCTTTTCCTTAAAGTTTTCAGTGGAGGAGTTTGCTCAGTTGCCTTGAATGATGTACTGGTTGTAATGTTAGGTATATCTTATTTCATTAATTTCTATTTCTCTTGTAAAGTAACTGTAGAGTATTTTGAGTGGTTGCATAAGGGCTCCAACAGTAACTAATGGATGAACTATATACAAAGAAACTTCAGATACCACCCTGATGAAGGCAAGATGGCGGAACATTTTGGGTTATAAAGCACAGTGTATTTAAGACGAGTGTATTTGGTCTTACACACACACTGATCCGCATCTTGTGTGTGCGCTCTCAAAATTAGAGCTGGTTATAACATGAAGTCATAAACTATAATTGATGGAATTCTCTTTAAATTAAATGCATTATTATAATGATTACAGAGGGACATAATGGTATTATAATGGGAAAGATTTTCAATCAAGGTAAGACAAAACGAAAACATATTCCATCTGATAGACACTTTCTTGATCCTTTTGTCTCATGCGTTCAACCTTCTGCACTCGAGGTAACAATCCATCCAAGATCTCGAGGTCGACCCGTCAACTCTCTTCTCTAACATTCACACACACCACATCAAACAGACGGACATCTGAAAGGACCTCAAGTGCCACAATACCTTTCACTACTCTATAGTGAATGGGAAGGTGATTGGGGGTATTGACCAGGGCCTTGAACCCACCACCTGCTTACTTAAATCTGAGGTTGTATGGATGGGTATGGGGCAGGTTGACTTAAAAGAGGTCCTTCTGATGGTTCTTATCAAGCAAATAGAGAAACGATGGGGAGAGACAGAATGAGGGAGAGAGAAAAGAGTGCTGGGGGTGTCATTGATTAGTAGATTGTAATCAGTCCACCAAATGCGCAAGGGGGATCGATCCAAGCCTCAGATCTGACAAACAGACAGTTGATGGAGGACATCCGGTACACGTTTAGTGGGGGTGGGGGTGGAGGGACTACAGGATCACTGAATGTACATACTGTAGGCTGCACCAGGAACTCATGAATTTACTCTCCATCCCCAAAAGACAAGAAAATTAATAGTTTTAATCCAGTAAGGTGTATTTAGAATAATGAGGGAGGATCAATGAGTCTAACATAATACATGTGTAGACAAAGTGAGTGAGAAAAACTGATGTAAAGGAGCAATGATTTAGACAAAAAATAATGCTTATTACTAGTGTGTAATACATCAAAGCTCTCATTTGGTTCACCCACCCAAAAAAGCATTAAAAGATCATTTTATACCACCATTTCTTCTGTTACGTTATCTCAGGTTTTTCTTTTAACATTTCTTTACACATTTTGTGAAAGAAGTGCACCCTTTTTAGCAGTCTCATTCTTTTCTTCATCATTCTTTTCTTTTCCCCAGACTGTGTGTGTGCGTTTTTTTTTTCTCTACTCAATTTACTGAAGTGGTGCAGTGACTTCTTGGCTCCCTGGGGGTCACCCCCGAGCTTCAGGTGTGTCGCCCGGAGGTGGCTGAGTTAAGTGTCGCTGTGGAGGGTGATTCCCCCTGATGAAATATCAATATTTCACCCTACTGATTTACTGCCGTTTGACCAAACATGACACATTATTGAGCAAACTGGGAATGTCTCTGTCTCTGCTGTTTTGTCCCTGTGATGACAAAAAGCATGAACAAGGGATGCCACAGGTTTCCACGACACTATAAAGAAAGGAATTATCATCTACTATTCTGCCCTACAACGGCAGAGAGCAGTGAAGGAGAAATTAAGGAAAAAGAGTTTAAAGTTTACAGGCTGCCCGGAAAACTGCATAGAAAGGTTGTAATGCTTTCATTTTATACCTTTTAATGCTGATTAGTCCTCCTAATTAAATCATAGGCTATAAAGGATACTTAAAAAAAATGCAGATACTGCACTCTGCCTTTGGATGAAATCGAAATAAAAATCAATCTATAGTTTAATACATTTAAATATGGGATTTAAAGGCAACTTAAACACACCGAGTTGAGATGGCAGTTACCGACACTCTGCTAAGCTAACGTTATCTTTTAGTCAAACTAGCTTAGGTTAGCTTTAGCTACTGCTTTATTTAGCTACTGTATGTTGGATAACAAACTGAATGAACAAAATATTGGTTCAACTGATCATTTTCAGTTAAAGAGAAGTGGAGTAAGTAAATTTAGCTAGATAGTTGCTATCACATAGCTTTCTTGCTGTCTATTGACTGTTTCATTGTGACAGAGCCCGTAGATTATTATTTTTTTTACAGAAATGCATTTTAATGGGATGGTGTTTGTTATACAGTTAAACCGAGTCTTTCTGTTTAATGATAACCAAATAGTTGTTGTTTGTCTTCGTAACACTGAATTAAGTGATGGTGAATCAAATTTGGGATTCAATTCTACTTACTAGGACTGTAAATCTACATGTAACAGCCTATGATGTTACAGGTCATACTGAATCACTGTACCATATGATTTAACAGTATATCATGTGTCTATTTCTATAAGGTAACAATCCTCAGCATACTGTGGGATGTTAGTGATTGTTTGCACAAAAGAAGAGAGCTTTGGCTATGCAACAGTACATTGACATATACAGGTACAGATCAGATAAGTAATTGAATCCCTATTCAGTACAATGAAGATACTGAGTGGTTGGCAGTGAAGCTTGAAGCTGTCATTGAGAGCTAGGTCTAAAACAGACAGCAGTTCACTCTCTATTCATTTAGTATCATTACAGGCCTCCTAAGAGCCCTAATGGGCCTAATAAAAAGACAGAGGTAATAATGAGACTAGAGGGCCCTATATGAGCAGGAGGAGTAGGAGGGGGAGAGCCAGGGGAACACGCGAACAAGGAAGCCACAGAGTGTGTGTGAAAGATATGATGGTAGAGAGAGTCTGTGTGTGTGAGTGGCAGAGAAAAAGAGAGGAAAGAGGAAGAAAGCCATGCTGAACTGAATGAACACTAAATACTAAAGGGCGCTGAATGCTGTTGTGTGCACTTACATGAAGGTGTGTGTGTTAACAGCTGCACAAATTAGTGGTCACCTCTGACCTCCTGCTGCTATTCTGTTTCCATTTTCACAACAGTGTTTGCAACATCCAATCAATGGCTGCCTTGTGATGACTTACAGCCTTCCTCTCAAACATGTTTAACTTGGGCTTCTGCAGAAGCCCAAGTTAAACATGTTATTTATTTGGTGCACATATTTGCTTTCATATTTAAAGTAAACTGGTGCACATTAAAGCACATCATAGTAAGTTGCCTTTAGCTCAGCTTTTCAAATTCACAAATAATCAAGCCTTCAAAATGACAACATGTAACAGAAAACCTATTCAACGTGGCATGTTTCCTCCCAGGTCTCCACATCTATATGTTGAAGGACTTTTACATTAATGGAGCGATCTGCAGTAATGACTCTTATTACCTCATCGTTAAGGCCATTTGCGCAGTGGGCTATGAGTGTAATGATGGGAGTGGACTGTTAAACTGTAGGGACCCCTTTTGTCTTAATCGTTACTTGGTGACACTCTGACCCGGTGGCCCCGGGTAAAATGTCCCCAGAGTGTCCCATGCCCCTTTAATAACTCTGTCAGGTCTGGATTTAGATCTACATAGCATACAAGATCAATAGTTATACATAGGAAATGGAACAGAAATTGAAGTCCAAAAATATGACGGCAGATTGCTTGAATTAATTTCTGACCCCCTGTAGCTATGACGTTGTTAAAGAATTGGATTTGGGATTTCTCTCTGAAAAATAGACCTGAATTAGATTTTTTTTTAAAGATTTTGTGTCAAAATGTTTGATGAAAAAAGAGAAAAGACTTCCTTTTATCCCTGTTAAAGCATCTTGCGGTGGTGAGACAGCACCCTTGCCTCGGACCCCAGCGTCCCTCCAAAGCCAAACGGCTCCCCTGTGTCTTTGTAAAGTCAATCCTCTGAGGTTCCCAGGACAGGTTTGGTATCAACACATTGATTATCATATCATATGATATCTTTATCAATGAAATATCTTTGGATTTTGTACTGTTGGTGGGACAAAACCAAGGCATTTGAAGATGTTACTTTGTACTGTAAAATTGTGATGGGAATTGATTGAGAAACTATGTAGCAGTTAATTGATGATGAAATGTGTGTCCTGCAGCACTTAATTGCAATAACGAAGTGTTGAATTGGCCACATGTGCAATATTGTACAAACCATACATGACTGGATCAATGAGCTGTATCTACTTTGAGTCTAACCTGTGCTTCCTTTAAACATACGGAGGCCCAAAGTGTATGTTTCAACTGAGATAAAAAGAGAACATTTGCATAACAAGTCTTATTTAAGAATCTGTCAACAAGGAGCGGGTAAATCCATCAGTATTCCCCTAAATAAATCAATTTTACTGTGTAGTCTTCTTAAGTAAGTAAGAGGATTGCTTTCTTTAAGTCTGGGATTGAAATGGAATACATTGACATAGGGGTGGACCCCCCAGACTCTCCCACCCTACCCAGTCAAATCAAAGGTTTCAGCTGCTCTTTATTGATTAGATTTTAGAATATGGGACTAGCTTCTCCCTAAGGTGCAGATGAGTAGCAGATGTTAATTATCCTGTGTGTCTGTGTGTGTGTGTGTGTGTGTTTGATTGTTTGTGTGTGTCTGTGTGTGTCTGTGTGTGGGGGGGTTTATGTATGTGCAACAGTCAGTAAACTACTTCAGTAAGCTCATACTATATTGTTCCAGCAAATAAAAGTACAAATGTTGGATACTTCATTGTCAAAAGCTCACACTACCTTACACACTACAATAGATGTTTTTAAATTTCATGAACCAAAACAGCTGGTCCAATAATCATAGTCCTATTTCTTATGTCATACATTAATTAGTATATCAATAAAAAAAAAAAAAAAAGATTATATTTTGTTTTTAATCTACTTTTGGCAAAACACGGGGAAAAAAGTAAACAGTAAGTGCTTAAAATTGTTATATTAAGAAAAAAAGAATCTGAAAACCATATCCCAGACAACACATTCATTCATTAGCAGTCAAGTCTCTCTACCTGGGATATGTTTTGCCCAGCCGATGATGACCACCAGTTCGCGGTCGGCCAAGTCGCACAGCGTGGTCAGGGCCTTGATGTCTCCGTCGGGCATGGTGGGGTCAGGCATGGCATAGATTTTCTCTGGCTCCACTACCAACAGATGGGAAACGATCTTCGTCACTGAAAGAGGGGAGGACGGATGCAGAGATGGAGAGAGAAGTGAGAGATGGATTGTGAAACAGTTTTAGGCGACAGCATATACAGTTAAAACAAGAAGAAAATAAAAGAAATGTAGGCTGGATTACACTGGGGCACAGAAATGTCACAACAAGTAAATGAATAAATAATACATAGCAAAAGTGTAAATTCAAAATATAGTCTTGCGTGTCATAATATATGGTGAATTAAAAAAAGTGGCAGGTTGAGATTGGCCTGGTCATGAATCAGACTATAGCACATCTGAACACAGATTGTTTCCCCTGACAGTGAAATCCCATGTACAAAAATTGTGAATGTAAATTGTAAAATGAATATATTTCTAATAGCAGTACTCCGAGTCCCAACATTTCTATAAATGCCCAAAGTTTTGAAATGGCTGCTTTGATATAAAAATAAATGTAATGTTAAGGTGCCTCCTTTAACATTAACACTCAGCATTCAGCTACGTGAGATAGAAAAAAAAGAAGAAAAAAAAACTGTGACTCACATGGCTTTTTAGCTGGAGGAGGGATGCCGAGGCCGAGGTAGGCGCTGTTCTCCGCGTCCAACCTCCGTTTGTACTTCTGTCTCCCCCCTCTCACCCGGTCCAGACGTACACCTGCAAAAAATATTACACATGTATAAATGGCTGCTACCCCAAAGAAACTTAAAAGCTTTTAACATGATAAAATACTATTTGCATAATATATTGCTGAGTCATAAATCTCTCTCAAGGATTTCAGTGTTTTTATTATTTTTTACATTCATTATAAAACTGAGTATTTCTTCAGTATCATACACAGCTGTTTTTCTAGTTACAGCACGTTAAGGAAGCCTTTGGTAGTACTTTATTTAAGCAATATTTAGCTTTCATTTATTAAATCAATTACAAATACAAATATTTTTAAATAGTTTTTTAATTCAACTCCGTAGTGTTGACAGAACTGGCGGAGTGATATTTTAAGTAATGCGCCAGGTGTGCTCAAATGGCTCTGGGTGTGCTGTCATGCTGATTTGAGCATGTTCTAAATGTCTAGTTGACCAATCAGATTGTCTGGTGAGATCTACTTCTTGTATAATCCTGTATGTAAGTAAGTCATTATATATGCATATACTGTAACTGGGACTACTAGTTTTTTCTTTTATTTTGGACCTTTTAACAGAAAGAGTTCAATACCTCCTTGTTGCAGATGGAAGAGTGTAAGTATCTAGTTAGTATACAAACTGACATATCAGGGATTATCTTGAAAGCCATCTCAAAGGACACAGGCTACATCAGATGCACCGTATGTGCTGGATTTACACCCTTGTATTAAAAGTTGTTTGAGCATTGAGGGAGAGCAAACAGATTTTACATGGTCAAGTGGAATTGAGTCGTGTGAGATTTCCCAGTGACTCGTATACATTTCTTTGATTCCCCTGGAAACAAAAGAATCCGATTAGGATGGTCTTTCAATTTCCTGACACCGACTATCCACTAACCTAATTACCCACCGTGCCCAGAGGGAGCTGATTCTTCCCAGCAAACACAGTGAGATCATTTTATGCCTGGCAGATTGAAGCTAAATCGAGAGTCCCTCTCCTAACACAGCTTTCCATTTGTACACCTTAAAGTAATCAATAAGGCTTGCAAACAGACTTCTTGTTCTTTGAACACATGTGGATGCGGTTTTAATTAGTCAGTTAGGCAGCTTGGAACTGGGTTTGCGATAGATGGAGCTTTAGTACTTGTTTCTACCATTACTCTTGGTTAAGGTAAATTTAAAATTATAAATTGTGCTTCAGGAAACTGTACGCATGTACTCCAGATATTAAATCAATTCAATAGCTTCTCTCTATTTAATGACACACACACACACACAAACACACACACGCCTAATAAAGGGCCATGCAGTCAGTAAAGGCTTTCACAACAATAAGCTTGTGTAATGCAAAAACTTATCAAGCAGGTGTATACCCTAAATTGACAGACTTGTCAAACTAACTGACAACAAATTGTTGCTGCTTTTGTCCCTGACATCTACCACCATCCTCACATGCATGCACACACGCACGCACACACACACACACACACACACACACACACACACACACACACACACACACACACACACACACACACACACACACACACACACACACACACGCACGCACCCACGCACCCACAGGCACACACACACACACACACACACTCACACACACACACACACACACACACACTGTTTTCCCTACTGCAGGCTGCGGGGTCATGTGGCTGTGACAAGCGACAAGTGACCAAACAGCCGGAGTTAGAATTCCAAGATCCGCGGGGGCTGTTTGAACTGGAACATCCAACTGGCCCATAATTAATAGACGCTGACAAGAATTAAGAGCTCAGCGCTAACCAGTTTCAGTTTACAGCTTAGCGGCGCTGCAAACTGCAGAGACCCAAGGCAGGAGGGCAGAGAGAATGACAGAGAGGAAAAAAATGGTTGGATAATGTTGAAGAATGGCAGGGTCAGGGAATAAGACAGAACAAGCTGCTGTTTTTGGCTGAATGTATCAGTTTTCTGCAAGATCTCTGTTTTTCTTTCTCTCACTTTCCTGTCTGTCTGTCTCTTTTTTTCTCTCCCTTTCAGCATCGGGTGTACATCTCCCTCCCTGACAGCCCTTCCTGTCCCAGCGAGCGCCTGATCCGACCAGTGCGGGATTATCTCCTCCCCATGTGATAGGGCACAGTACTGAGAATCTGACCACAACAAGACAGCTGGATGAGGCCCCTTGTGGAGGGCTGGGGGTGGGCGGGTGGGGGTTTGTGTCATCGTCAGCACCACATTCCACACCTCAGGCCCAAAACCACACCAGCCAGCATGCTTCAAGACAAATCGGGTCCAGAGGAGAGCTTGTGTTTTGGTAGTGTGAGAGCCTGGGACATGGGGGCAACAGATCATCTTTAAAGCATCCAGATCCATTTTTTTTATGGTTGCTGGCCCTAACGTGTGGCAGCCAAAGTATGGATGCAGGGGTGAGGCTGGTAGAAGTCTGTGTGCTGAATGTTATGAGCTTGGTATGATCATACAGTACAGTATGCTCATAACTTAGACGGCCTAAGACACAAAGATACTGGCTGACAGTCCATTCTTGCTCTGCGTGTGTGTACATGAGTGGGGAAAGACGATGAGGCATGTTTGCATAGGAGCAATCTTTATGGCCACCTGACGCCAGCTTCCCTTTCACATTCAATATCTTTATTGACTTGTGCAGCCTTAAAGCACATTCACAATGAAAGTGGCTTTGTTTTCCTTTATGTGGCGGCCGCTGTGCGTGTGTTTGTGTCATGTGGCTTTATTTCATTCTTTTAATGTGTTTAATAGGCTATTTATTCTTTATTTTTATTCCTATTCTTTTCAGCAAAGTAGTTGGTAATCCTGATTTTATATCTACATAAAAGAGAAACAATTATAGAAATCATACAGCTAGGTTTATAGCCAGGATTTTAGGTATACTTAAATTCCACCAACACAAACACAAAAAAAGGTCACTAAATCGTAATTGTTAAATTTTAATTTAATAATAATAACTTTATTTTTTTCTGTTAAATGTAATCACATTTTCTGTAAATCTCATTAAAAAAAAGACCCAACATGGTCTAAGTGCGCCTTCTCTATGCTGCCAACATTCTGGTGCGGAAATAATGAATCATTTATTTATTTATCTTCTGGTTGTTATATTGAGTCTAAAGATACTATAATCACCATATGTGATACACACCATGTGTACCTTTTTATTAAAATATAGCATGTAACTCCCTCACAAAATACGGACAGCATGACTTCAGTGTCCTCATTGGCTACAGGCCTGCACACTATTAATGACACTAGAAAAATACAGAACAAATCAAACATGGATAGAAACAATAGAAATTAAGTGAAAACGAATGATGCTGCTCCCAAAATAAAAAAACAGAGTTTATCTTTGTGACATTCGTTCATACTATGAAGCTCTATAGAGAACAGATTTCATCACACAAATGTGTGTTTGGCTCATACAGAGTGTATCGAGCTTGTCTGTTCCTAAATGAACATGTGCTTGTGTGTGTGTGTGTGTGTGTGTGTGTGTTTGTGTGTGTGTGTGTGTTTATGTATCTCATGCACTATTTTCAGCCGCTCACCTGTCAGAGGCGCTTCTTTCTAGAGAATGTGTCAGAATTGGCTGGCTGACTAACACTGCCAAAGGGAGATTATGAGCTCCTTATTTTAGCTGAGAAAAATCAGAGGGATGCAGCGTGCGCCCCCTCCGTCGCTTACCCTTTACAGGGCACATGGACCTTGGCCTTGCCGAGCTACTTGTGAGGGTCGAGTCTGCGAGCCTGCGAAGAGCTAAAGACATCGGACAGCTTTTGTTTGATTGTAGAGAGAGAGGGAGGGTAGAGGAAAATGGGCACAGGACAATGGGAGGAGGGGGTGTATCAGGATGGCGTCCCACCTGCTCTAAACCCCAAGGGGCTGACAAGACAAAACAGGAGTTGTTTTCCCATAACCGCGCACTGGCATCGCTCTCTTTATCATGTTTTACACTTATTATAAATCTGAGCCGGCGTGTCTGCAAGGGGTATTACTGTGTATTACAGAGCTGCGCTGACCGCAAATGTGCCTGTAATTGAAAACATCTGTGTGGCTGGAGATGGCCGGGTCGATTCAGGATCCCCGATGTGTTGGCGTAGCAGGCGTTCAGTCTGTGGTGCACAAATTGCTCTGTGTTGAAGTGGGTAAAAGAAAAAGAACATAGAGGGAGAAGGGTGCCAAGAGGAAACATGGACCTCAAGGTCCGATCCCATGTCACTTGTCAAGGGTGATATACATTTGGCATGTGCGTACATGAATGTGTGTGCTGTGAGTCGAGTGTGTGTATCGGAGGGTTGTAAAGAGGTCAGCGCTTCGCTAAATCCCCTTCTTCAGAGGAACACGTGTTAGCCTCCGTGTCTGATCTATCACCTGCCAGACAGTGAGGACAGGCCAGTGCGGAGCCTCTGGGTGGGCGCTGACTCTCAGCTGCAGTCTGCCAGCTACTCTGACACCCTAAAAAGCAAACAAGGCCCCACACATGGGCTGTTAGATAGACAAGTTTGCCATACAAGACAAATTCAAGTGGCAAGGGGTCAGAAGCCATTTTGTCTTTACAGCTTAACTGCCTTAGACATAGAGCAACACAGGTGAAACTGAATCTGGTTTTGTATGCTGTGCAGATGTATCGGCTAAGACTTTAAAGGCACCCATACAGTATAGATTTTTGCTATATCTTTATTTTGATGATGTAATCTCAGTGTATAGATTGGTTTCTGATCTAAGCCTATTGATTGGAAAAGGGACCTGACAGTCTGTGATATTAGATATGGCTTTACTAATCTTTTGTGTATGTGGCTGGAGGAAAATAAGGCTGTAACGTTATCCCGGTAGCCACGTTCGCTCAGGAAAGACTGCTGATCCCTATCTGTGGTTGGGCGAGGGCGAGACAGCGGTGTAGGTTGCCAAAATAGTCTGGCAGCTTGTATTTATCCACCACGTTACTGTACAGTGGTGTCAGAAAAACCCCACAAGCAAAGAATACACCACAGAAACGGTGAGCTAACACTAAAATCGGCAAGCATGGACTTCAGAAGAGCAAAGGCTCAAGTGTCTTTTATAGAAATCGTTAAAATGTTCGTGGCAGAAATTCTGTAAACCTAACAGGGTTGTACACTTCTATTTCAATAGGACATACTTTTTAAACATGCTTGCTAACATGATGATGTGATTTCTTAGATTACGAAGAATTTGTTGCAGCACTAAAACTACAAAAAGTTAAAAATAAACCTTCCATCTTCACTAGAAAATACCAGGAGTGACTCAACACACAAAGTAAAAAAAAAAATGTAATTAATTCCAGAAAATTCTTTCATAATTTAACATTATACAGTAATGCTAAAGGGTTATTAGCCCTGCTATAAGCTGCAGGCAGTGACTCCTGGCAGTAGTGACTGACACCATACCTTCCGCGAGTTGTAATTACGTGAGAATTTTTCCATTGGACCTGTGACCTTTTATCAGCCTCAGCTGGACATTTAAGGGGTCACTGAGCGAGGCTGGTTTCCTCAAACAGACGCCTGCAGCTACCTTCCGTGCAGCTCATCCAGGCGCTCTGCAGAGGCACAGCAGTAAAGCCAGATCTGGAAAGAAGCCTGGCATCTACAATATTTTTTCCAAGAGTCTCCTTGATTTTTTCTCTCACACACAAGATAATTAATTCATTTCTAGTCACAAAAACGGCTTACTCACATCCAAACTCACGTAATGTGCACCCACACAGAGAACATCATACAATACATAATGGTTAACCCCTCATCACTTTAATTCACTGGCTCATTTTGCTTCCCCTACTGCTTACGAAACAGATGATTTGTTAGGACCGACAGTGGACTCCAAACACACCTGAAGCCACCAAACTGGGCTTGAGAACTGAAATCAGCTGATTAGGCAGGTGTTACAGGGAGGAGGGGTTTCCACTGCCCACCAACGGTGCTGGTGTATAACTGTGGCAGCTGGCACTTTATAATTCGGGATGGCATGCTTAGAGCGGAGCTTAGGAGGGTCCTGGTGGAAATATTAGACACTTTTAGAACGACTGATCACATAAGTTCTTTCAACATCTTCTGCAGTGCAAAGCAGTTCTTATGATACTGCCGCACTGTAACTATTTAAAACATAACTTTGGGATGTTGTGAGCATGGGAAGATTGTAATGTGAGCATTGGTAATACGAATTCATGAGGTAATAACTCTAACATGATAACGTTTTGGTCATTTGGTATGCCAATAGCTGTAAAATAGACAATTTTAAGAGGTTTATAATGCAACATGTGGCGGTAATGTAATGCAGATCTCTTTAAGACTAGTTTGCTTCTTACATGCATCCTGCAATCATATTTGTGATTATTCCTTTTCCATGACCAGCCCTGTGCCACTTGTTACATGGTGATCTCATTACATGAAGTAGGGCAAGCCGCTGTCCCCCACTGATTCCATGATCAAAGCCCCCCCATGTCTGTAAGAGGTTGTGTGGCACTATGCTACGATTAAATGTCCTTTTTCCTTTTAATTGAATGCCATCACTTTCAGAGAATAAACTACTGTGCCACATGTTGAGGTGGCTGTGATGCCACGTCTCAGGAGCAGCAGGCAGTGGAGGCTACAGATTTCCCCTCACACACACACACACACACACACACACACACACACACACACACACACACACACACACACACGCTGACTGTCCACATCAACAGCTTAGCTCGGCCCGCCACAGACAATACCCCACCGTTTTCCTCTAAGTATGCGCTAATAGTTTCAGCTTTATTTCTGAAGCAACTTTGTTTTTTCTGGCCGAGAGTCAACGCCTCGGCGTGAGATATTTGGGCAGGGATGAAGACATCAAGAGTGGGCGCATGTATAAATAGTGTGTTAATGGCAATACAATGAATGACCCTTCATTCTGAGATGAACAAACACAGCATACATAGTGAAGTTGTATTAGTGGCAGTGAACCAAGAGCCTGACATACAATCTTGTGTTACCAACACAGATTGCAGTTAACTGCTCCTAGCTTCTATTATGAGTTGTGTTTGGTGCTGGCAGAACACAACAAAATGGTATGACCATGGTTTATTTTAAGAAATGATGACGGTTGAGTCTATGAACAGTTTTTTTGAACGCTCCTTTTAACATTAGGATATATATTATATAATCAGTGTAGATGGCAGTGGACTGAACTCTGAATTTAACATGGTGTAATCTGTGTTAAAACTGGGATATAATGTTGTACTTAGTGGAGTTTCATGCTGGTCCTAACATTGTGAAGGGATGTTAATAATATCAGAGCTCAAATAATGTTCTGTTGAATAAGTATTAAAAAACACAGACACTACTCTGAAGCTATCATTTGTCAACTAAACTCTAAGTGTTGTTTGGTGGATGGGGACCAGTCCCATATAAAGTATTTAAAAGCAATACTTGAGTAAAAGTACAAGTATCTTAACAGAAAATGACTTTGGTAGAAGTTAAAGACACCTTTTAGAAGATTACTTGAGTAAAAGACTTGAATAACAAAAGTAATTTTCTGAAATAAAAGTACAGAAAAATTTTGATAATGAACTTTATTGTGGCTTCCTTATAGTAAAGCATAATATTCAGGGTTTCCACACCTTCTTAAACATCAAAGTCTGACATCAACAACGAGAAAAACAGAATTTGAAGTTTTTTTTCACTCCAACGTACGACAACATTTCTTGTTAGTAACGAAGACGCTGAGGGGAAATGTAGTGGAGTAAAAGTAAAGTACAGATACGTGAAAATTCTACTTAAGTACAGTAACTAAGTATTTGTACTTTGTTACATTACAACACTGATGGGGACAATCATGCCCGTCCCCCCGTCCCACAATGTGCCCATAAATGTAAGCTCACTGAGTTACTTTGATTCTGAAGAAAACTTGAAAAACATGATAATTCTCCCACAAGTTCTTCATAAGGAGTGCCTTTTTTTTCTATAATTTTTCTATACATTTTTAAAGTTGATTGTGCACTAAGGGTTTTAAAGTACCTCAAACAATTCCATGAGTTATGTGTTACAGCCACTGCTGCTGCTGCTGCTCCTGACAAGCGGGCCAAATCAAACTATATTAACTAACCTTCCATTGTTTTCAGAACACCTGAACAGAACACATTCGCCTCTCCCTTTCACCTCACACAGTATCTCTGCCTCCGTAGCTCCCTCGGCACCTCACAGTTTGGAAACCCCTGATCTAAAGTAACTAAAACCCAAGGGAGTAAAAGTGTGCCAATGAAATACATGGCATGAAATTCAACAAATAAATTATACATACTTCTCCCTTGCTTGCACACAGCATATATATATATATATATATATATATATATATATATATATATATATATATATATATATATATATATATATATATATAGTTTTTTTTAAGGTGTACAGTGAAGTCCCAATTCAGCATTAGGTATTATAATACTCTCTATAAAAGCATAACTAAGAGCTAGACTCTATGCATCAGGGTGGAATAGCTCTTCTAGCTAAACAAACAAATGCAAAAAACAAACACATAACAACCTTCTTTCCTTTGAAAAAAAGAAAAAGAAAAATCTATCGGCTAGATTTTCCCTCTGTACTCCCAAAGGTCTCTCTCTAGAGGAGAAACAACACATGCAGGAAGTGAGGTGGGATGTTCGGAAAGCATTTAGCGGATCAATATGCCAGGCAAGAGAGGGGAAGAGAGACAGACAGACAGACAGAGAGGGAGGTAGAGGGTGAGGGAGAGAGACACCCAGAGCCCAGGGGAGAGGGAAGTCTTAGGAGAACAGCCTGTGCTTTTCAAGAGTACTCTTACACTTCTCAGTCAGTCTTGGTAGGAACATCCAACTCAGCAGTTTTTTCCTACCCATCTGAGTTAAACGCAGAGAGGCTCAACAGTGTGAGGAGAGGTAAGCAAGGCTTGTGGGTAATGTCACTGGTGTCTCCAGGAGTACAAAGCTTGCTTTAATATCTGATCACTGACCCTTCTTCTAGCCCCCAGTAAGACTGTGTTAGAGTCACGATCAACTGTCTATGTTCATCATTTTGATAGTTACTCCTAAAGCTCAGCATTCCACTTTATAACCCTAAATAATAAGCTTTTTATATTCATATTTCATTGATCAACTCTTCATGAGCTAAAAACACTTGTTTTAAGTTTGGTCACAATCTCAACAGCATCTAATAGGTTATTTAAAAGTTTTATAATTTGGCTGATCATAAGGTTTTTGGTCCCATACAAGACAGCTTAATTCTAACTATAATAGAAAAAAACAGAAATCAGAAGAATGGGAGTAAGATTTCCATTTAAAAACAATATTTATTTTGCCTTTTCAATGCTACTTTTATCATAATTCTCTTAAATAGTTGAGACCAATAAGTGCTGTTTAAAATCTCATCAGGGCTGCATCTAACAATTATTTTAATTATTGATTAATTTAAAGTGTCACAAATTAGTATAAAATAAAAGAAACAATACTTCACATTTGAGAAGATGACTTGACTTGACTTGATGGAACCAGATCATTTTGGTCAATGTTTGATATTAGGTTGTAGACTGCATTTCTGTTGATTGATACATCCATGATTTGTTTCAGCCCTACATCTCTTAAATTATATCTGAAGTAGAATTAAGTAAGAAGAAGAACACAAAAAATGACCAGGTAATAAAATCAGTACTCACCTTCTTTTAACATGCCAACTTTAAGACATTTCATGAAGCGGCACGCCTGGCACGACTTGCGTCTCCTTTTGGTGATCTCACATTCATTGGTGGCCGGACAGCTGTACTCAATATTCCCTGTAGAAGATTAGAAAATCATAATGTCATTAATCAGCAATTAGGAGGAATTTGTTTTAGAATTTTTGCATAGAAAAGGAGACCAAATCAGAAAGAGTAAAGAACAGGCACAGAATGACAGTTAGAGACAACGCATGCGTGTGTGTGTGCGCGCGCGCACACACACACACACACACACACACACACACACACACACACACACACACACACACACACACACACACACACACACACACACACACACACACACACACACACACACACACACACACACACACACACACACACACACACACCTGTCCCAAGGTGACCCCGTATGACACTCCTGAAGGAGAGGAGGGTTTAGTGGCATTTTGATGGGACATGTAAAAAGCACCTCCCCGCCCCGGAGTCCCACCCCCATTTTGACTCACAGATAAATTGCCTTCATTAATGCAGAGCATCCTCTCTGCAACGCACACCACGACCCCTTCAAGCTCATCCTTCTTCACCTAAAAGATGATGGGGAAGCTGCCCTCCCTCAACAACACAAGGGCTAAGAGATGGGCGCGCAGCTGAGCGCTCTGCATTATGCTCTCCGGTAAAAACCAAGAGCTGCTGTTAGACTTGCCAATCTAAGGCTTCCATATCATGCAGCAAAACTCAATGTATTATTCAAGTCCGTCTTGACGTTTGTTAGCTCACTATGGAAATAATTTGTATGCAATTTAATCAATCGGGTCCAAAAAAAAGCTAGAAGTACAGACATTAAATCGGCTTCCATGTAACCTCTGCCTGTTTTTATCAACAGGTTTCGGTTAACAATTATTTTGAAGGGTCATTACGTGTCCCTTCAAAAGCTGACGTGACCCCAAGAATCCAATGACAAAACCTCTATCCCAAGTATCCGAATCCTTTGATTGAGTGTTTAAACAATGTCCCCTAAGTCCAGAGATGTATTAATGGTACCTAAAAACAGCAAACCAGGGGTTATCTGTTGCAGTCCTGCCAAAGCTGCCCCCCACAACACACACACACACACACAATCCCCTGTTGGTCGAGGGGAAGGTGCCAACATTTGTCAGGATCCCTGACATCGATGGTGCCAGCAGGGTCATATGCACAGTGAGGGGCCCGGGGCACCATGCCAGGATGTTGGCAGAGGCTGCTGCTGGTTTCAGGGTAGGTGAAGTCTTTTAAACTGACAGGCGTTATAGGGAAAATGCAGTACAGTGCTCATGTGTGTACCAATTCTATACTACAAACATATTGTATACAGCATGTACTTCATACTAATTGTCATATTTATACTGTTTGTGCAATTAAAATACAACAATTCAATGACTTTGTCTCAAATTAATACTACAACTTATTCTAAACAGGTTTTAAACATGTACTGTGTTCACACAGGAAAAGTGAAAAATGTAAATGAACTAGCCTATACACAAAAGTATGCATACTAAAAGAACGCTTGATTTTGTTTATGGTACTGTTGATGTACACTAACTGATGCACACAAGAGAGATGTTGGAAAACCAAAAAATGTGTCTTAAGGTTTTTTTTTTTAAACGTTCTGTTTGTAAAGTTTGATTGGCAACGGCATTTCATAGTCACAGTTTGACTGATGGCACAGGTAGCTGTCGGTCAAAGACGGTAATAAGTAATAAGTTATGTAAAGCACTTTGAATTACCTTGTTCTTGAAATGTGCTATATAAATAAAGCTGCCTAATCTTGCCTAAAGTATTCTTTTGAAATTTTTAAGAAATGACTGTACTGCAAAAACAGACAATCACTATATAGTACATATTGTCTACAATTAATATGTAGAATGGAATTTGGGCACAACTCATTATTTTGTACTAGCAGAAAATAATGCAATACGTGTTTGTCCACTAGTGCCCTCAAAAGTAGTGTCCATGGTATGGACAATCCCACAAAGCAATGCATCGCATTTTACTGTTGTTGTGAAGCACTACTGTACACCCGTCAATAATGATGCAAAAATTATGATGATCCGTAGGTGCCCGAAATCTCAATTTACCTCTCACTATAGAAACTACCAAGTGGCTAATATACAGAGAATAGAGTGAATGGGCCAGCTTAGTTTAGCATACTTCTTTTTTCACCTTGTTTACCTTCTTCTTCTTTCATATTTATTTTATCCATGAACATTATTCTTACAAAAACATCATTTTTTTATGCTGCACCAGAATTGCCCTCTGGGGACAATAAGGTCACATTCAATATAATTTTATAATTATTAAAGGAAACATTTTATACCTGAATGGATCCAAAATAACCTCTGTGTGTGTGTGTGTGTGTGTGTGTGTGTGTGTGTGTGTGTGTGTGTTGGGGGGGGGGGGTTGCATTAGGGGTCCACAATAGTCTTAAATTGCCTGCCTCTAAAAGCTCACTGTCGGCATACCCTCTTAGTTAATCAGGTCTTGTGTCCACCTTTATTTCTCAAAGGACATTTCAGCCACTCTAATATCCTTCCTTAACCTCTCTTATTTTCCCTCTAAATTTTGATATATGATTATGCCATGCTATTATCCACGCACTCATCTCCACTCAAGCTGGACCTCTCCTTGTCCTCCTCCTTCACCGAGGCCGGGACCCCCCTTCCTGATTACCATTCCATTAAAGTGACTTCTCTGTTCAGTGAATGACCACGTCCCTTGTCCCTTGTCCCTTCTCCCTTGTCCCTCTGCCTTTTATTTGGAGGACTCTTCAGCGTCTCTCTTCCTTTCCACTGTTATTGTCCCGATAACACGTGCCTCAGCTTCTAATTGGCCCCCCCATCTCCTCCCTGTTGGGTGTGGGCTGGAGTGGCCAGGGGGCAAAGCACAGATCCTCACCTCCCTCCCTCCTTTCTTGACTTTCTCCCAATGAAATGCCTGGTTCTTAATTACAGTCACCCAACACTGATTGTTATTGACTGCAACTCCCACGGCTCAGGACAAATGACGGACAGATTAGGTTCATTATGGGCCTGTCCTCAGGAGAGCGAGAAGAAGAAGAAGAAGAAGAGAGGGGGATCTTCGCAAGACAACACAAAGTCAAATGGGAACTATTTACAGTCCTTCACTGTTTTGCTGAGACACATGCAGCCTTTAATTGACCAGATTAAGTTAGAAAGTAAAGCGTTTACAGTCTAACTGGTATATACATTTTTATGTTTACATTGCAACATGTTGAATGAATCCCTTCAACACACCAACTTCAGCCAGTAGGCTATTCAGGTAGCTTAAATCGGCCAGAAGACAGTGAGTGGCTTTAAGAAAATGTTGTCTGCTGTCTGTTTGTCAACCTTTCATAAACACATACATCTAGCAGCAACGTTTATTAGAAGACAAATTTTTGTTGTCTCCACTTTTCTTAGTGATTGCTTGTTTTGTAAATCAATACAGACGGACACACATCATATTGTTATCCTTGACATTTATTTCTGTTTTAGCAAAAGTACAAACCAGTGAGTATCAGGAGTATCTGTGCAGCAGGCAGGGTAATAACTTTAGAGTTGGTCAACATGAATTGAAGTTACTATTTTATACTTGTGTTCTCTAATAGCAGAAACAGAAACACCTCACTGATGTTTGAAACTTTGGCAAAAACATGTCCCACTAAGAAAAGTGCCAATTCTTTTGCAAATTAATAACATTTTCATTAATAAAAAGAATCAAGGTTATAATCAGGGGTTCCATGGCACATATGAAAGGTTCTTTTATAGGTTTATTAAAACCTTGAATTTAATGATTATTTGCTGGCCCATTGCCTACAAAATCAGTTGTCCTCGGATAGGAGATAGTCATTTCAACTTGATTAAAAAAACAAAAAGTAATAATTGAATTGAATAATATCTTTACCACATGAAATAGTACATTGTAACATGTTTTAAGCATTTTAACAATATTTACTATTATTTTGTGGTTGCTCAAAATGTGTCCCACATATTCGTCACCACCGTCAGATATTTATAAAAAGCAATAACATCAGGCAACTACAAGGTCAACTACACTGCTACTGTCGCAACCATACATGTCAACACCGTCTCTTTTGTATGAAAAATATTAGATTAGATTATGACATAAATGTATACTTTTTAAGAAGAGGTCCTAAGTAGCTAGCAATAGAGGGGAAACAAGATGGCTAATGTGAACAACTCATGCATATCATGTGAAAAAGTAGGTTTTTGTCACCACCGTCAGGTTTTTGTGGATATCCTCACGGCTGTGGTTTGGCCTTGAGGCTGTGGCCGAACCACAGCCGTGAGGCCGTATTTATTGTGATCAACAATTATATTCTAGCCTCCGTTAAGGACTATTTGGAGGTTTTTGTCATGACCGTCAGACTGTACATCACAGAAAACCTGACAGTGGTGATGTCTGACGGTGGTGACAAAAACCTACTCTTTCACATGATATGCATGCTCAGGATTGTTATTTTTTTGTTCCCAATAGTTAAATTAAGTTGTTAAGCAAGAAGCCATCTTGTGTAGTATACATTTTGGAATTGTATGTTGTTATGAGGCCACTGTCACCAGATTAGTGTCACCACCCTCAGTTCTAAAGTCACCACCGTCAGAGGGAGTTTTATTTGTTTTAAATGAATATGCTTACAATATGTTTCTTCAGTGCTATTGAGTTATTAAAGTAATAGTCTCTTTTAAGACAAATATATGTCTGTTAAATAAAAAAAACATTACTTTTTTCTATTTAGGCTTTAGTAAACGTTGTATGATGTTAGATCTTTTAAAGGAGTACACGTGAAACAGTATAAAAAATGAACAAAAGTGAATATTCAACATTTAACAGCATATCTGTGTACTACGAATGCCAGATAATGATTTAAAAACTCTAAGTGCGTATTAGACCAAATAAATAAAACATAATTTGCTTTTTATTGTGTCTGACGGTGTTGACAAAAACAAAGTAATAACTGGAAAAACGTCTATTTTATGAAAAAAATACAAAATGAGGAGGTTGCACCAGTACATTGCTGAACAGCCAAGACTTTGGTCTATAATGATATACCTTCAGATTTTGTAATTTACCTTACTTTTTATTTTCAAAATTAAAACCTGTTTTATCCAAATTCCCAAGAATCAGTGACCTGTAAAGTGTGTTGGGACAGTGAAACATTAACAGTGATTACAGAGAGAAAGTAACCAGCTATGTTTAATAAATCAGCCACGTTCAACTTATGTTTTGCAGTAATGCATTACTGTGTTTTTTTGTGCCAACTACCAATACAATTATATAGGTAAATGAAGAAGATGTTGAACTGTTTTGTATTGCTCCAGTAATTCAGAAGGGTTTGGACGGATAAAATTTATCTTCTCACTAACCTGCTGTGTAGTTCCATGTCTACAGACAACAAATCCTGCAAATAAAATTCTAAATTGTCAGTTGACAGCATATCCTCTCTGTCCAAGTGATTATTCTGGAACAGCTTCCACACATGGCAATGTTGATGCCATGTGTACAATTCACATGCAAACGCATCTAAAAATCCCAACCCAGAGCAGATTTACAGTCTGGGCCTAATGCCTGCTGTAGACGCTCGTAATCACTACCTTGTTTGAGTCCAATAAGAGCAGACGGTAGGATACCAGCACTGAGAAACACATAACAATGGATTCCCCATCAGGTCAATATGTTTTCCTGGCAATCACAAATGTTGTGGTAAAGCTAGTAAAAACTATTTAGAATCATTATGAAAATATAGACAGGTGTGTTATAGTACATCTTGGTTAATGGGCTAACACTTTCTGAGAAGAACATTCAACCACCTGGGAAATTACAGAAAATAAGATTTTTTTCAGGTTTAACTAGGAGTATATAGACATTGGAGATGAGCTCAGGTGAGCCAGTGAAAGTTGTAAGAAGAAGTGGGAAATACCTTGTATTGTCCTTTTGAAAAAGGCTTTGCAGGCCTCACAGGAGGCCACCCCGTAGTGGTACCCTGAAGCAATGTCACCACACACCAGGCACAGCCTCTTGGGAATGGCATTGAGCATGTACTCGCACTTGATCGGCGAGTCGTCCACCACAACGCCGGAGCACTCCTCGTAGCGGCGTAGGCAAGCGGCGGCGCCACCACCGAGCATGCCTGGGTTGAACATTGGCGGGGAGTCCATTGCGTGTGAGTGTCTGCTGCTGCCGTTAATGTAGCCGCTGGCGTCAGAGTTTCCGCTGGGACTGTGGTGACTGCCGGTGTCTACTAGCGAGGAGGATGGACTGGAAGGCTCGGTTTTGACGTAAGAACCACAGCTGGAGGATAGATGTCGGTCCTCAGAGGGCATTCTGGTTAGCAACCTGGATAAACACACACAAGGCGAGAGCTGTGGTCAATTTTGGTAACTGAATTTACCGAAAAATTCACCGAAAATACAGTGCAAACTGGGGAGCAACAGATATAATAAGAAACATTGTTCTTGGCCAATAACAGAACATCTTTAAAAATTCTTCTTAATTCTTTAAGGTGTCCGTTAGTCCAAATGTGGGAGGATATTCCCCATTTTTTCTTAACTAGTCAGGGTCATGCAATCTTTTAATTAAAGTAAAACAAATACTGGAGGGACAGGGCTTTCAAACATCAGCGATATATGGAGCCTGTTTACCTCACATGCAAATAAGCACTGATTTTCTAGAGAACTGAGACAAAAAGAACCGTATGCGAAACTTACTTATACATTAGAAAACTACAGTATCACTGAAATGATCACCACTAACAAGTGTTACAAGAAGCACTGAGCATTGCTTTCTTCCATCATCTCCTGATCATTCTGCAAGAAATTCATCAGCTGTGATGGAGCACGACGGTCCATCTGAGTTTGATAGATTATGTTACCGGCACAACCATTTATGTGTTGGAATGCCAAGTCATATACTACAGCAGCTTATTTCTCTCAGGCAAAATGGTAACTAACGACCATGTCAACAGATGCCCCATACATCTTGCAAACAATGCCCACAGTTGGTCGGCTGCCAGAAGTAAATGAATGAATGCAACTTCAGAAGGCTGTTAATGGACAGAGAGAGGTGTTACACTCAGCATATGGAGGATCATGGGTAATACATGACCCAATCAATAGTCCCGGTTAGTTTGCCAAAGGACGGTGCCGGGTTACGGTGGACTTAAGTGAGAGGTTGGAGAGCCTGAGGAAGAGGCACTGACCTGGGATTATGTTCCCTGATGGCAAACTTCATTATAAAGTTTGGGAAAAGGCAGAGTTAATGGAAAATGTAACTTCTTTACACACAACAGACTTACTAACAAAAATCAACTGTTGCCAGATAGTTGAAAAATATGATCAGATGTGATCAAAAACAAAAGGTTTCTGGAAGACTTCTTGCATTGCTGCATGTTTTTCTAGTATAACTTGAGTTGTATTTTAAAAAGGGGAGGTTTAAAATGAGAGACTTTTTTAGTTGAGCTTCAAGTGGACACAGTTCTTTATTTGCCATGAGAAGTACTTTCTAAAAAATGTCATTTAAATTCACGAGGGCTGGACACTTGTATGTGCATGACACAATAAATAGCAGCGAAGACTAAGGCTATTGTTGGACAATAATTTCTCTTTAGGGCAGTGTAGCATCTGTATGTTGTTGTACTTGCAGTAGCTTAAATAACATCCTCTCAAACAAAGCATGAAACGAGGCTTGGATCTGTCTAAGAACCGCTGGCTCTGTCTATCAGAGTTGGTGCTGACCTTACACAACTTGAGCTCTACATGCTTGTGAGTTGTAAATATTGGACAAGAACAGGGGAAAGCCATGTTAAGAATGTCTGAAACTAACAAAAAGCTCATGTTGACCAGATTCCTCTGAACATGTTGCCTTTTTCTGCCAGGGGTGGCCCTGGGTTTTCAAATTTAAAGTTGTTGTGGTTAGGCATGTATTTTTCCTCAGTGTTTATAAAGCCATGAAGTCATCAGGCACTGATAACATGAAACCTCTCTTTTAACTGCTAACGGGTAGCGGGTGGAGGGAGGAGGAGGAGATAGCCTCTACCCCTGGGCCCAGATCAGATCTATTGATCCTCTGCTTCCTTCCTGTTTCAGATGAGCCATGAAAAAATAAACCCTCCTCTTACGGGTCCCAGACATTCCTTATGCATTTTTAATCAGTCAGGACTGTTAACATAGTGTGAGATGGAGCGATACAACATTATGTTAGTCTTCATTCTGAAGCTATTGCGGTTTATAAAAGATTCACAGGGCACACGTTAAATCTGGTTAGCAATCAGCATGCATGCACCTATAGTCAATTGGAAGGTATATTTTCTCCCATCTGAGGGAATTGGAGAGAGCAGCGTGGTAACAGTTAATACATCATCGCAGCCAGATAGGGGGATTCCCTATGGAATAGTACATTGTGGCATATGTAAAAAGTAGTTCATTCCCCACTTAGCACACAGTAACGCTGGGGAGATGTTTTTTGTTAGGTTTAATGGAAATTTCTAATGGGTCCTTTCAAATCTGTCGAAATGAAATAATGGCACGAGCCACCAATCCGTGCGGACAGAAATAGCTTCATAGTTTCATAATTTGGTTTCTTCCTCTTATTATAAAGACACAGAGTTTTCTAAGCGCAGCCTGACACTCCTCCACCTACCCCGCTGCCTTGGCAACACTCACTCAAACACGCACAAACGCATTGCACCTACAGTAATATCTAATGGGGTGTGTTTGCTCCGCCGCGCAGAAAAATGGTACAAACCGAGCAGACAAGCAAGACTCATCAGACAGACGTGAAGGTCACCTGCCTTCTCTGCTCTGCTGTTCTTAGAGGCCCAGACGGTCCCACAATGGATGCCAGACACAGGTTTCAGTGTGTCTACCCCGCTGAAGAAAGACAGCGTCTAGACACGACTTCATGGACAAAACTACAGCAGAGAGCTGTCCATAATGCTTAATATGACCGAGACGCTGCCTGAAATGCTGAACGCACTCAGATCAGTGACCAATTCTTTTTTAGCTTGGAGCCAAAGCGTGAAGGGTGTAACATTTTCCAGCAGAGCAGCTTAAAATCTCAAATGTTTATGTTTGCATATGTGTGTATGTGTATGTGTGTGTATTTTGGCATACCTCCTCATGCTGGCAGTGTTTCAGATCCCCTGCTTCCCTACATACATCCTGAATCCATCCACCTCTTCTCTAAACCATGAAAAATGTTTTCCAGCCTTCCGAATTTCGGCACAGTAAATCTTTACCAGTAGTCAAAAATAAAAAATAAATTCTAAAATGTATAATCAAAGCAATTCTCCACAATGACCTCATGCTATCCTCCTCATGTGTAAAGGGTTAACAATCAGACTTTCCATATTTGACTATGTATTTTCCCACTTAGGGGAAATATTGTTGTTAAGCTTGGGGCTAAGCTAGTAGCAAAGAACACAGCGTAAATCATGGTGCTGAACACACAGCCTAACATGGAAGCGCAGAGAAGGACAGAGGCAAGGAGCCATGCATGAAATTAGTTCATTAATCTTTCTATGATAGGCTGTCCTTGTTTGGGGCAAACTCTATCAGCCTTACACTGAGGGCCCCTTCCTGCCTGACACATAGATTACACTGTTAGTCCGCGGCCGGGGTGTGGGAAATGAATGGTCATGCGAGCGGGAAAATGGGGTAGCGTGTGTCGCCCAAGTGTTAAGTAGTAACAACAACATGCGTGTGACATAGCGTTGGCACAAATGAAGGTCATCAAAAAATGTATGCGTTCTAAAATTTAAATGCATTTATGCACTACTGCGAATGATTTAGTCGGTTTATGGAGAAAAGACATCAAATACATTTTTAAAGAACATTTTAAGGTTACAATAGAAACAGTGTTAATTAAAATCTGCAAGCTGTGCATATCTTAAACAGTCTGCTCAAACCTTACAGCTTCGGTTAACACATCTAAATCACAGACTCTCAGCCATAAACTTAAATATTACATATACAATTCTAGTTACTATTCTAGCTATCAAGTCTGAATTGTTGCATCAATATATACCTCCTTAAGTTCTCTTACAGGTCTGCTTGATGAGATGATGCATTTACTGTCTTCACCTCTAAACCGTGGAATAGTTTACTTCATTTAATTAATCGGCATTTAAAAGACTTTTTTACCGCTATTATGGACTGAGGTAATTGCCCTTTAAAATTTTTTTTATTCCTGGTCTAATTTAGATTGTGTTGCATTTCTTTTGTGCTTTAATATCTTGCCTCTTTGTGGTAGGTTGTGCCTTCAGCATATGTTTTAGATATTTATATAATGTGCATTTTATTAGGCTTTATGTATCTAATGTTCAAGTCTGTGTGCATTTAATGTTTCGTCTGGCTGTAAGACAGGGAAAATAAAGTTTAGGGCTGCAACTGAAGATTATTTTCCAAATTGATTAATTTGCAATTGTTTTGACAGAAAATAGTGAAAATGTCCATCACAAGGTCGCAGAGACCGAGGTGACGTCTTCATGTCTTGTTCTGTCTAATCGTACGAGATAGAAGAGGAAGAAGATAGATATCATGTTTATTATTATAGAAGAATAAGAAACCCCCCAAATATTCAATGTCACGATGCTGGAACCACTAAATGCTTTGCGATTTTTGCTTTAAAAAATCCTTAAATGATCAATTGAATATAAAAAAAAAAATCTTTTTTAATTCTTTGAGCTATAATAACTTTAAAGCTAAAGTTTGAATTTTGTACTTTCATTGTGAAGGACTGAATTTTCTGCTGTAATTATTATAAACACACTTTATGGTTGAAATCTCAGAGAATAAGTTAGTGGACTTTTTTTTTACTACAGATTTGTGTCCGGAAAGTGGAGAAAGAATATCTAGTGCTCTTTATGAATTTTGTTTTGAAAACCACTGTACAACAGTTTTACATTCTTACAAATATCATACCCTTACCACTCCTGACCAAACAAGTCCCAGTACTACTTTTGTACTGCATGGCAGATGTATATATATATATATATATATATATATATATATATATATATATACACACACACACACACACACACACACACACACAACTTCCAACATATGGCCTCTTCAATGTCACTGCCACGAGGAGAGATTGCATAGATTTCCCACATGGATGATGTCTCCTTACCTGGAGTATCAACTCCCCCACCCTCCCCCATCTACATACACGTCCACCACCTCCAGGAAATTGCTCTCCCTGCAAAGTCAAACACACCCCTAACTGTCTTTTAAAAAGAGACAGAAGAAAGAGGTTATGGGGGAGAAAGAATAAACGAGCAGAGACTTAAGCCGTCATTGGGAATCAGAGGGGGAACTCATGAGGGACAGTTCCAATATTGATTTCATAAATAAACAGAGATGGCCATCGATCCTAATGTTATTTTGCATTTCAATTACTGCCCAGAAACATAACCTTCAAACGTCTGCTTCTCCACAGTAATAACATCCACTGATAATCACAAGCGAGTCTTGTCCGGCGCAAATTGGCTTCGTCTCTCTCTCTCTCTCTCTCTCTCTCTCTCTCTCTCTCTCTCCCAAATGTGTAAATGACACAACTTTGCATTTGCCTAATGGTATTAGGGCATGGGATGAATTTCAAGTGAGACTCAAGCTGATACAGTAAGCGCTCCGGTCAATTGACACAATGCAGATTAACGTGGTGAAGAGGAATTAAGTTCACAATGTGAGACCTCGTGAAGCTACGATGAGGCCCATTAAATTAAACATGCTGGCTGACCCACACCATGATTAGACGCACTGCTTCTTGTTCTCTCTGTGTGTGTGTGTTAATTTTACTTGATCAATAAAACAAACTCATTCTAAGAGGTTGTCTCTGCTGCTTGCACTCAGCCTGAGCACATGAAAGCCACATTAATGTTTTGATTGAAAAGCAGCTGCAAAAAAACCTTCCATCTACATCCTGATGAATTCAGAGTCCTTGACAGGCTGCCTAAAGGATATATCTACATCACGAGGGGGGTCATGACATGTAATGAAGTTATTTCTTCCCTCATGCCGTCACACAGAGCTGGGCTGTACCCTCATATGCAGCAGCCATCGCCATTGTTAAACACGTCAGGCGGAACACTTTTGAATTGTTTTTATCTGTGGTAATTTTTAGGGAAACTGCTTCCTGCATCCGTCAGTGGGTTCGTTTGGCTTCCCAGTCAATTGAACTGGTCCCATTAGCCAACAAACTTGAATATGGGGTTTAATAAAACAACAACAGTGATAGTGTTACTTAAAGTGCAGTGATAGCTGTTTCCATGCAGTGTAGATGTGTGTGCTGGAAGCAGCCAAATTTGTCCACTCACTATGGTGATTAAGCAGAATGTAAGACACTGGCCCTCACAAGTAACAAAACAACGTTTATAGCAATGAGACCAAGACTTAAAATTCAATTTATTATTTCTGATCTACACTTAAATGCTTTTGAAGAACACATAGAAGCAGCGATAAGACCCGAAATCTATCAGTAACCTATTAAATATAATTTCATAAATATCAGATGTTTTTTGGGGGAAGTTTTATATCATGGCAGTTTCCAGTTAAAAATCTCCACTTTGGCCCACCATAATACTGTACACTATATGTCACTAATCAACTCCACAAAATGCGCTTATGCACAGGGCTGAAATATTCTGCTGTAATTTAATTAAGCCAAACTTTTTCCGATACTACATTTAAAAATATTAGTAAAATATTACTTATTAGACATAGATTAGTCAAAGTTATATGTTATTTGTCAAAGAAAAAAAACAAATAAAAGTATATTTAATATCAACTTTGTAATCTCTTCTTTATGAAATGGAATTATGCGGTGGTGCCAAGAATTTTGACAATGCTTGGACTATTTTTTATCGATTTATTTTTTAAGATATTAATGACACTGACAAATGAAAACACTACATTAGAAGCACAATATGACAATGTGCATACACTAGTGTAATAAATGCAGATGCAACGCATGATAAGATGATGTTTCTCTTAACAGACACAGTCAGGTGTTTCCATGATATGGCAGCGCTAAAATTAGATCCCAGGTCAGTGTGTGATTCTTTGGTCTCATCCTTATGTGCACGCACATATGTGTTTATGTGTCTATGATTGTGTGTGTGTTTGAATACATTTGACTGATTGTGTTTATGCATTCCTATTGGTTTGCTTATGAAGGGCAGGTGGAATAAGAGATAAATTGATCTGATTTATTATAGCAAACTGAACATAAACAACATTTCAACTTTAAGTGTAAATGATGCCATTGTCAAAACTGCCACGGCTAATCACAGAGACATAATTAGGCTTGACCATTTTAAAATCAACAACTGCTTGTTAAACATTTATATAATAGAACAATAATGTGTCTTGGTTTCAAAAGATATAAAATTGTTGAAATTAGTGTCGACCATGAAAAAAACATTTATAGGCAGAAGGAATGTTTTCTCTCCCCAGAATTTACAAATCATGTCATCTGACTGAAAAAGTGGAGAAGAATAACTGAAGAGACAGATTGTAATAGATTACACAGTTTAATGGACTCTGGGTCCAGTCGGTATTGTGGCTCCACACAAATTTGCTTAAAATTTGGTTCAAGAAACACCAAAACGGTCCTCAAGTGAATATTTTATAAAGATTAAATCATATATCCAAACACTAAATCAGCACATTATATTTAAATGTATGTACAATAAAAATGTTCAATTATTTTTTGTGCAGAGGAAGAGTCATTAAGGATCTATACAGATATATGTGTACATATACATTTAAATATTTCTATAATGTAACATGCCTGATAAGCTAATATTAGTTTGTTGGTAGAATAGCATATTTGCCTCCTCAGCAGAGACGTGGCGTGAGAGTTGGACACAGCAGTCGTGGGACCTCTGACCTCTGGCCAGTAGGTTGGTCGTCAGGCCAAAAGGCCATTAAGGGATTATTAATAGCATTCCCCGAAGCCAGACCTTACTAAGTATGGCTTTATGTGACACTACAGGCACATATTTACTGTGTGCAAATACATGAGCAACTACAATTACTTTTAGGTGGTAAACTGTATGACGTTAACAATACTTACAGGCAAAGACACTTTTTAGAATCATTTATATCACATATTGTAGCTTCTGTTACGATACCTTTTTGCTAAAAAGAGTTTTTGCTACTACTGTATAGAATATTAAACTGCACATTTTCTACAGTTTATAGTAAGGACAGGCTATTTTTTTTTTTTTTTAAAAGCCTTATCATTGTTTGCTCTCCTTAAATAATATAATCAACATAGTAGTAAAACTAACTCCCTTAGAAAATGAAGCATTAATCCGAGGAAGTACTCAGTTAGGCTAGTAGTATCACAGGTATGTGGAGAGGTGAGTCCACATATACAGGGTATACAAGCAGATGCGCGCGCGCGCACACACACACACACACACACACACACACACACACACACACACACACACACACACACACACACACACACACACACACACACACACACACACACACACACACACACACACACACACACACACACACACTGTTAACATATAATAAAACATATAATAACTTAAATACCAGTTTTAATTGAATGGATGTGTACTAAATGCAGTTCTACAGATTCTGTAAAGTGATGATTGTGCGAAAAAGAGCTCAGGGGTTGTAGAGTTTTTTCAACTGCACTGCAATCTGCACAGGAATTACAATATCGAATGTCAAAGGCTGTAAAGACAATACATGAAACCGATCCATTTAAACACACTAAAAAGACATGAAACCCTGATCTGTTACTTTTATGTGAGATATCAAAACAACTGACAAATTCTCTAAACACTTGTGGTTAAACATTACACTCCCGAAACTAGTTGTAAGAAATTAGTGTGATTAATTTGACTGTAGTAATTAAATTAAATCTACGTACTTCATTTAATGGACCTTACTTTGTATACTGCACATTTCACTGCACTGTTTAAACTGTTGTCAATCTTACACTTTTTTTTATTACTTGTCATTTTGTGTGCCAGTACAAATCTAAAATACAAAATAAAAATGAATGTAAAAAATTAACAAGAAGTAAATTTTTTTAATGTAGCATGAGAAGTGTATAAAAGCTTCAACCACTTTTAAATAATTGTTAATAATCCCTTTTACAGTAATAAGAGCAGTTACATTTGAATGCAAATATGTTTTTTATCTTGTTAAACAAATACAGGCTGATGTTATTTCACTTTTATGAGTTTTAGTTTAACATTACAGAAGATTTTGTGGACAGTTTGAAATATTCCCAATCATAGTCCTGTATAAAGTGCTAAGCAGGTTAAACCTTTCCAATCCCATCTACAGCTAACATTAAGAGGATCCCAGTAAAAAGAAGAGCTTCTTTCTGGGAATGCAAGAAGTGTAGTCGTGAAATTTAAAAGGACTGGTGCTTCATTTGAGATGCCAGAGTTTGACTACTGTAGAACAAGCTGCTTTATTCCTGCACTAAATGCACAATGACAATATGCATATACACTTTAATGTTATTCAAATATAATTCAATAATTCAAATTATTTCCATGATAAGCAGCAAAATAAAAAAAGTAAAGTGCAAAACTGCAAACAACAGCAAAGTGCTCAGAGCTGTAACCAAACAGAGGCAGGTCCGTCGAATATACTCTTATCTGCCTCAAGAACACACTCTCACTCAGACTGGGCAACAGTAAAGTCACAGTTTTCTGTCCCTGGGACACCGGCTGCTGCCAGAGGATAGTTGTCTGGATATCGTCCGCATTAATCGGCCCCTGGCTCTTCCCTGTGGCGGAGGTTAAACCCTGGATTCTGATGCAGGGCTAGACAGCTGTAGGGCAACCTTCCGAGCTGGACTCCCCACGGGCTACTCTACCGCTACTGCAGCCTCACTGACACTACTGAGCTCTGCTGTCCCGTACATGGGGGGGTGAGGTAACACGAGGAACTCCCTGGCTTTTGAAATAGTTTACTTTATGCATGAGATTTGTTTCACAAATGATTTAAACAGACTTTTATGATTTTATTTCTCTCCTTTTTGATAAAAGTAGAGCAAAGAAGTAAATGAAATTCTGAGTAGAGATGAAACAGAGAAGAGAAAAAGATGCACCTACTGGTTGTGGTAGCAGAGAGGATCAGGGATGCACAATTCGGAAACATCCATCAGTCCACGTTAAGCATTCCAGGTGTGGCAATAAAAAACAGATAAATAAACAGCTGGGGAAAAGCTGGAGGAGGAAATCAGTTCCTAAGTCTCCACATATCTTGATGAAATGTTGGTCAGGTGTTCCTGGGTGTTGTCTCCCCTCCCTCCCCCTGTTCAACACACGCACAAAATTAAAAACAAAAAAATCTTCTGCCCGACAAACTCCAGTCTGCACAGGTGCTGCACACTCAGGCTCAGGAGTATGTGTGGAGAGAGGAAGATTAGTGGTGATATAGAGAGGAGGAAAAACGTGAGGTAAAAATGATGACAGGAAACAGGAAGTAAGTGTAGAGAAGAGAAGACAGAATAAAGAACAGGGTAGTGATGGATAGAGAAAGAGAGAATAAAAGGCAGACAGATGGATAGAGAGCAGCAGTGGTGAGAGCGCACTCAGGCTGAGTAAGTCAGTGAGGGGATTGAGTCTCCATTGAAGTCATGGGGGTTCTTTAAGAGCAGAAAGGAGTGGTTTGGTGCATATGGAGCAGCTGCCATTGGTCGGTTTCAGGAAGGCTGTCCTGAGAGCAGCCAATGGGGATGAAAGAGTACTGAGGTGGGACGGGCTAATGAACGACCAGTCAGTGTCCAGTCATTCACAAGGGAGCGCTGCAAAACACAGACACAGGCAGACCCTCCCCCAGATAGATATAGTTAAATATAGATATACGGATGTGGATGTAGATGTAGATAGATACAGATAGGGAGATAGATGAGCAGTTTCTTTAGACTCACAGTTGATGTTTACTTCTGCAAAAGTAAACTGAAGTGGACAGCAGTAATTGACAGGCAACAGAAGTAGCAGCACGTTCACTAAAGGCGATTTAAACAGGTCTGTTTACTGTGCTTTAAAAGGCTCAGTGCCAGCTTACAGAGCTAAACTGTTCCCTTTACTCTTTTATCCTCTCCACCGTGGATCTGGCTTTCCACAGCCTGCCCTTCTTTAAAGTAATGGCAGCTGCTTCCCACAGCATTTCACCAATCACACTGTGTAGAGAGGGGGATTTACCAAACCCGAAAGAGGCAGGATGTACTAAACCGAGAGTGATAATAACCTCGGCAGGAATGATAATAATGATGACAACGACAGACAAGTTTGAGTGGATCTTTACCACGTCTGTGTAAAGTGGCAGCCATCAGAGGTAACCCAAAGCCCTTCCTCCCTTCCGACCCACTTCATCAACCCACATTTTCCTGATCGATACAAAACCCATCACATGCTCTTATTGATCACAGCGTTGCTGTGTCGCCAGAAGCCTCGGGACAGACTCTGTTTCCCAACCGTCTTTTAAATAAAAAGGAATTATAATTTTGAACGTCTTCTTTTCATGTCAGTCCATATCAAAGTCACAGGAGCAAAGGCCGATTGCTTTAATAAAGGGAGCTGTGCATTCTCAAATTAAATTTTTGATCAATATTTTGGCATTTAATGTACTTTCGTGCGGAGGAAAACCAGGATATTCCCGCTGATCTGATTAAGACATGCAGACATAATCAATAGAGGAGATGTTTATGTTTTTAATGAGGCAGAGAGAGAAGACAGAAAAGGAAAGACACTACTAAGGTTTAGATGACATGTATGATTCATATCAAGATTGATTGCTGGGGAATAAGTTTAATAAATAATAAATAAATGTGGAAATGTTTTATTTTAAGATTTAAGTTATATCCAAATTTATGTGAAAATATCTTGGCTATGGGAAATTATATAAAAGGTACTGTAAAGCTGCGGATTTGGTCAATTAAACACTGGAGAACCATTATCAAAATTGACATTCTCATCTATTATCTCGTCTATTAGTTAAATAAATTCACCGCATTTAATTCCGCAGCTCCACTCTTGTGTTTGTGTTGCCAGTTTTCTGAGGTGGGCCATATTGTTCGTCCAAGGCTCATCTGCCTCCCTCCATTTTAGCCCAGCGAGGGGACAGCGGGCTTCGTGGCATCTGACAGGAAATCTATTGAGCACACAGTCTGTAATCCCACTATCACGCTATCACCAAACGAAGAAACAGTAATCCAATCATTAGGTCTGTATTTAAGCAAAACAGATTTTCAGCTATACGACCAGGATGTCTCTTTAAGCAGCTCACAGTAAGTCTGGGGTCTGAACACTTACAGTTTATGTTTTCATAATAGGTTTGCGCTCATTAGCCGTTTTTCATTCTCAGTGATAAATTCACTATCTCCAGTGCCTCTGAATGCTGGGATATGGCCTTAATTTAACAGAGAAGAGATGGATACAAAAGGGAATTGGGTTCATTTTGGAAAGAACATTAGGCTTATACAGTATGTGAAAATGTGTGCACTTGTGAACAAAAATACATAAAACCTGAAGGAAACGTTTCTAAAGGCAGATCAGAAAAGCTAAGATTTAACCGTCTGTGTGCAATCAGCACCTTGTTTCTGAAAAGTGAAAGAGAAAACCAATCGTTAGCTGTCAATAAATAGTAATTACATATTGTGGTGAGTTGAGGGACACCCTGTCACATCGGTTGCATGTAATTAAATCTCTGATTCATGAGCAAACTAGTCTTTTATGACTGACCTTCTGACCTTTCCTGACAGACACACTGTACCATGTGGCTCAGCAGGAAGCTCACTGTGTGCTGTGGATAGAACTTGTGTCAAATGCTGCATGTCAACTTTTAATAATAAACTGATTTAACTGAATTGTTTCTGCATCCATATCTTAGTATAACAGTTTAACAAAATACGAAAAAATAGAATGAATTAAAAAGACAACAGGATGATAACAGAAAACTGAATTTCTGAGGTGTTTAGCTGTAGACTCAAATCACTGCCACTTCTCTGGTTTGAATAAACTCATCACATGACATTACACTGACTTAAATTACTGATATTCAACAACAACAAAAATCAATGAAATGGGAAAAATACAAGCCAAAAAGTAATTTCCCTAAAATATGGAATTAAATGTTGTTTTCTATTTGAAAGGTAGCAAGTTGATGAAATCGGTTTCATCTCAGAGAAAATTATGACTGAACAAACTGTGTTTCCATTCAAATAGAAATGTTCTGCTGAACTCATTTGAGGAATGAGTGCAGAGAAAAACACAGCTGCTGATTCATATTTATCTTGTGAAAGCCCACAAACGTATGACATAGAAATATTATTAGCTAGGGAAAATCATGTTTATTTCTGTTATTTAACTAACAATAGAGACAGAGACACAGAGAAGGAGAGAGAGAGAGAGAGAGAGAGCGAGAGAGAGAATAAGGTGCACAACTCCATCAGAAATAATGACATCATGGAAACATAGAACCATGGTTCCAATTAAAACAAAAAAGAAGAGAAAGAAGATAATGTTTCTGTGTTGCACATTCCTGGAAGTCATTTCATTATGAAGCAGCTATAGCAACATTGTATATAAATAAGAGGGATCATCAGAGATCAAGCTGAAAGATTATTAATGGCATTTTTACCTGTGCTATTCATCTGTTTTGATACATTTAGGTGCATTTTCTTTAATATTATTTTCTTTGGTTTACTTTGCACTGATGTGGTTCTGGTTTTAAGATGATATTGTTCATGTTGTATGTTTTATATCTGTTATTTAACATCTTGGGACCATGATGGAAATACGTGCTCTCACTTTAACGTTGAAATAAAATGAAAAAAAAATATATATTTTAAAGACAAATTATATTTTCAACTACTTAAACACATGTAAAGAATTTAAACACTCAGCAAAAAAGCAAGCATATTGTACACATGCAGCGATTAAACTTCTAAATGGAAGTGTAAAAGCTTCAACTCCACCTCCAGAACCAACCGAATCAACAAAAATGTGTCTTTATCCAACCACTAACACAGTGTTCTCAGATCCATCATTTGCACACTCCCCTCTCGATGCCACAGACTTGTTTGGCTCGTCTGCTGGAGGAGTGTGGAGAGGGATAATTACTATAGCCACAGGGCTGCATTAATCAGCTGGGTGCATTTGTTGGTTTTTATTATGTTCCACTCCCCTCTCTGGGCCACGCCGACTGAGCCAGCAGGACTAGACGGTGGTGGAGGAGTGTGGTCGCCCCGCTGCCCGTTCACGCTGGGTTAATAAATGCTATTAGCCTCTATCTCTTGCCTCTTAATTTCTCATTTAACTGAGGACAGTTAAAACAAAGCTACACGAGCAGTGGTGTTAATCAGGGACTCGTAGCAGGACTTGCATATCTTGATTGAGAGAGCTGGACTCACACGATGAGGGAAAGAAATGTATGAGGGGATTTCTAGTATTGAGAGTGGACCTGTTTTCGTTGTGACACTGCTTCATGAAATATCCATGCAGCCAAATTCACATTTGATCATTTATTATAGTGGTGGTATGATTTGATATCACTGATAGTAAGCAACAGGCAGACTACGTCCAAAAGTGTTATGTGAAATTATGCTTATTTTCTTGTGAGAAAACTTTGCATTATCTACTGTCCAGAGCTTCTCCTGAATAGTTTGCACTGATATTGTGGGAACATGTATTATTATTATTATTATTATTATTATTATTATTATTATTATTATATTATTATTATTATTATTATTAATAATATATTAAGAGGAGGAGTTGTATACAGATTCCATGCAGAGACTGCAATAGTTTACTTTTATCATGATTTTAAAGCAAAATCTGTTGTTATAAACTCTTACATTATTGTCTACTTGCATTGGTGCTTTCATGTATCGTGGCACAGTTGTTCTCACTGCACCATTCATTATTAAAATGTCTTCAATCACGATAAAGACACTTTGGTTAAATGCAATCGCCAAATGGCATATATTATCTGGAGGACATTTTTCTACCCTGCGTTGCATCTACGCTCCAGTGAAAGCCGTAATTGTGATTCCAGCAACAGCAAAATGGTCTCCACTGTGTTTAATCAGAATAAATATAAACAAAATCAATTGCTCCGCCATGCTCTAATTTTAAATAGCTCCTTGACACCAGTCAAATCCTCAGCGACACATCTACGTCACCTGCATAACACAAGAGGGTCTGGATGGAGTCACCTCTAAAGCGAAGCCAGGTTGTGTCATTGCCATCTAGAAACAGGATCAATACATTCCTCTCAAGTTCATTCAAATAAGGCAGCTGGCAAAAAACGGCCCTCGTGGTGTCAGCTTTTTACAGCTTTATGACGCTTATGCGTACGAAGCAAGCCTGCTGTGGTTAGACCCTGCAGGTAAAACAGCTAGCGCCAAGAGAAGTGGGTAACTTTTCACGGATGCTTTGAGCCTCTGCACAAACAGACTGATTAGACAAAACATAAAAAAGCAAATAATATGTTAAGATATCTTAGTATCAAAAAAATACTGAAGCAACAAGCTAGCTTGTGTTTAAAAAGGCCTGCAAAGAAAATGCATTGAGGAGTAGGCATGTACATTCATCTGTGCAGGTACACTGATCTGTAGAATAGCAGTAACAACTTGCGTGTTAAGTGAGCCGTAGCAAAAACGTCCAAGAGAAGGAAAAATAATTGTATGTTCATTCCACGGAGCTGCCGGTTGGGCTCATACCGACTTCAACTTCTTGAGCACCCACAGGGCTCTAGTAATTCTTCAATTACCAGCTTTCCTTTGAGGAGTGGTTAACTTGAGAACAAAACTTTCTTTTTTTAAATGACTCATAGTGTGTTTGATAAGGAAATTATCATCTTTCCTCGTCCCAATCCCATGACAAAAGACGCTGTTTCTGTATAAATCATCTCCATGGACGACTTAGAGAGTCAGTGGTGTATCCTGTGAAACAATCATCATCTGAGCATGATTTTAGCTGCTGAGAAATTATTTCAATGCATAATTTAACAGCTACGGACTGCACACGCACTTCAAAGCATCGTAGTCTTACAGAAATCTGAGGGAGGAAATAAAATGTCCAGTGGATTTTAAACTGCAGGTTGCAGCCTGTTTACACAGTGCTGATGAATATAATACTAAAAACAAACATTTATGTAAAGCAGCCTCTGTTGGCAGTAAATCTCATTTTGAAGAGAGGCTTGGTATTCCAGACTTGGCTTCCCTAAGATCCAGGGATGACTTTCATTTAGTCTCACCTCTCCATCCAACTGGGGTCACCCCTGTTGGTATAGCAAGCACAGCAGTCACATTGCTCCACCATGCGCGCAGATTGCTTACTAGAACCGCCTGGAACCTTTCATATTTCCCAGTCAGCATTTTTACAGGATAATTTTGGCAGCCTTTAAGGATATCGCTGCCTTAATAGAGGATAAAAATAAACGGGTGGTGGAAGGGCTATATCAGGCCGGTATAATCTTGTATTCTATACTGTGTGGAGCTAAACGTCTGGCTTTGGCTTCATTCAATGAGATTAAACTTCTCCCCGGTTGATTCCAAAAGACCATTTGTCCTATTTTTAAAACTAGAAAGAGCATTTTGAGCCAAGTAAATCCAAAAAGGCCAGTTAAATTAATTAAAATACTATGGTGTAAATGGCATTATAGAACAGCTTCTAAGAATGTCTTTGGACTATATCCCATTGAGCGATTCTGGTCAGCAGATTTCTATAGATAGTGTGTCAGATTCAGTTTGTATTTGTACATGTTTGCATGCCTTGATGTGTACTGTATGTGTGCACACATATACAAGCAGAGTGTGTGTGTGTCTGTGTGTGTGTGTGTGTGTGTGTGTGTGTGTGTGTGAGTGATGTATGAGCATATATTGGTATGGCTCTGTGTAGTTATAGCAGTGACTGACTTCTGTTTAAGAAAGCTTGTCACAATGTCTCAAAGAAGAAAACGGCTTAATTCAATCAGCATTGCCACTTTCAAGACCACAAGGGAGCCAGCTAATGGTGTTAGAAACTTGAAAAGTTGGGGGAAAAAAAGCTTGAGGAAGTTCTCACTACCTGGGAAAGAAGTCTGTTCCTTGAGGCTTTCTTATACTGTATGATAGTAAAAGCTCCACTCTTCTGGGCCTTGTTGCTTCTCTGTGAGCTCAAATGCTGGATTTTAGTTTGTGCTCCTCCCATGAGGGGCAAAGCTTTGCAGAAGTTAGAGGAGGGTTATATGAAGTTCAGTGGAAATGTTTTCTTTTTTTCCAGCAGTCAGCCAACTTTTTAATAAAAGACAAGAATATGGATCGAGATGTTCTGCAGAAGCATGTTTGGAAGTGAGTGGATGGGGAGTTGGAGAATATACAGGTTTAGTTAAATGTGAAAAAGAAGCCCTCTTCTAAATAGGCACCCTGTGGGCATTTCCTTTCAGAATTACGAGAAAGAGACAAATGTTATGCTAGAATCTCAGGGAAACATGTCAGTGTGTTTCTACGCCTGTGCTGTCCAGTGAGAAACTGTGGGTCTATAAGGCATGCACCTCGTTTGTTTTATGCGCCCTTCCCCCTTCCCCGACATTCACCCCCATTAATTTCATGATTGTGTCTTCCTCTCATTTTCTCCCTCGTTATGCATTTAATGTTTCCAATTTGCCGTCATCACAGAAAAACGCCACAAGAAGCTATAAATTCTTTTCTAATTCCAAATAATTAGGATTACATGGACCAGTGGTTTTCAATCAGTGAGATCATCTCAATGATAGATGGTAGGATAACTGGTCATTGCCGAGACATAAATATTGTGTCGTTCAATTAATCTGGTCTAATGAGGTGTCAAAGCTGCCACTCATCCATCAAATACAATTAGGAATAAACACATATGCATGGAGATGGGTAATTAATAATTAGCAAAGCAAAGAAAACAGTATTGGTTTCAGCAACCAAATTCACAGAGCAATTTACCACAGCTCTTTCTTCATTTGATTTTTCAAGTGAGTGAGACAATGCCACATCGAAGGAATTTCAATCAATTTTTACCCGTTTTTGTATCTGATGTTTGCTACGCTCACTGATTCTACCAAGACATGTGTCACTTTAGAAACCTGTTATGAACCTTAAAGAGGCAGCTCCGAATCACATTGACAGTTTAACCTTAACAAAGCCCTAATCTAGGTGCCTTTCATCCAAATGAACTACAACTAGACCTGAAAACAAAGCGTGATGGATTGAGTTCTGTTCTGGACCAAAAAAAGAGGAAAACATTTATTCTAGATCTTGGGAATTGGGGACTGTCATCAACAGTTTGTCTTCATCTCTCTCTAAAGCCCACAAGGCTCATTGTCCTAAAAAAGACATTTTATACCGAGTGTTCATTGCCTTCCATTTTCAGAGGGCAGTCAAGCATCCTGACAGAATCAAAGTGCAGTGCTGGGATGAGACCTCCAGAATGAAAATAATCATTTATTCAAAACATAATGTTCAAGCTGTCAAAAGCTTTCATCAGAATCTGTCACACAAAGGTAGAATTATTTGAGACTCACTCGTATCAGCTCTCAGCCAAAGGTCCTGCTTATTAAAGCCCTCTGTGGCGCCCAAGTTGACACCTGTCAAACAGTAGCACTGGGGTAGTTTGCCTGTGACACGTAAACAATTACAAGACTTCACCTCCACACTTTTGGTCATGTTTGTAAAAACCGGTGAAGAACACAACGATTAACTCAAACAACCATGCCTACTAGAAATTGCATGCATATACAACTACACTGTGCGTACAATTAATATGCACCACCAAATAAGTTTGACAGGTAACATGATGCCGTAAGTTAACATTTCCTCATTATGTTAATAGAAAACTACAAATCCTAAATGTCGATAAACTAATCAGTAAAATGTAGTGACTGCAGCATTATGAAACTTTTTTTATGGTTATGTTTAGACACTGGCAGCAGTTTAAGGTTAGAGAAAGCTCACAGTCTGGTTGAACACAGGAAAAGTCTACCGTGACTTGATGTTTGTATGGTTTTGTTTAGTGTAATGTTATCTGCAGGACTTTTACTTGTAATTAAGTATTCTTAATGTGGTATTGGTACTTTTACTTAAGTAAAGGATCTGAGTACTTCTTCCACCACTGAGGTAGCTAAATAATGTTAGTAAGTGGATCCTGAGTTGAGTCTTTGCCAAGTTAGTCACTTTAGATCAGCCCATTTGGATCACCGGTATAGCAAATGCAAATGAGAAGACAGAGTACAGAGAATGTATGTTTTTATACAAAACATTATTAACATTATCATTGTTATTCCAGTGATCCAGTATAGAACCTCTACAGTGCCCAATGCTTCCTCCTGCATGTCCCAACTGATGATGGTAGAGACAGGTGATGCAACAGAAGTCAGTGGTGTTGTCTTCCTAAAGCCAATCTACATAAGGTCTACATAGGCCACAGACACCCCGGTGGTTCAGTTCAGCAGCAGCAAAGAGGCAATTATCCAGAGGCATCGGGGCGAAAGACAGGAGGAAAATCAATACATAATTTCAGCATTTCAGTTTCCTTCAACTGAGTCAATGCCTCAATTTACTGTTGTGAGTTAGTCATTTTGAGTTAATCTCCTTTTCTATTTCATATTGTATGATGAAAATGTTAAATACTGATTTACCTATAAATCCTTTACCTGTTGTGGGTTATAAGAGACAGCCTCAAGTGGATGAATGCAAATGCAGTTGGAATTTGAATCCTCTGAATGTGAGGTCTAGCATTAATAAGTGTTGACACTGCCATACATTTTGAGTCTGAAAAAGCTGATTCTAAAAATTCACAAAAAAAGGTTATGCAGACACGTCAGTGCATCCTATGAGTGGCATATTTAGGAGACATTCACTTCCCCTGACCCCGGGTTAAGTGTCTGAGAGGAATTTCATCTAGTCCTAATGGCACAGAAGTGTGGTGAAAGTTCACACAAAGTTTACAGCTATCACACAATACCATTTTGTACCCTGTCACACTGTGTTATGGAGGCGGGCAGATGGGCAACCCCTGCCTACCCAGCACCAAGATGCCATGGTTAAGTGACAGCAGCCAGACACAAAAATGAAACAAATCAATAGCGGCGTCTCATATGGAGAAGACCAAACACAACACAACATGATAATGACCACAAGTCCACTCAAGCGTTGAGGCTACCCCCAGAGAGGCGCTTCTTTAAATGAATGCAGGTTAGTATGATTGACTAATCGCCTACTAAATTAGAATAGACAATATTGTATGGCTGTGTGCTGCTTCTAAGAGCTTCATCTGCTCTGACTCATAGGAGCACCTATTGCCCATGATGATTGTTAAACATAATGGTACACCTTCTTCCATAACCTGGCAATTATAACGCCTACAAAAACTTCAGGCATTATCTACTTACAAAAATAGTAAAAGACCCATTTTTAGGATTAGATATAGCTAACTTTTATGTTGTGGATTTGAATATGAAAAGGAGACTGGTGGGGAGTGCAGAGAGCCCAAGGGACCCAAACACAGACTTCCTCTAAAATGTTAATCGTTTGACTAATTGAAGGTATGTTCTTTGTTGGCTCTGCGTTTTGGAGGGTCCCTTCTATGGACCGAGCGAGCACAAGGTAGCAGGGCTTTCAGATGTTATTGTATTTGACTGCTGCTGCACCGGGGTGCCAGTGGATTTAGGTGCTTTTAAGATAAGTTACGCGGCCATGCACGCACACCCACAGACGTGCGTGGAAACACACAAACCTGCATGTATACTCACCCACCCACACGGCTACACATGCGCACACACACTAACACATGTACATGCCATCTATTTGCATTTCAAAAGAGCATAATTGCCCACGGCGGTGGCAGGGGGAGCGTGGCCTCAGGATTCCCCGAGAGCGCTTATGAAGTTAACGAATCATGAGTCTAGACTCAACTGAAGCTCCTCTTTCATACAAGCACATTCACACCAACATTCTCCGAAGTAATAGGCAGGTAGAGTAGTCACACATCGTTACAGAGACAACCCATTTACTCCTTGTTGCAGTTCAGGCAAAAAAAACAACCTTTTTGTAAAAAGATTTTCCCTTTCCCCTTGTTCAAGGATAGTTTTAAATTGTTTAAGATGTTGAGCTCAGTCATTAGCCATTTAACCTGAATAGCACTATGATAAGATTCACAAAAAGAACTTGGGATAAATCAGGTTGAGGCGCTTACATGCACTGCAGCGCACATTTACATGCAGTTGGTCAGTGATCAGATATCAGATTTCTCCTCACAATATTTTAAGGGTGACTTTGGCTTATTAGATAACAATGACACATTTGTATGAATTCTGAATTTTATAAATAGTCTAACATTCAGCCATGGAAACACTCATTTACTCATTTATTTTGGTTTCAGTTTAAGTCTGACTTATTTTGTAATTATTCTGTAGACAGCGACAGTATAAGTAATGGTCTCTGCACTGCCGTCACAGCGATACTTTCCCTGATCTTTGTCTTTGTCTCAGACATTGTAAAAACCCTTAAGTGTACAGTATATGGCAAGAAATCAATTTACTCCTTCAAAACTCTGTTAACCAGGTTTCTCCTAATCCTCAGAGACGGAACGTTACTGAATGCAAGATGCTTCTTATTAACGGAAGTGCAACAGGTCAAGCAGCCAAATCAATTTCTGAAGATATTTTGGGTGGTGGAGGAAACCGTTTTACTAATCAGGAGCTACAGTGGGCGACTCCGTAGATGCAGCAGTTTGTTGAATAAGATGTTGTATTAAAACACTAATTAGTACATTTGTCCATTCATCAATCTCTGATAAGATGGTTTAGTTTTTTATTCCATGACAAAGAATGTAATAAATTTCATCATAGTTCTCGGTTTCAGAAGTTCTTTTTTTTAAGTTATCTCCGCCACGCAGGTTATGTTTTTGGTTCAGTTTCTATGTTTGTCAGCACAATTACAGAAAACACTACTGGCCCGATTTTAATGAAACTTGGTGGAGGGTGTGGCATGCGGGCCGAGGGAAGAACCCATTAAAATTCAAGGGGTGGATATGCAATTTTTTCACTTTTGTTAAAATTGCGAGATAGGACATGTCTTTAGCAGAGATTTGTGCTCTCCGAGTGCCCTTATAGTTTTAGTCTCGTTTTCTTCGACAATCTAGATACTTGTGTGCATGTCAACAGTGCAGGAAGAAAAGACCAGAAACAGACAGCATGCTTAGCATTGTATCAATGTATAGAGTTGTTTCCTATACATGACAGTCCAGTGGGGACGGTCAGGGAATGCTAGAGGAAGTCGAGGTGATGCTGAGTCTGGTACTACACGGACTACAGTCATCTGAAAGGTAAGCTGCCTCGTTGCTGGAAAGACTGATGGCCTGGCAGAAGTGTTATTTGTCTTGTATTGCTGGGTGAGCCCTCACGTCCACTCAGGAAGAGATGAAAGAAGGACGGACGGTCTGTCTGGGAAAAGTGCTAGCAATGTGGTGCAGGACAATCTGTCACCAGCAGTCATCACTTAACAGCGCCCAGAGCTGCACCACTCACTCAATGAGAACCTCACCAGACTTAAATGGGAGCGCTGGGCAGAGCCAGAAACAGACATGATTAAAAATATGCATGAAATGAAATGCAAATCCTTCACCCTTTTACTTTAGTATAGAGCTCAAAAATCTGAAAGTGGGACAACAGAAACAATTTGACAAAAAAGTAATCACTAGCGTACAAAATTAGAACAACAAGAAATATTTAAGATGATAAACATTAAACAATTATTCTACATTTTTCAGTTTTAACTCCTGCGTGTTTCACAAAATAACACACAAACACACTTCAGTATCTAACAGGAGCTGGCACGGCACATGGAGGTGAAGGACGTGCAGAGGGGTCCGCCCTGTCTCATGACACAATAAATGACTGTGATCCAGGTTCCAGCAAAAACAAGGACTGCTTTTCAATTCCACCTCTTTTACCCAGATGAATGATGAACCCGAGGTAAGAGGTGCAGTGTTGTGGTATTAATATACATCTGGGGCCAGAGCGCCACACTAAATCAGGAGCCCCAGTGCATTTGTTATTCTAATGACAAGCAATAGCCGCATTCAGGCTCTGTGGAGTTGGGAGATCCTAAACTGTGAGAGGACTATATTCATACCAACATCACTCCAACAGAGGACCCATATACCATGCTGGAGTACAATGTTACACTAATCTACACAAATAATACTAAAAATATTACCCAGATAAAGCCACATTTCAATCAATGCAAGCCACTTTTTTTAAAATCACATTAAAGGCTCTCTACTTTAAATTACTTTTATTCATCTCCGAGGTGTTTTAACCAACAGCTGCTCATCTGACCCAATGGATCATAAATCAGCTTTCAGAAGAAGATCGAGTGAAAAGGAGAAGAGAAGACTGACGATTCTGGTGAACTCTCCGGATTGAATAATCAATACTGACAAAAATAAATGGCTCGACTATTTATCAAAGTCTGTGGTCAGCGCAATAGCAGGATTCCTGTAATGTATATTTCATACACTTTTATACTCATTGATTACCTGCCCCGTAGTTTGTAAATTACGTGTATATTGATCTGCTCATCATACATTTGTGCCACTGATAAAGAGATCAAGATTGAACTCTGTAATATAAATCTTGAGCCATTTTCTGCCAATATCACAAGGTATTATCAGGTAAAAATAAGATGTTTATATAGTAACATTTTAGTGTCTTGTGTAGATTATTATTAACAGCACCTTATTATGAGAGTAATCAGGAAAGAAATCAGATTTTTATTGTGAGAAGCATTAAAAGAGGCTGACAGATTAACTGATCAACTGAATGTTGCGCATGATAAGGAAAATGTAGGCTTCATTGTACCATTGCTTGAATATTGGTTGTCTCAATTTTTGTTGATTTGAAATTCCACTCCGAGGCAAAAAATGGCACTTTCTCAAACATCACAAGGTGAGTCCTGCTCCTGAAGTAAAACATATTGATTAAAAGGTGATAAATCAAACATGAAAAAGAGAAACACCATTTATTCTCATTATCTGAGTTTATGCGTATATTCCATAGGGAGATCAAACTCAAAAGATGACCAGGAGTGTCCCCATGAATCCAAACAGATTATAGCGAGAGAAAGAGAGAGAGAGAGAGAGAGAGAGAGAGAGAGAGAGAGAGAGAGAGAGAGAGAGAGAGAGAGAGAGAGAGAGAGAGAGAGAGTGAGAGTTAGGGTGGGAGGAAAAGAGGCTTTGGATCGATGGCGCCAGATCAATGATCAATAGGCCGCTCTCACCAATACACTTCCTGCTGATGCTCAGAGCTCTGGTTACACAGATGAAAATGGGTAGGCAGGGCCATAGAGTGATGATGATTTATGTTAGCAGGGCAGATGTTTCATTTAGGAAAGAGACCTGTCTGATAGAGATGCCTGAATGTCACCGCCTGGACAGTGAGTGAGTATTTTAACGGTCATACCGATGGTGCTGGTCTGCAGGTGATAATAGGACCTATGGTACAAATTGTGACTTCCAGGAAGTACAATAAACTCTTTTAAAATGTATCAACAGTTGAAAAAAAAGGGGAAAAAACTTTAGAGACTCCAGTGCGGCTACACAAGTAAAATACCGGTTTACTTTAAACTGGGGGGCCAAATTAAATAAAGAAAATGTGTCATTCTAAATCTAACACAATTCATCACTTTATTGTAGAATTGGGCACCAGAGAGGTTGGTACCTGACAAAGAGGACATAGAAAAATTTAAAGGCTTAGTTTGGTCCATCTCACAAGTAATGGCAAGTAATGTTTAATATGTAAGCCAAAGTGTGCCATTTGCAGGCCACCATCTCTTCTCCACAGACTGAAGGGGAAGATAGCAAAAAAGATTAATATCAAACTGGCCGGGCAACCAAGAACATGGATGATATGTTATCATTATAGATTACAAATGTACTGTAGTATCTTCATCACAGCTTATTTTATTGAATTTCTCCACGGTAGAGGCTTTTTTTGAGAAGTGAAAATGTAGCAGTATTGGACGATTTAAGATAAAATTGACCTAAGTCAAGACACATTTCTCTTATGGAGTCATTTTATGACCATTCAAACTCAAAAGGCCCATTTTCTACCTTACTAAATGGCACCAATCCAAATCTGAGTATGAACTTTTACAGAACTTTTTTAACCCGATCAAGACTTTCTTTTTATAACTAGATATGGCTGTAATTAATAATTTTGGAAATTTTTCGCATCATGAGCTATGAGCATACACGTTTCACAGGGTCATCAGTGGCTAAAAGTGCAACAAATGCTCATTTCACTTTATTTTATGGCAACTCTTAAAGTCAGAAAGCCGCTAACTTTGGTGCTCTGCAGTAAAACTGAAGCTGTGATGTTATTTGTGTCACCAGTGCAAGTGAATGACACCAATTCACGCGTGTTACCTATTGTCTCTTACGAGTCCTGGTTTACAAGATTACAGTAACCGTCTTAACAGAAGCAGCATAGACAATTTACAACAACATATCCCATACTTTTCTCACATCAGTGCAACCAACACACACTCCTGTGCACATACGCCAAAGGTGAACACATACACACACCCAGGCGCACAAATGAGGGTCTGGTTTCGACCTGTCAGTCACCAATGCCTCTCACAGCCAAGGTCTAGTGACAACTGTTAAATCAGAGCATGCTTTCATCCCTGCCATGGCTAATGCTGTTAACTGAGGAGCAGCATCTCAGCTAACACATATTGGGTAACTCTAATTACCCCCGAATGAGTCCCACTCATCCTCCTGCCCACATGGTGCCCAACTCCACATCGAAATGGGAGAATAGGATATAGGAGTGAGTACAGGACCACACACCATCACTGAACAGTTTCTATTTCTTGCCAAATTCACCCCATGAGCTCTAGTCAACGTCTCTAAACTCTGTTTCTGTAACAGGGATGGAGCGCAATAAAGATGTGACCCCCCAGATCCCACCTATAGTTACCCCTTGCAACACTGTCCACCCCGCTCTTAGCCGTGGTAAATTGGGTTAACGCTCACTAAGTGTCCCATCGTTAGCGTTGTTAATTGACTACTGCGTGTGATAATTAACAGGGAGCGGACAGCCTACCTCGCTAATCTTATTTAGGTCATTTGCATTTAAAATGGTTTTGGTCTCTCTGGCAAGTTGAAAAAAAAAAAAAAAAAAAAAAGCTCTTGGAAATCATGTTTGATGGGCGAGTCGGACTGAACAGCCACTTAACATAAAAGCCTGTGAAATTGGGGATGATGCATTTTGTGTGAAATGTCGTGGTGTAAAACTACTTTCTACATAGAAAAGCTACTTGTGGTTTTGTATAGTATAAAAGAAAAGAAATAAACTAGAACTTTCAGATGATTAAAGCATCAAAATAACACAAAGCCGTGATGATTTAAAGTTCTGTAAACTGGACCCAATGGTTGTGTTTACCAAAGGCATGCTGTCCCATAAAAGTACATCACATCCTATTTCTCTTACTAACTTGTGTTGTGAACTCTTAATGTATGAAGGTTGATTTTGTTCTCGTGCTGTGATACCTCCAGATGAATGTTTTCTTTGTTGAAGCACCTTCTGTCCTATTTTGGCAATGACATGAGCGCTCGGTAGCTACAGGGGAGACACACGACTGAGCACTCCTCCTGATTCACAGAAGCATTAACACAGCACATTAGCTCCGCGGAGTAGTGGGAATGAAAGATGGGCTAACACCGCTGCCCCAGGCAAAGTGAAGACGTACACTAAAGCCAGCTGCCATCTATTATGGATAGCCAGCGCCGACCCCCACTGTTGGTGTTACGGGGGTGACAGTGCTGTCCTTGCAGAGGCGTTGACCTTCCTTGGCGGGGAGAGGGCGCTGGGCAGATTAAAAGTGGACTGGCTCACCGTGCAGTCCAGGCGTGCCCCTGATGTTCTGCCCAGATGGTAACCACACTCAAGTAAATACATACACACACACAAATTCTGCTGCATCCTGGGATGGCAGATGTGAGCTACAAACACAGCCGCTCCTCAGGACGCTCAGCCTTCAGAGTCTATACACTCTACAGTTAGTTTCCACCCACCAACACACTCACAGAGCAACACATACGTGTGTGCGTGCGCGCGCGCACACACACACTCACACACACACACACACACACACACACACACACACACACACACACACACACACACAGTCTTCATAGGTCTAACCAACCCTCACCTCCTGCACCCTCCTTCTGAGTGTTTCTCCATCACTTAATTCTGGCTGTATGTATGTGAATCATCCATCACTCACTCAATCAGTCCATTGAATTTCATTTAGTGCGGTGTTACACAGGGCATGTGATTGATTCACTGGTACCTTTTCACTGAAGCTTGAATGACACACAATGCTGGTTTGCACACACACACACACACACACACACACACACACACACACACACACACACACACACACACACACACTTGCTTGCTTATAAGCTGCTGCACTGGGTCTCCATTGCCAGGGGGGAGAGTTGGGTGCCCATGCTGCCAAAGAAGACCCCTTTGAGATTTAGTCAAGGTCACCATGTCCAGCTGGCTGTGCCAACATCTGTTCAGAACGGCCTCAAGACTGGCAGGAGAGGGGCCGGTCTACGCTGCTTGACCTTGGACCACTGGCCACATTTGGACAAATAACGGTTACTGCAGTTAATGCTATCTAACATTGTATAAAGTCCATACATGGCAAACATAATAATTTCCTTTAAAAAATATATTAAATATATTTATTATTATTAATATTGACTGTAATCGAAGCCTACGTTTGTTGATTTGGAATGACTGAGTTGGGTAAATTAACAATAGCTCCATTCATAGTAGAGCCAGATCGCTAAATCAACCAGGCTGTTATAACTTGAGTACTCTATATAATTTTATATGAGTACCTGAATGTTGAAATGACTGAAAATGCCCATGCCTATTTGTAATGTTAGCTGTGATAAATTAGCCTAAAGCTCAATGCTTACCTGTTCATGAGGAAATTAGCCAACTCGACATCTAAGCTGTCCCCATGTTTTAAATGCATCTCCAATATTTACCCGTGTTTTACAACGTCTCTGGTCATGCAACTGTTTAGAAAGATGGCTGTTTTGTTTAGGTTGCGTAGAATTAATCTGCCTCTGTTAATTCAGTTGCTTCTACCATGGCTGCAGCACGTTGTTTTTGCGTGTCTGCGTTTCATGTCTGGCAGCCCAGGTGTCAAAATGGCCAGTTGACAACAACACACAGGCCAAAACAAAAACAGACCTTCTGTCCCGAAATGGAAATATAAAAAATACTGGCTTTAGCATTGTGGTCAGAGAAGATGGTATTTCAACTAAGCATGTTTCCTTAATATCTGTGACATATTGTGGTCATTTTTCTATTTAAAACAGTAAATATATTACATATTGGACATTTAACAATAGCTTAATTCATAGTAGAGCTAGACCGATAAATCAACCAGGCTAATATATCGGCTGATATTAGCTTATTGCAGATATCTGTATTGGTGTATATGCTGGCTGATAAGTAACAAGAAACTCCAGAACAGAAATGTTAGGTAAATTAAGGTAATTTAAACGTATCCCTTACATAGTTTGTCCACCAGAGAGCAATGACAAGTGGATTTTTACACAGTAGTGTAACGTGTATCAGCTGATATTCGATTTTTGTGAATTTATATTTATAGCATCTGTCGTGCTATAATTCATGAAGCACATTTTTAAAACATGTTACAAATGTAATTTTGATTAAACTCTACAAAACAAAATAAGTAGGGCTGGTTATCGTTTAAAATATTACGATACCAGTACCCTTAAAGTAATACCGTTGCCAGTAGAGTACTATATTTTATCCTTTTTTTCTACCTCATTCGATACCCATCATGTGAAAGGAAGCATCGCGGCAAGCTGAACTGCCAATGACATGCGTTTCTAAAAAGCAAACGGCATGTATCCATGGCTGCATCAGTAAGTGTAGTGTTAGTGGACAGAAAAATGATTGACCGCTATCAACACTTTCCTTGTTTTAATTCTTCATGGAGGTTGTTGTCTGCCAGCAAGGCTATCGATTTTTCTATCAAATACGAAAACGTGCATTGTGGAGAGGCCGCAGAGGTCAGTGTGAATTAGAGCAGAGGTGTGTGTGTGTGTGTGTGTGTGTGTGTGTGTGTGTGTGTTTGTGTGTGTGTGAGGGCGTCCCCTCCTCCTCCTCTACATCCTCATTGTCACTCCCCAAAGGCCTCTCTGTTAAATTGGCTGACAGATAATAAGATCATACAGGAAAGTACAGACACAGAGACCTTTGTCCCACAATCCAACAATCTTACTTCTGGTAAAGCTGCTTCATATTTTGAATGAAACGTCCCTGAGATTAAGTGTTTTCCTTTTGAACTAGCAATAGAACTACTCTGGTAAAAACTACTGTATCGTCTGTATAGCCTGACAGTTACAATATATTTCACAGTTTTTTTAAAGTAAGAGTAATTATCGCTTTATTTTTATATGACCTTTTTAAAGCAATTCATGGGATCAAGACTTTGATTTCATAAATAAATTTTAAAAGCAATTGATTGAAGTGAATATGGCACACACAGATACAATTTTAGTGCAGACAAATCTAAACTTTTTCAGTTGATCTTTTGATTTTCCGTGACCTATAAAGCTTTGTCATAGGAAGGGTTGTTCAAACTGCTCACCGCATGGTAATTATGACACCTACCAAAAATGAAATGTGTCTACTCATTTACAAATAATGGTGGTAGCAGCGTTGTTTTCCAACTATCATTAAAATAATCTATTGTTTTGGCCCTGTTTTCAGTGTAAAGAGCAAGTGTTAGAATAAACACTTACATGCTAGTGGGGGAAAAAAACCATTGACATGTAAACAGCATTTTCAAATTTGTCTGCATTAGTCAAACTCTAACAGTAGCTCGTCCGTTTGTGGTCCCAGTATTTATACTAGCGGCATTTTTTCATTATCTCTAAATCTCTTTGCTATAATCCCAAATGGGCCAAAACTATTCAACTGCTATCTGCTTTACATGTATCTATAGTATTCATATTGAGATGTGCAGCTCTCCTCTCCCCCACAACACCCCTCAATACATCCCCATGGCGTGTCCTCGGGCCTTCTGCCCCAAGGGCTCATGGGATATGAATACTCCCTGGGGCTGCTGTTTTCACAGCCTGTGAGAGAAGCACTCAAGAGAAAAGGAGAGAGAACAGGAGAGAGGCAGCAACAGCATTTCTCTGTTTGCTTGATGTCACTATAATGGAAATATGCATAAGTGAGAAAAGGCATAGTGGGCCTTTGGGGCCCAAGAAGTACAAATATTTTAATAACAAACACTTTCAGTGTTTGCCTCCTGTAACGACACCTGGGTATTATTTCACATTGAATGCAGTCAGTCAGTGCCAAATTCTGTATGCATAAAGATATAGATGTTTTCTACTTTTACTGGAAGTGATTTTTATGCTGTGGAAAGTTTTCCTGGTGATATGTCCTTTGGAGAACTGTCATTAATCAAAAGTCAAAGTCACCTCAGATCTCACATTAGAATAGACCAGTTTAGCTACGGCTGAAATTGCAGCTGACCCCTTGTGCCCTGAGCACTTATTCAAAATCAGCAACACGGCCATAGGGGGCTAAAACAACTAAATTGAGTGAGGTTGCAAGAAGCTAGTACGACTACTGAGGGAAAATACCCAATAAAGCAATGCCAAGTGGCAATCTCAAGGGTTTCCTTGAGCTTTCTAATGTCCTGATGGGTGACTTACAGCTTTGTGTACGCTATAAATGTAAATGACAAAGGTTATACTGTAGAGAATAACAACAACAAAAAAAAAAGAACAAAAATGATGGTGTTCATGCCAAAATAGTAACGTATGTCCAGTGCAAAGGTGCCTGTGATCAAAACTAGAACTTAAAAAAAGCATCTGACAAAGGTGGCAACGTCCAGCTTCACAAGGTGAAGATGCTCTTGGCATTGAAACAAACCCAAAACCAAAGTACATCTATTACAGATGACATTACAAAACTGAGCCACATACAACAGTTGTTCAAATTCAATCTACTCTTTTACAACTAAAATAAGGAGTACATTTTGGGAGCTGTTTGATATCCATCAACAAATTTAAAATACATTACCTAAATATTTGTAGTAGACAAGTAACAAGTTGAGCCAAAGTACAGTGTCTCCATGATGGAACAAATGTGCTGTTGCTTTTATAAATAGCAGATGAAAACCAGACACATTCTGTACATAAATGAGGAAAAGCTTCATCAGACCAATTGCATCCAGTATCAGTGAGTATATGCAGCCTGTTTGAAATGATTTGCATTTCTTATTGTCTTGAATCAACTTATATGTGTTAATTATTGCATTAGAAATGATCTCACTCTCAACACAGTCACAGACAATTACAATCCTCAATAATAGTGGAGATCTGTGTCTATATTGAGTGTATTTGATATTGGTAAAAAGGAAAATACAGAAAACGGTTTGGCTGAACAAGTTAGACTCCCTTCTCGGATTTTTCATAATGAGCTGTCAGTCATATCTCAGTGCCACACAACTTTCATCTGCCCTGATTCCTCCCAACCTCCCCCATTTATCACTCCTTTCTCTCTTCTGCGACGCACTCCTCCGACGCCCCGTGTCGTTTATCACGTCCGGTGGAATAGAGTTTCTCCAGCTGTCAATTTAGGAAATGGAGTGACGAGTGAGACCCCTGGGACCCGCACTAATCTTAGAATGCAATGTTACGAAAAATGATGTACATCTCCAGTAGCCAGTCACACTTGCATCCGCGGGAACAGCACACGTGTACATCAATTACCTGTCCTCGCCCAAAATTCCTCCTGTCAGTAAACAAACAAGTAATCAAATGCTGCAGCCCGGCAAAAGTAAACTTAACTTATTCATCTCCTTTATGGTTGTGGCAATGAGGTCACGCATACCTGTATATAGCTCTTAAATTTATCCTAAAATTATAACCCAAAGGCTGGAAAAATCTACTCAACTCTGCTCTACTTTACTCAGTTGCTCCTTCACCTCAATGGTGTTGGATAAACTACTACCTGCCCTGGGGTTTTAACAGTCAGTGCTGCTGTTGTTGTCAGAGCCTACGTTGAAAAACGCCAGTGTCACACAGTTGTGCGTCCCATGGGGAACAGATATCATCGTCGGTTACATGACAGGTGTGGCAGATGAGCAGTGAGTGAAACCCTTTGCTCATCGCTCTGCGGACCGCTAAGGACGGCAGCAGACAGTACGCGATGCATGCTACTCTACTGCTGAACGCATAAACACCTCAGGCCCACTGATATTAGAAATCAGGTCCGGTAATGTTGAAACATTTGAGGAGGAGTTCTGCAGATAATGACCAAGTTGTCTTTTTATTATCTGCAAACTGTTCATGTATGCCATGGATTATATTATGCATTTCAATATGATTCACTAGTTTGTCTTGTGCTATTTTTATTTTCCTTTCAGGTCAATGGACCTATGAAACAAATACTATAATTCTGCGTGAATGAAGGAGAACTGTCTCCTCCACAGTGAGAGGTTGTGTGAAATAGTAGTATAGCATTTATTCCATTGGCCGGCTACTTGTAATCACCCTTGTGGTTTAAAAAGGTCGAGGGGTCAGGGGTTACGGGAGATAAGGACCCTAGGGACCGTCATAAAACACTTGCGACACTTCAGCCCTCGTTTGTCATGCCAGAGCTCGATATCACTCATTCATCTTGGTTAGGAAAGTCTTTTCCTTTAATAGACATCTTACGTCACAATCCTGCATTGTGACCACAGTCCTCTAAGACCAGTTATTTTTACGGTTATGTTTAGAGCATGATGGTGCATTTATCAAGAAGAATCCTTGACTTGCCATTGTTTCAGACAAATGTGTTTGTTTACTGTATATGTTGGTGTGTCAAGAAAGATTCCTGTATAAACCTACAGAAGCTTTATTTAAAATCTTTTTTCCCCCGTGTCTGACAGAAACATAAGTTTGAGGTTTTCAAAGTCAAAACACTCTTCCTCAGATTGGGTGGTAACAGCGACTGCTCACCCTCATCCACATCTGCATCGTATTTTCCAGCGCAGAAAGGAACAATCAAACGGCCGACAAAACAAATGAGATTCCCTTACATTAGGCAACCGTGTAATCACATTTCCCATGTTGTCTCTTTCCCTATATGCTACGTCCTGTCGAAATTGGAGCCAGAAAGTAGGAGCTGCATCAGTCGGGTCACAGTGCAGCCTGGTGCAGGCCTCCCACCGTTAGCTCTGCATACAGAGACGTTCGCTCCCGCTAAGACATCTCATTTAGTGCATCTGCAAACAACATTACAGGTGGAAACGCTTTAGGAGATGTCTTGCAAGCATTAATCCCATTTGTGTCCTAACCCATTTCAAATGTGCATGCCGCTGCACTCATGAAATGAGAAACATGCTGCGGCGATCAAATGGATGCAACACAAACATTTCCAAGGACTTCAGTGGACACACAAAGGAAATGTCATCACTAAGAGGATCTGCATTCAACGATAGAAAAGAAACTGGTGCCTTTAAATGTCGAGCAATGAGCGGTCGATTTAATAAACCATATATGTGGAAATTAAATGTTGAATAAAATTATAAAGGGCTCTTTTGTAATTAAGGTGTAAGAAGACAGAAATAAATTCTATAATGTATGTACTATTTCGTACAAAATACTAATCTAAAAAAAAACAGGGAGCATATTTGTAATTGCATCTTTTCAAAAAGGTAACCACATCATCATGTCCAAAAAACAGCAGCAGGTGATGACACAAATTATTGTATCATGCTTCTTAAAATATTGAAATAAATTGCTCCTCCTAATGAAATAAATCTTTCCAAAACCATGCAGTTAATGTGAAATTGCATCAATCTACTAAAATTCAGTACCACATTTTCAATTTGGAAAGTTTAAGTAGGAGAGTAAACAAAAAACGGTACTTTATATTATGGAATGTATCAAAATGATTAAAAGAAAAACAAGAATCCAAAATTATGACAAGAAAATATTCACATCCCTCAGCAGGTGGTGGTTTGAGCAATAAATAATTTCCTTGTGTGTTGGACATCATTTTTGCACTAAGCTCAAAACATTAGCGATGAGTGAAAAGAAAAAAAAAAAGTTGAGGCTCTTCTGTTTATCAAATCATTTAGATTCAACAAATCATGTGTTTTAAATCCAGGTGGAAATGCTTTAAGTGACCTCGTGAAGACAAAAAATAAAACAAACAAAATCAGAAAGTTAGACATGCAAGCAATGAATACAGCATGCATAGGAGTCAGAAAGCATGAATAAATATGAAATGCTGCCTGTAGTTAAATACTACCCTCTAGTGGGCGTTGCAAGGTTGCTGGATGTCTACCTTGTACAGTCTGTGATGTCAACTCAGGACCCAACAGAGGAATCAGAGGCATTTAATTACTTGAAAAAGAGGAGAGTTCTTTACAGATTTGCTTGACATCCGTTTTATCTTAATCCCAGAAAAAATAATTCAGAACAATCCAAAATCAGAAATATGATTATTGCTAAGGTTTCAGTCTCTCATCTGAATATCCAAATGCACTCAATTCTCCAGGAGAGAACACAAGCAATTGCTGCTTCTCAGCTGTTTATTCAATAAGTCATACAATACACACACCATACAAAGAACATTGTGCAGGAGGGCTAAACATGGCGCCATGTCTGACTTGCTCAAACGGGGGTTGTCTGGAAATTCTGTCAACACACCTGTTGAGCTGCAACGATACTGTAAGTCGATGAATTAATTCGTCGATCAACACAAAATCAGTAGGCAACATTCCAAGGTTCCAGCTTCTCAGATGTGATAATTTTATTTTTCTTTGTTATATATAACCGTTATTTAATCATCTTCAAGTTAACCAGACAAAACAACAAATTAAAGACATTACTGTGGCTTTTGGTCATTATTTCAACTATTTAATATTTCAAACATCGAATAATTAAGAAAGAAATCCACAGATCAGTCGATAATGGAAATAAGCCTACACACCTGCACTCTTCCCTCCCACTGCTCACTTTGCTGTTTCACTTCCACACTGTGAGTTAAACTACTGTCAGGTGAATGACATACGCCACCCAATCCCCATGGCCTGCTCTTAGCATTCTCCTCCTTGGTCACGTCCAATTAGCTATCCCCTAAACACTCTTTCTCATTAGGCTAGCCATAATCCACTCATTGTGCCTTGATTTGGCAAATAAATCACACTGAGTTTTTTCAGACTATTTTCCCTCCCGTGCTCCACCACTGCTGCTGTCTTTTTAAGCTCGGTCTCTCCCTCAGCCTCGTTAACCCTGTCCAGAGTTTCTACGGTGACAATCTCCACCAGGCCTCCTCATTGGGCATGGCAGCTGGCAATTTGCATGCCAGACTATTTCTCTTCATCATTGGGCCTCTTTCTCTCTCACTCTCTATGCTAGAAGAATAGAGAATAACTCAGCAACTGACGGCAGACGGCATGCACGTCCTTGTCCTACAAGGTTACGAATCCATTTCATCTGTGCAAGAGGGGAGTGAATTAAAATAAATGATAGCCGGACATTTATTGCATTCTGGAGGTGAAGGAGGGATAGGGGAGGAGAGGCACAAGTTGCGGAGTGAGACTTGTGTCTCATACTGAGCCAGACTGGCAGACAGTTTGATATTGACTGGCATACAGCGTTGGCACAAAGAATGAAGACAATACGAAGACAATAGAATTATCCACCACAGAGCTGAGTTTGAATCAGTTTGTCTCGGAGCCCAGCATGCTTCAGTCTAGCTGTTGCTCTGGGATCATACAACTCTTCACATGTCAATGTATCCAGCATTGCACATCATATGTCACTAGTCAGTGCCGAGATCATTCCAAGCTGACCTGTGCCATCAAATCTGAAGGAGCTAAATTCATATTTTACAGTTATTCCTATGTTGATATTTTCACCATAAATGTTTCTATTCATATATCAACTTCAAAACAGGTTTATTCTCAGAAAGTACAATTATATTTTAATTGTGTGTTTTACTGTTAATAAAATACATGCATGCCCCTTTGAGACAAGTTTAAAACATTTAATAAACACTTTTAGTTGCTTGCAGGTACAGGATAGAGTGGGCTGCATAGTTTAACAACCCTGTTGTGGAACGTGTTGTAGACATATGGAATATATCAATTAGTAAAAAGGCGGCATTTTCTATTGGAATATTTTTGTTTTTTATCAAGTTTACTTTTGTAAAGAGGACAGTGGATTGCTTTCTCTACAAGAGGAGTCGATGATAGCTGAAACCAATGTCAACTTAAAGCTTTAGTGCATAACTTTTGATATTAATGAACGTCCGTTACATTCAAGTCATAACCAAATGAGTTGCTTCAAAGCTAATTAAGACTATCAGCTCCAGTCCATCATGTTTTTTTAATCCTCTGTGTCCTCCTTGGCTACTAGCAACTGCGTGGAGGAGGTGGTGGGTGGGCGTCATGGTAGGCTTGTAGCAGGTGGAGGGGCCAACAGTGTTGTTGTCATTACTTAGAATTCCTCATGATTGCAGCAGAAACTACGCACTATAGCTTTAAGGTTTACACTTGCTACTAAGTTGTGGATCCTAAAAAAACCTTGTTCTTCTTTTAAGCCACTACTGTTGAACTGCCAGTATTATTAATATGAGTCTATTTTGTCCACATTTGGACTTATGATACTTTGACGCCTTATAATATTTTCAAACTTGGAATCACTGCTGTCACTTGAATTGCAGCACTGTGATGTTGTAAAAGTACGGGGATAGTGTTTATAGGTGTCACTGGAGAGCCACTGTGCATCACTCCAAACTGCTCCTTGTTTCCGTCTGTGTGTTCCAAAAATACATCCTTGGACCCAAAGGATCCCTCGCTAAGTGACTTTTTTTCCTGTTGACCACAAAGCTATCAATATGTCTGCCTCTTGACACTGCCCTATCTCTCTCTGGACAAGGAGGCCGGACTCTGAATGCTGACTACTGCTCGCTGCACAGCTCTCCTGGACCTCTTCCAGGACACTCTATTGTAATACAGTTATTTTTAGACAAGTTGACGCAAATAAATATTTATAGTTGTTTGCAGGTCAGGGGTCTCAATGAACTGCAGGGTGTATGGCAGTGAATAAACTACAATATGTAACTATGTAAGCAGGAATAAGGGTTCAATACAGCAGGGCAGGAATAAACGGATGGGGAGATATTTAAGGCTTGGCACTTGCTCATACTTAAAAATCAGAAAGAAATACATTATAATTATAATCTATGGAGCAAAATGAAGACTGAGACCATATCTATCAATACTAATAATGGTTAGGCCTCAAAATAACTTAAGTGGAGAGCTTCCTGGTGCATTATGGGGTTATTCATTGCAATGTGGTGTTAGATTGTTACTCACACTTTCCCTGAATGCAGCTTTCTCATTTTCCCTGACATCTGGATGCCTGTGATAATAGCCCTGGCGCTGATCACTTTTACATTAAACTTGGGTCTGAATGGAGATGTGTGTCACTGGAAATTATTACACTTGTCACTTCACTCCACTTCCTATCAAATTTATACTTTAGGAGAGGATATTTCTATGCAAAGAGACTGAAATGACCTAGACAAAGCCTTGGCTTGGGTGATGAAGGAGTAGCACAAGGAGGGAAAATTTAAGGTTCAAGGAAATGCTGAAGAAGCCAAAATGTTGATTGAATGGTAACATTTTCCTGTGGTCTCGCCCCAAACCAGAATTTGGACAGAATATGGAGGGAATATTGTGTTTCTGTCATTGTTCATCTAGCATAACTTTGAGTCTAAATATAGGTCATGCAAGAAAGGCTCGGGCCACACATGCAAGCATACACACACCGAAATACACACAAAACAGTGAGTGAGTCACTGTGTGCTTTTACTCTGTAATGCTGTTTCTATGACTAATCCTTCTACCTTTCAAAATAATTCAGATATTTCAGATAAATTGACTTCAAATGCTCTACTGTAATAGTATTTAGCTGTAATTTGATGTGTACATTGACTGAGAAATTTCTATCAGAAATACCAATTTAGAAGTACACTGCATTACTTCTGTATTAAACTTCACTTCAATAATGTTGAACAGATCAGTGTCTGTATAAAAGCTGCATATAAAGTACAGATCAATCTATTGGCACAAATCAATCTTCTGCACAAATGTCCAAAAGTTGAGTCGTTCCGTTTCTTTCTCAGTTATTCATCATAGAAGTCAGAGTTGCCAGAGTGCAGGCGGTCAGACAATACAGAGAATACAAAGAAGTCGATTTTAATTTCTGAAAGTGATGGTACACCTCCGTCTCTGGAACCACATGTACCCATAATGGATCAGATTCCACCAGAACATTTTGTCCTGTGCCTTTCTCGATTTTCTGACCGTCTCAAAGAAAATATAAATACACAATGATACGGTGGACTGACCAATCTGCTTTTCAAAATCACATCAACATTTGCCATTGCAGTAAAATGGCTCACAACAATTAGCAATCTCTAATTTCAACAGCCCAAAGAGAGACACATTTTGACCTTCATACCGACCAGCCGACCAGGCGTCTGTCCGTCAAGGCCGCACAAACAACCCAGCTACTCAAACACTTGTCATCATCCCTCATCAGCATCTTGATTGTTGTGGAGGACAGATTAGAGGGAATGTCCACATACATCCAGCGGCCTCTGATGTGACAGCAAGGGTTTATGGGATAGAAACCCAAGAGCCCCGCCTCGCTTCACCTTGACCCCGCCGCCCCGCTTCCGCCACTACCACTCCTCTTGTCCCAGGCTCTCCAGTCTGACCTCGTCATCCCGGCCTCTGGCCTCGCCTCTGACGGCTGAGTTATTACCATAATTACCCAGGAGGCATTGCAGGGAGCGGCCACATGGCCATGTTTAACAGAATATTTGGGTGTTTTATCGACTTTAACTCAGCCCCTGGGGCAGGCCGGAGGGGGCCTGGATGATAAGAAAACCACTCATGTGGGAAATGAAGAGGACCATTTCACAGACGGAACCAAGAAGGGGATGAAATATACTGTTAATGCAGCAGTGACCAGTGCACATATGTCATATATTCTCTAAGACAAGGTGTAAATATGCTCATATATTCAGGTGTCGAACAGAAGGACTTGGCTGGAGATGACTACCTTCTAAAAATAGCACTTTAAACCTTATAATGGAAAAAAAATTTATTTGGATTGCTTTGTGTCAACATCAAATATTTCAAGTCCTGAGGTGGAATGAAAGTGGACTCGAAAAAATATATTACTTATTTTTCACAGCAGGTATCTTCCGAATTGACAGACTGAAGGGCTTTAGGGAAATTTATAGTTTTTGTTTCTTAGTGTTGCACTTTGTTTCTTACTTATTTGGCGTCGGACCAATTTTTATAGACTTTTTCCATGTTTGTGTATATTTTCTCATTTTAATTAATAGAAGTCTGAGGGATCAAACAGCAACTTCTACTACTTAAAACAATAGTTTAACATACATTCAAACCATGCAACAAGGTCATAAAAAAGATATTGAGGAAAAACAGTCAAATTCAACCCAAACTGAACTATTACTTAAAGAACAATGATTGTTTTCTTGCTGTGACAATCGCAAATTAAACACATTTTGGAGGCCAGGTGGATTTTTGTCACAACAACCGTTTCAGCTATATGTTACATTTTTAAAAAAGCTCTTTATAATCCATGCCTATACTGCCATGTGTAACAAGCCAGGAGGCCATGCATATTCATACAGTTACAGAGTGAAAAGTACAGCCCAGCCTGCCATACACGGGGCACAGGGGCCATTGGCCTTAGGCCAACAACGCACAGAGAGACAAAGATTGTGTATAGTAAGCACACACTTCTATTAATATCTGTATTTATTTACACTTACAAACCCACACAGAGAAATATAGAAACACGCACACGTTCACACAAGCCCTCACCTGCTCATAAAAGGTCAACACATTAGCATTCCAATACATACTGTATTCAGACTTTCCTGGTCCTATACAGTTACCCATCAAACATGTCCAAGATGGCACTTAGCCGTGTGTGCCCGTGTCTTATTATGCAGACCCATCTGTGTGGGTTCAAAGGTCATGGCCGGGCCTGGCAGGGGCTACAGGTGAGCAGATGAGAACAGTAGGGGCTCGGTTTAATTTAGCTAAGCACTACAGGATGCAGTGCGCCCCTGTACCTGGGAAGGACAAGTTGAACTTTTCACACTGGGCCTCAGACTCATCATTTCAACGGGTGGAAAGTCAAAGAAAAATGAGTAATAGAGTCACAAAAAAAAGCTTTTGACAAGGAATCTGTTTCTTTGTGGCTGAGGTGTTTTTATTTTATTTTGTAAGACTTGTTCAACAAAGACAGACAAGCACATAAACACACAAATCTACGTACACACAGGACTCTGTCACCAAGTCGCTGTTTTTACCTCCCTTTCTTTCTCTTTTTCCCTCTGACACACATCCAACCACACAATACACAGACATATTGAAAAAAGATGACTGTCAGCAGTGTAACCGTGTGTGGGTGTGTGTGAGGGAGAAAATCCCTAATCTGGCATGGGCCAGCTTCCTGTCTAGACTCTGCATGAGGAGGCCAGTGCTAACCTGGCCAGTGCTGTGAGTGTGTATATGTGGGAGTGCATACATGCACACTACCATTGTGTTTGTGTGCAAGCTACTAATGTATGTGTGAGCACAAACCTGCATTATGTCTGTGTGTTATAGAGAGAGAGTAGGCGGCCACTATTATTGTACTTGTCCAAACCAAAAAAACAGACATTAACCACTGGCCTTCTATATCTACTGTCCAATGCTTATTTGTTATTGGACAGTTTCCAGTAAAGCTCCTTTTTGTTTTCGGTTATTTTGACACTTTCTTTGCCACGCGTGCCAATGCTGCCACAATTCCAAAAGCCAATTTCCTCATTATCCAACTTGCAGCACTTACGGGAATAGAGAGGTGGGGTTGTGGAGGGTTAAAGTTGGAGGGAAATGGAAAAAGGCCTGATGTGGTTTTCTCTAAAATTCCATACAAAGAACGAGGATGAGCTAGAGAAGGACTGAAAGGCTTTTGTTTTCCTTCCTTATTCTCTGTCCTTCCTAAATACAGCTGATCAGCCTTACAACAGTAAATATGGTACTGAAAGCTGTATACTTTTGCCCAACACTATAAAAACACAACTGAAAATGAAAAACGTTAAGTCACTGAAAAAGAATGCCTCATGGTTTGGTAACACAATTCAACTGAGCTGAATCATAACTGGAATCGCTGAAAGCCTCTTGCCATCAATCATTTGCACAAACCCTGCCATTAGTAATCACAACAAACACCACTGAGCACAGCAACTTTCTGCCATCTTACTCACATTGAGAGCTAATCAAAAAAATGCTAAGTGTGTTTAGCCTTAGCTTTGGCAGTATTTGTCTGGAGTGTGAATCAACATCATGAGCGTCGCTATTTCATATTCATGCAGAGGCCCAATGACACCTTGTCCTTTGCCTTCCAAAAGGCCTTTACTCAGCAGATCACCACCCCTGTAGAACCAGATGTAAAGTGAACAGTCTTCACCTCTGTGACATCAGCCCGTCACAATATGCCATCTTATGGGAGCAAGCCATCACAGAAGCCTGCCAAAGACCAGGGCTACGACCATGGCAGCCAAAAAGCCAAGAAGAACAAATGACAATGGTGAATTTTTTTTTTTTAGCTGGAAAAGAAATTAAATGTAAATATTTGGGTGAAAAGTCTTACTTCAGCACGTCTTTAAAACCCCATTAATACATTTTTAAATATTGAAATATAATAAATGACTGTAATTTGAAGGTGTGATAAGAATTATGTTGTAGCTCTACAGAACTTTTTAGCTCATTTTAAATCATTTTTGTTTTACATATAACACATTTACTGTATAATGATTGTCTTCTTTCTCCCATTAACCCTGTTTTCAGCAAACAACCTCTGATTAAAGCAGCATCAAAGAGCAGACAGACAAAGTTAGCGTCTAGCTGGTGAAGAAAGTCAAACAACTAGCATGCTAAGACCCTAATTCTTACCTTAGGAGAAGGTGAAAACCAAAGCAGTTGTAAATCGAAAGTGAATATTGGACTTACATGCATAAGGTAGCCAGTAACACAACTCCAATGGGATGTCGATGGCCTGCCATGTCTCCTGCAAGTGAGACCCTGTTTGCCAACACGTTAGCCATGTCAGGGATGTGCCTCTCTCAGCTGGTTTTGAAGGTCTTCTGTCACCTAGTGGCCAAAAAACTAATTTTAAATAGAATTTTCAAAAATGGTAATATATGTCATTTAAAAGCAATTACATTACTTTACATTCTTTTAGCTGATGCAGGAACAAGAGCTAGATGTGGTCATCTGTAAGTGTAGTCTGAAACGGTTGGTTTTCATCATGCAGAAAAAGATGGGCAGTAATGATATTCAGACTTCAAGGGGATTTCAGAAAAGTCAGAAGAGTCTTGCTGCAACAAGAACCCCAAGTAGTGTATGAACAATCAAGTCTTGGCCAGTCAACAGCATTTGTAGCCTGAAACACAACCTGAGCACACCTGTGAGTAGACCAACATTCAAAAAGTTCCCAACTGCCTCAAACTTAACCACAACTCAGAGATAAAGACATAAACCTCAAGCACGACAACGACTGTGACAGACAAGCTTTTGCTGACTCCACGTGATCTCACCTTAAGTCATCGTCTAGCCGGCGTGTTATTCCTTTCCTATGTACATGTATTAAGAAAGCCGATGACTAACACAGATGGTGGACAAATCAAATGAGTCATTTCAGTTGTATGGCCATGACATATACACATCATTGTCTCCGCTGGTGTGGGTTTAGGGGTCTCCTGTTGGCATTCCTATCCAACTGACTCCCCAAGTATGACTCATAGGCTTGTTACCCCCAGACGAAGCAGACTTTACTGTGCTGGCTTGTCAGTGTGCTATAGTAGGGAAATTTGGCGGGACGCTGCTTAGTTTTTGGGGTTTGTCTGACTCAGTCTAGCCAGTCCTAAGCAGTCTGGCTGTGTGTATGTGGTCAGATGGTGAACTCTGTCTACTCTACAGAATCACGATAAAATCTTTAAAACAAACGGTTTGTTTTGCAAACTCAACAGTCGCTCGATCACTGCACTGCTAGCAGAGGTTAAGCACTACGGTTGGTAATCTGACAAGTACAGTCATCAGGAACGTAACCTACATCACAGGAAAAAGAGGACATATTCGTCTGTACTGCTACCAGCATGTGTTTTTGTTTTCATCCTCCGGTCTGTAGCTGCATTCCTCTCCTGTGTGTTGTGCGAGACGGAGAGATTGCCGGAGAATGACTCACTAAAACCTGACCCAGCAGTGAGGTAATCACTGGAGGACGCTTGGAGTAAAAGTGAACTTTGATGGCGATGGCTGGGATCATGTCTAGGAATCCCCAGACAGTTTGGAATAGTGTGTGTGTGTGTGTGTGTGTGATGACATAATTTCTGTTCACCAGTCCAGTCCATGTGATGGCTGGTGTACGGCCTCCTGATGAAGACCCACAACCCATTACAGAATCTCTCCACACAAACTTGTTAAGTCAAATGGAAATAGATGCTCAACCCAGAAGTACAGCTGGTAGTTGATAATGTATAATTCTGCTTTTAGTTTTACATTTCTGATAAAATCAGAGAAGAACAGAAGGATGAGTACTGTACAACACTGATGATGATTACAATGATGATGATGAATTCAGATATAGATTTTCTAATTCATTTTGCATAAATAATATTCCAATTAAATGTGACATTTCACAAAACAAAATTCCTTAGGTATGATGCATTGACAAATTTAGTCCACTAACAAAGTTAGAACAATTTTTGGACTCTTGAATGTAGGACACTTTCCTTAAGCATTAAATATACACTCCCTGGTCACTTTATTAGGTACATCTATCAGTCCAGTTTAATACTACTGCAAGCTACAACCTCAATAGCAGTTAATAATACCTCTCTGACAGTGTAATTTAAAACTGAACACAATTATCTTTGTAACGGTAGAAATTATGGTTGAGCTGTTGTATTGGGTTGCATCATATTTTACAGGTGTCCCTTATAAAGTGGTCACTGAGTGTACATTTTTATATAACATGATTCTCTGAAAATGTATAAAATGTTGAGTTTCTCTGCTCTTGTGCTAATATACAGACACAAACAGCAGATATTGTTTGTTATGCAGCATCACCTGCTGGCTTAATGGAGAACTGCCAACATTACAGTAATTGACAAAAGATGAGACAAACAGCAGCAACACCGATACAGAACACTGGACCTCTTTATTGACATCAGAACAAACAAATGTTCACTTTACAGTGAAATGTAAACTTAAATTCTTTTTAAACTTTTAAAAAACGTAAATAAGCCACATTAAATAAATGGTATATTCACTGAGGTGTGTCATACAAACTGGGAAATTTGCTAGAAGAAGAACAAAGAGACAAAACAAAAGACAAAAGTGTTACCCTTGGTAACAAAAAAATAATAATAAATGACTGTGTTGTGTCACACTTTATCTTTGAGACAAGCTATAATGCAATGTAAAAAAGTGGGCATAGAGGACTGTGGGAAAGTGGCAGAGGAATACCAGGCACCAGGGTGCTTGTCTTAAAATAGTTTCACAATGGCTATGAAGACATATCGTTCCCTGCTCATTCTTGGATCATTCAAAATGCCCAAACACCCATTTAGGGTTTGGATCGCATAAACATCACTGAGCTAAAGTTATGAATGAAGACATATCAGCCAGAGCTTGGAGCGACGTTACAGGAAACCAATTTCCAAACAGAAAAGCAATATTGTCCCTATGACAAAAGTATTAAAGACAACAGATACGGAAGAGCTTGATCATTAAACATCAAGCTACAGTTCACCTGTTTGAACAGCACAATTATTGCACCTGATATATACAGTATGTGGGGCAACACATTGCTGATTTTAGCCCTTTTTCATGCAACTGTCAATGAAACAGTTAAAAAAAAAACTTGACATTCCTCAAATGCTCAATAAAGAATAAAATGTAAATCAAAACTACTCTTTACATAATGCACTGTTCAGATATAGAAAAACATAAAATGGTATAATATTAATATATTAATACATACTTTTCCAAGATGACATCGGACTATAAAAGAGGAAAATGACAGATGTGAGTGAGAGTATCAGATGGTGCAAACAAGCAAAATCATTTTTTTAAAGTTTGTATATAGTGCACACAGGCACCTGCATATGATTCAATATTTACCAAGTTTGGACATTCTACGAAATTGTTCTTGCAATGCAAACTGGTGAGCAAAAGAAACATGGTGACATACCAAAGCCCATGTTTGGGTACGGGGCCTCCAGTGGTTGAGTGAGCTTTGACCTAAAATAGGTCTGAGAATGTGAATATGCTCTATGAATAGAGATAAAACAGACTGTGGAGGGCAAACAAAATAAAACGAGATGAAATAACTTTAAAGGGCCTGCAAATAAACCTTCAGACATCAGTGCATGAAAATGAATTTTGTGTGGATGTTGGTTTGCAGAGGGCATGGGAAAATCTACACAGACAGAGAATAAACTTTGGTTCTTTTGAACAGTAATGCAATCATGTTGCCTGTAATTTGAGAGCATGTCCTGTATTGTGTGGGTCTTTGTAGGAGTCCAGCAAAAGAGCAGATAAAGGACCCACCTGGGAATCATCACAAATTATCTTTATGGATTTTTTTTGTGTAAACTCTATAAACCCAGCTATTGTCATGTTTAGGGTTGCTACCACAGAAACAAATACCTGTTTTAAAATATTTAGTCTAAAGCAAGTTTAAGAAACTATTTTGAGATTTAAATTAAACAGAGAAATAATGTATAAAATGTAAGTCCTAGACTAGGACCTAGATTTGACTGTTGTGTGTGTTGGTCTACATTTGCCTTTAAAAAACAGTCCGGGAGGGCAATTAAAAGCAAACATTAATATCACAATGTAGTTTAAAAGTGTATAAGTATGCAATATTATAAGACTGAGGGGAATTTAATAGAGGAAAAGGAGAATTTCTTCAACTCAGATACTCTCAGATAATAGATAACTGCTAGTACCACACTTTGACCACTAGAGGGTGCACGACCCAGGCTACAGCATGGTAGACAACCAGAAGAGACATCAACTACTGAGATCTCTGTAACATCGCTATTGATATTACATATATATATTTTAACACCAAAGAACCCACAATACCATATATTTACTCCACTTCATATGCCTTAATAAAGAAAAAACTGGCGAGAATATCAAGGCTAAAACTTTCCAACTTCATGTAGCCTAACTGCTCTTATGATTGACGTGTTCAGAAAATAAAACAATTTAGACTATCTTACATGTTTATTGTGTCACAGTGGATGTCTGGTGCATCGCAGTGAGTGCTGTTATGATTTGGGCTCTCCCGGCCGGTTGCCTGCGGTCCCTCCTCCATCAAACGTCAGAAACCAGTGCTATAAAACACATGAGGCCATACCGACCGCTCAAAGTCGCATATACCTCGTTAACCTGACAGCCTGCGGTCTGCCTCCGCACAGACAATAAAGCAGCACTAGATTTTGATGACAGAAAAGAGGAGAAATATGCCGAGTTGTGGGACGACTTAAATCTACCGGATTGAGCACAAGAATGCAAGGAAAGTCAGTTTTTTTTCTACAGATATTTGTGCCGGATACATTTTACTTGTGCGGATTAGTTTCGGTTGTTCTGGACTTTGAATTGACTAATGTCTAATGGGCGAACACACATTTGGATTTCTGCTGATAACAAAAGGGACAGCCACAAGAAAACGAATTAAGAAAGGAGTTTTTCATCATTAGTTCCCAAGGAAGTTAAAGGAAAAATCAGCAGGGCTTATCAGTTTGATTTGACACTGACCTTGCCAGTCCCCGCCTGTGAATCTGCACATTTCAACTACCGAGCGAACCAAATGCAGAGAGAAAGATGCATTTGGGCAAGGCTTTACTGTTTGTCCTCCTCCTCAACTGCGCAACTTTGAGCTCATCTCTGTCAACTTGTGCCACCGTGGATATCGACCATGTGAAAAGGAAGAGAGTCGAGGCGATACGAGGTCAGATTTTGAGCAAACTCCGACTGACAAGTCCTCCACAATCTCTCGGACCGAGTAAAATCCCTTATCAAATCCAAGCATTGTATAACAGCACCAAGGAGCTACTGGAGGAACTTAGGAGGGATCGGCAGCAAAGTTGCGGTCAGGACAACACAGAGACAGAGTACTATGCCAAAGAGATATACAAATTCAACATGGTCTACGGACCGCCAGAGAGCAGTAAGTATTACGATTCTTTAGGTAGCACTTTCTAGTTTTAATGCCAGCAATCAACAGGTCCGTGCGTAATTACGCACCAAATGAAGAGTGTACGCCTAAAGCCCGAGCCAGCCAGACGCATCAATATTAAAACTTTGGCTAGGTTCCTATGTCATTCATAAATATCTGTAGTATTTATAGCTTGTAGTTAAGCAACTCTTTATCACTGAGCTTTTGGTCAGCTGCACATTAAAGACCCCCTATTTGAAACATATCAATATCAAAACACTATGCTTTAAATATAAAATAATAAAAGATGTCTGTCTGATATATGATGTTTAACTGCTGGACACAAGATGTCTCTTACTTCAATGTAAAGTCCATTCTGTGTGTGTGTGTGTGTGTGTGTGTGTGTGTGTGTGTGTGTGTGTGTGTGTGTGTGTCCTGGAGGCTTCAAGTTTCCACATCACACACTATTGACTTCCAAACTAGTTGTGTGATGTAACATAATGATCTTGTAGGTAGACATTTTAAACTCAGATGAATGTTAGAACAGCCTGCTAGTGTCAATATCTGCACAAACATCATTCTGCACAGTGAAGCTTTCATATAAATATTTGTGAACCAACATTCTTTTTAAGAAAACAAACGGGTTTTGTGAAACTGAAAGGTGAACTTGCTGTACATTTGAAGGATGTGCTTTGTTACTGTCGTGCTCACCAACCTGTTTTAACTCTGCACCAATGTTCCAGGAAAGTCATTCTCCTCCTACTCCTGACTCCACTCTTCCTCCTCTTGTTTTCTTTTCTCCATGGATTCTGTCCTTCCCCCAGATGATCCCACTTCCTTTTCAGTCAGGCCCAAATGAGAGCGACATCTGCCCAGGAGGATGGGGATGCCTTTACGAAAAGGAGTAGGGAAAGTTAACAGAGGTGGAAAGGAAAAGTTAGATGATGGAAGGACCTCCCCGTTAGTCTGGATAGAGGCATCCCTCTCTCCCCTGGAGTCAGTCTGTTCAGGAGGAGTGGGGTCCCATGAAGCCCTCGCACACATTACTACCACCCACCTCCCCACTGAGATGGAGCTTAAAGTGACCCCACTTCCTGTCTTGGCCAGTGAATTAACCACACGGGTGGCCCCTGAGAATGAGATCACTTTCGGCACTGCTCAGGTTTAACTTTGCTAAATTGAGTGTGAAACTGAACCGGCATCCATCCCCTTATACGTGAATGATTCCACTGTGCCGTCATTTTATTGCCTCTAGGTAACATTTTGCTGCTTGGTTAATAATGAGCTTTGTTTTGTTTGTGAAATATTTGTTAAGATTATCAGTAAAAGGCCTTTTAGGCATACTTTTATTTCTCCGATTTGTGCTAAATCTCTATATGGCACAACTATTTCCTCCTATAGAAATAAAAATTATGAACTGGAAATGGAAAACCTGTGCTGAGAGGGACATGTGTCAGCACTTGAGAGAGATTCATACAGCATTTGGTCCGACTGAGTTTGGATTACTGAGAAAGTAGAATAGGATAAATGCTGTGCGTGTGTAAGAGCCAAAGAGGGCCTCATGGTCCAAAGCAAAGCCAAGACCATTGCATCACAGTCCCTTTGAAATCAACAGGTGTTTCTCAAAAGACCTATTTTCCCTCAGCAATGTTCTGTTTTGAATCTCACAAAATAGTTTTGACAAAAACGGCAGGCAGTAGGTGCCTCGAGTTGGTGTGGTGGTTTCATTGCTGGATTCAGAGCCAAGAACGGATATACATACAAGTACTTTTTGTTGGGTTAAGATCATAGTTTGTTTTACAGTAATATGGTCTTTATGCTGATTAGTTTGATGCGATAAGCTGAAAAACAAAAAGGCAGAAAGTCAATAGCATAAGTGCTGAATTGATGTACAGTAAGCATCTGTACGTGTGTGTGCAGTAGTTAACGTCACTACTTCTCAGATACTTAATGTGCACAAGCTAATCATATTCTCCAATATTTACTTTTTACTCAAGCCTATAACTGTGGTATTGGCATGGCAGAGTGTTATTTTAATGTGTCCAACGTGATCTCATACTTGGAAATATGCATTTTGTCAATACCCTGTATATCCACATGCATACACTGAGCCTGCTCTCTGAGACTGGTTAATGTGATTTTCATATGCTGGAGCTGCTTTTCTTCAGTTAAATGACAAAGAGACCAGCAGATTAACACAATATATTGTGGATATAATACAGACATTATGACTTCCTAAGTATTCTTTAGCATGTTTGCACTTTCATAGGAAATAAATAAGGTTTTAAAAGTTTAACCTTTCCAAATCAAAACTCAAAGCATATACAAGTTTTACTTAAATGAGTTTGAATGGGAAACTCATCTCCATTGTAGCCTCACTTTACAGTATTTAATAACAGGTGTATATTATACAATTGTACATACATGTTTTGTCTGGTGCTGCTTTCAGTCTTCTTATCAACAGCTCTCCCACAAATGATGCACACTTCATATATAATTTCTTCACATTTTTGTCAAAATCAGTTTAGCGGTGTCTGAAATGGACAGAGCCAAAGCCCCTTCATGGTATTTTTCAGAAAATGTGTCGAATTTCTTTTCAACAAGTCAACAAGACAATATACATAGTTTGTCACATATTGAAGTGTTTTCTGACCTGACACCCCTATCGCCAGGACAACATAATTGTTACAAATATGTAATGTATTTATGATGCGACAACACTATTGTTAAAGTTTGGTTCGGTTTAGGGAAAGATCATGGTTTAGGTTGAAATAATTACTTGGCTGGGGATCATTGTGATTTGGCTTAGATGACTTCTTCAATATGGTTAGGGGAGCTTGTCTTTCGAAACAGAAACAAACAAGCTGTCTCCTGATGTTTGGTTGACCCGTCCATCCACCCCGACCTCCTCACTACACAAACCTTGTCGCTTTATTAACACCGTCAGACTACTTCTTCCTTTGCTCCGGTCATAATTACTATGTCCACAAGAGAGGTTGGTCACTTAAACATATCATTTTGCACATCACTTGCTGAAACAACTGATGTGGTCATTCTTTTTCTCTAATAAGCAGTATAATTTTTTAGAATCCAAATTGACATTTCAGTAACGGTCTCTACTTGAGATGACAGATGTGTCCACTATAGGAATGAACTTTCTTTTGTTACAGATTTATGTGCATTTAGCATTGTTTTGGCCAAATGCAACAAAATGTTTCGACAAACATTTAAACGTCCCCATCAAGTGCTGGTATACCAATTTCTATACCTTTGGACAGAGCCAGGCTAGCTGTTTGCTGCTCCCAGTCTTTGCACTAAGTTAAGCTAACTGGCTCATGGCTGGAGCTTCATATTTACCGTGCAGATATGAGAGCGATATCAATGTTCTCATCTAACTCTCGGCAAAAAAGCAAATAAGTGCATTTCCCAAAATGTTGAACTATTCCTTAAAAATCAGTGAGACTGTAGGTAGACTGTGAATGAAGCGACTTTTATGAAGACACAGCCACCTTCGTGTGTTGCCCCTTGTGGTATAACAGGAGCTGGCTTTGTGGAATAAAGTTTTGACTCTTAGCCAGTGACATCACTTTATTTCCCTCAGTTAATGTGGGCAAACACACTCACTTTTTGATGATTTTTGAAGGTAAACTGTTGACCTTTGGTGGATCTAAGGCAGCTCTGTGAACCAACACAAATCCATGACAGGTGCAAATGAAGCAGAAAGCTGCTGGAAGACTGGCAAATTACTACATTGAGAGGCTGGACTGCGATCATCGGAAAGATTTCCTTTTATAGCATGGTACGCATACAGAATCTGGCATATGTCAATGACTGAGGTTAGGTTGTGGAGAAGTCATCATGGTCAGAAAGGAGTTTGGGTCCAAAAAGTTGTCAGTGGGACCGAGGATAGCAGGGTTTTGATACGCAGATACCAGCAAGGTTAAGTCATAATAAGCTCAATAATATTGCTATTTCAATTACAACATTTTCATTTCCCCCAAATATAGACAAAATGTGTTGGAGAAACACTGAGGAATTTTGATAAAGCAGGCAACCACACTAATCATTCACTGTGGGCTGATAAACCTATTGCCAGCCATTAAAGAGTGAGCAAACCCAAGATTATATTTTAGGAGTGAATGGGTTTATAAGTCTTCTAGCATATAAAAAGAGAGTAAATCCATGCCATTATTTTCATATTAAAGTATCACTTTATTTTTGAAGCAATATGATATTTAAAAAATGAAAAAAATACCCATTGCATTGCCATCCAGAGTATGAAATTATTACATTTTCTTGCCAGCTCAGTTAACAAAGTACTGTACCTTTTTTTGTGCACAACTAAAATGACTCTGGCATTGAGTGGATCCAAAGAAACACCTCTTCCAACCCAGTCCTCTAACAGAAGAGTATTTTTCAAAATTGTGTTGTTGAATGAGACAGGCTAAAACAGTGAGTGCTATTATATAGAGCTGAAACGAGTTGTCAATGAATTATTCAATCGAGAAAAACTATTTTTAAAACCAATTATTATTTAAGTAATATTTCAAGGAAAATAGCCTAACAATCACAAGTTTCAGTTTCTCAATTGTAAGAATTTGCTGCTTTCATTTGTCTTCTTTAGTACAATACATTTTTTGTTGGAGTGTTGGTCATACAAAATGAGCAATTGATGAAATTATTTTGGGCTTTGTCACTACTTTCAGACAGATTAGTGGATTAATAGAGAAAATAACTGGCAGATTAATCGATAATGTAAACAATCATTATTTGCAGCTATATTAACTTTCACATCTTCTAACATCAACTGCAGACATGTGTTTAGACATAACACCTTGTTCCCCAAAAAAATTTATTATTTTTGTATGGCTTCTTACCAAAGCAGCTAAATGGCTGAATTCCATTTACCTGCGTTGGTTTCAGGGTCGTGGTATTGTTCATGCTGGCTCACTGCCACTGCTTACTGGGACACTTAAATATGACAGAACCATAGTTATTGGTCTCAGTAACACCTGGAAATGTTCCTACTATAACAAGTCAAAATGGTTGCGGTGATAAAGGCCTACCTGAGAACTTTTCATTAAATTGTTACACTCATATGAAGGAAATCTTAACGCAAGTATCTGTAATAATGTTGTCCAGAGGTTGTGTAGCATTAACTGCTTGTATTGCATCAGACCTTGATAAGAACTTCCAAGCTTGTTCTCTTACAAAACTTTTATGTTACTCTCTCTGTTAAAGACGATCTGCTCTACTGCCCAAAAGGCATCACCTCTAAGGTTTTCCGCTTCAACGTCTCCGCCATGGAAAGGAACTCAACTAACCTCTTCAGAGCAGAGTTTCGAGCCCTGAGGGTGCCAAACTCAAGTTCCAAGAGGAATGAACAGCGGATTGAGCTCTACCAGGTGCGTAAAGGTACCGTCTCCTTGTCCTTCTACCAAGATCAAAGGCAAAGCTCACAGCCAAGGCAAGAAGGAGTTTCAATGTCTTTCTTTTCTGGAGTGTAATCTTTGTTTTGTATATAATTATTCTAATCTGTGAAGAACATATCTTACTTAAGATGGTTAGTCGTTCTCCACCACATGATTTCGGGCCCTAATTGACAAAGAGACCCAACGACCAGATTGTGGTTGCAGGCATAGGTATCAGCCAGACCAAAAGCCAAAAAAGCTCAACAAGCCTGCAGAATGTTAGTAGAACCGGGACAGGGGTACTGTTAGTGCAGTGCTGGCAGCCCAGATTTAAAACAGTCCTCATTTTGGTTATGTACAGGTCTTTAACATTTAGTCCTGAAAACAGTATGCACGTTTATTAAGCTATTAAAAAGGACTCTGGTCTGCTGAGTGATGAAATGATGCAACACACTTCTACAGTCAGTTGTAGTCAATGTCATCAGGTCCCTGTTCTTTGTTTATAATGTCCTTGGCATTAGGATCCAATACAAAGATAATTATTGAAATAAAAAAGAAACAAATCCCACCACATATCAGGAGCAATGTCATGACAAACCCAAAAGGACAATATTACCAATCACAGAATAATACTATAGGCAACTGCCAACATTAACTCCAAATCATCACCAAGCGACAAAAAGAAGAAACACTAGATGGCGGAGGGGTATTTTACAATAACATTGAACGCAAAACAGGCTTATGGAGCCGGACCCAAACGCAACACTCCCGTTTCTGTTTATCCGACAGCGGCAGCATGGTGTCTCAAGTGCAGCTAGTCTGCTCTGTATCTTTAGCTGCAGACTCTTGTACGTCCTGGTGCTGGAATCCTTTCCAGTGAAATACAGTCACACTGTCTAATCCGTTTAGCTGTCAGCATTTTAACCACGTTTAAGCCAGCTAACGTTACTAGCCAACGGTAGGTACGGTTTAAAAACTGCATCGCGATTCATTTTTTATCTCAACCGGTTGTAATCTTTACACATTTAAATCGATTTTTAACCGATTCACAATGTATCGTTACATCCCTACTAATTACTCCTCAGCTCAGGTTGAAGGTGGGTGGAGTATGTGATGTCACCTGACTCCATGAACCATTCAGAAGGCTAAAGGTGTAACCTGCACTGCCCTAAGGCTGCGATCGCACTGGCTGCGTCGTTCATCTGGCAAAAACCCAGGTCTTTCCATTCATTTTGAATGGGGGTAGGGCATTTAGGCCACGGCGGGGGTTGCCGCAGGGGGCCACTCAAAAAAACACAGCGGGCCTGCAGCGAAAAGTTGATACCGACTCAACATTTGGAGAAACGCAACCCCACGTCAGGCTGCGGTGGCCAATCATGTAACCGGTCAGTGTCAGTGTGTTTTGAGCTATGGTTTGAGGCAGTGTGAGAATCCCGTACAGTAAACAGGAAACATCCCTGCCATATTGCTGCCACAAGAAAACAGTAATTGTGAAATATAAAGTCTACTTGTGCTTTGTTGGGGGCTTAAGAACACAACAGGATGTCACACAAATGGGCTGTTTAATTGACACTATCACCGCCGCACCACCCAGCAGAAAATTTCCAGATCACTTTTCTTGGTGTGAATGCCAAGTAACAGGTGAAACAAAGCTGACAAGTAAGGAAGATGCCAATCAATCAAAATCATCATGGTCCTTTTAAACAATTTAAAAATACTCATCTAAGAAAAATTGCCTCTTCATCCACGTTGGGTCATATTTTTAGCTTAAGGGATGACAATGTCTCCGTGAACCATCACCTTATCGTGGTGAAGAGGTTTGTGTGTCTCTGTGAACCTGAGGGCTGTGTTGTCTGGAGCTTTGTGCTCCTGGTAGGGTCTCCCAAGGCAAAGTGCCAATTATAGGGGTATCCCACTTCTCAGCCTCCCTGGTAAAGTCTACTCCAAGGTGCTGGAAAGGAGGGTTCGGCCGATAGTCGAACCTCGGGTTGAGGAGGAACAATGCGGATTCCGTCCTGGTCGTGGAACAACGGACCAGCTCTTCACTCTCGCAAGGATCCTGGAGGGAGCCTGGGAGTATGCCCAACCGGTCTACATGTGTTATGTGGATTTGGAGAAGGCGTATGACCGGGTCCCCCGGGAGATACTGTGGGAGGTGCTGCGGGAGTATGGGGTGAGGGGATCTCTACTCAGGGCCATCCAATCTCTGTATGACCAAAGTGAGAGCTGTGTCCGGGTTCTCGGTAGTAAGTCGGACTCGTTTCAGGTGAGGGTTGGCCTCCGCGCTTTGTCACCAATCCTGTTTGTAGTATTTATGGACAGGATATCGAGGCGTAGTCGGGGTGGGGAGGGGTTGCAGTTTGGTGGGCTGGGGATCTCATCGCTGCTCTTTGCAGATGATGTGGTCCTGATGGCTTCATCGGCCTGCGACCTTCAGCACTCACTGGATCGGTTCGCAACCGAGTGTGAAGCGGTTGGGATGAGGATCAGCACCTCTAAATCTGAGGCCATGGTTCTCAGCAGGAAACCGATGGAATGCCTTCTCCAGGTAGGGAATGAGTCCTTACCCCAAGTGAAGGAGTTCAAGTACCTTGGGGTTTTGTTCGCGAGTGAGGGGACAATGGAGCGGGAGATTGGTCGGAGAATCGGCGCAGCGGGTGCGGTATTGCATTCAATCTATCGCACCGTTGACAAAAAGAGAGCTGAGCCAGAAGGCAAAGCTCTCGATCTACCGGTCAGTTTTCGTTCCTACCCTCACCTATGGTCATGAAGGCTGGGTCATGACCGAAAGAACGAGATCCAGGGTACAAGCGGCCGAAATGGGTTTCCTCAGGAGGGTGGCTGGCGTCTCCCTTAGAGATAGGGTGAGAAGCTCAGTCATCCGTGAGGAGCTCGGAGTAGAGCCGCTGCTCCTTTGCGTCGAAAGGAGCCAGTTGAGGTGGTTCGGGCATCTGGTAAGGATGCCCCCTGGGCGCCTCCCTAGGGAGGTGTTCCAGGCACGTCCAGCTGGGAAGAGGCCTCGGGGAAGACCCAGGACGAGGTGGAGGGATTATATCTCCAACCTGGCCTGGGAACGCCTCGGGATCCCCCAGTCGGAGCTGGTTAATGTTGCTCGGGAAAGGGAAGTTTGGGGTCCCCTGCTGGAGCTGCTCCCCCTGCGACCCGACACCGGATAAGCGGACAAAGATGGATGGATGGATGGATGGATGGGATGACAATGTCAGTGCTAACATGCTAAACTAAGATGGTGAACATGGAAACATACACTCACCTAAAAGGATTATTAGGAACACCATACTAATACTGTGTTTGACCCTATCCTATCAATATGGGCCAACATTTCTAAAGAATGCTTCCAGCACCTTGTTGAGTCAATGACACAAAGAATTAAGGCAGTTCTGAAGGTGAAAGGGATCCCCCACACCATTACACCACCACCAGCAGCCTGCCCACTGGTAACAAGGCATGACCGATTAATGTTCTCATTCTGTTACGCCAAATTCGGACTCTACCATCTGAATGTCTCAACAGAAATCGAGACTCATCAGACCAGGCAACATTTCTTGTTTACTTGTCTTCAACTGTCCGATTTTGGTGAGCTCGTGCAAATTGTAGCCTCATTTTCCTATTTTTAGTGGAGATGAGTGGTATGCGGTGCGGTCTTCTGCTGGTGTAGCCCATCCGCCTCAAGGTTGTGCGTGTTGTGGCTTCGCAAATACTTTGCTGCATACCTCGGTTGTAACGAGTGGTTATTTGAGTGAAAGTTGATCTTCTATCAGCTTAAATCACTCGGCCTATTCTCCTCTGACCTCTAGCATCAACAAGGCATTTTCACCCCCCAGGACTGCAGCATCCTGGATGTTTTTCCTTTTTCAGACCATTCTTTGTAAACCCTAGAAATGGTTGAGTGTGAAAATCCCAGTAACTGAGAAGATTGTGAAATACTCAGACCAGCCACCTTTCATTGCCATTCTGACATTCAGATTGGAGTTCAGGAGATTGTCTAGACCTGGACCACACCCCTAAATGCATTGAAGCAGCCGCCATGTGATCGGTTGATAAGATAATTTCATTAACGTGAAACTTAACAGGTGTTCCTAATAATCCTTTAGGTGAGTATACATCAGCATGTTAGCATTATCATTATGAGTATGTTAGCATTTACCTCAAAGCATCGCCTCACAAGTACAGCCTCACAAAGTGACTAGCATGTATTTGCTGCAATTTTATTAATGTTTTCTTTATATGCATGCTCCAGTAATCATTATCTTACCTCATAGCATTCATTTCAAGTGATCAAAACGGTCTTCCTCTGGTACCAACGTTCTCCGTACCTCCTGTCCTATGTCCGCTCTATTCTACATGTTAAAGCTGTTTCAGTATTGAGAGAAAACCTTTCAGAGTGACCATCATTATATTGCTTTGCAGATTGTGAGGCCAAATGAACACATTAGGAAACAACGCTACATTGCAGCCAAGAACGTGCTGACCAAAGGTAATCCAGAATGGGTCTCCTTCGATGTGACTGAAACAGTGCGGGAATGGCTGATGAACAGAGGTAAGACTGAAGTTAGACATTTTTTTATCTAAATGCTATCATTAATCATATATATATATATATATATATATATATATATATATATATATCTGAAATCAGAAATGTGACTCGTATCGAGTTTTAAAGGTCCCATGACATGGTGCTCTTTGGATGCCTTAGTGCAGAGGTTCCCAACCTTTTTTCCTTGGCGCCCCCCCTACTCATGTCTGAGAAAAGCTGAGCCCCCCCAAAAACCGAAGTTGAGGTAACTCTCGAGATAGAGCCTTACTTTCTTTTTTGATACAGAGCAGTTATCAGCACTGTTACGTTTCTCCGCCATGTTTCATTCATAAAATAGTGATGCCGAGGCGGCAGGAAAGACGAGGATACAACAAAATATATAGTTTTCATACAGACTTTTGTATACATAATATATTTTAGTGTATTATCATAATTTGTTTAACGTGCAAATATTTATTTTTTACCTCAACCTTAAACCAGATAAAGACTCGCGCCCCCCCTGTGATCTTTGCCGCCCCCCCTGGGGGTGCCCGGACCCCAGGTTGGGAACCACTGCCTTAGTGGTCCCCTAATACTGTATCTGAAGTCTCTTTCCCGAAAACAGCTTTGGTGCAGAATTAAAGCCACTAGAGCCAGTCCCACAATGAGCTTTCCTTAGTATGTGCCATTTCTGTGTCTGAAGCTATTGAAGAGGAGAGTGGGAGGGGCAAGGTGGAGGGTGGGGGTGTGGCCTTGACCAACTGCCACTTTTCTCGTTTGAAAGCCATGATGTCTCTCTCTCATGGGTTGGCCAAATTCTCTGGGCGGGCAAAGCAGAGAAAGGGGAGGTAACCTTGCTTGTTATGACCTCATAACAAGCAGATTCCAAAACGGCTCATCTGAGCTTTCATTTTCTCAAAGGCAGAGCAGGATACCCAGGGCTTGGTTTACACCTATAACCATTTCTAGCCACTGGGGGACCATAGTCAGGCTGGGGGAACTCATATTGATGTTAAAAAAACCTCATAAAGTGAAATTTTCATGCCATGGGACCTTTAAAGAGGGAGACTTGTGACCTGGGCCTCTTTTTAGAAATCCTCTTTTCCATTGCCATCAGGAACTAATCTCGGTTTGGAAATCAGTGTGCACTGTCCCTGCCACACGTTCAACCCAAATGGTGACATCATTGACAATGAGAAGGAGGTGCTGGAGGTAAAGTTTAAAGGTGGGCTTCAACAACATTTACTGATTAAGTTATATATGCCAGATGTTAGTTGCTCTTTTCATCTAATGTCTGTAAATGTTCATGTCCTACCATTTTACCATCCCTCCTTTCAGCTTAGATGCAATGCATTGTGTTGTATATTTATGTGGTCCTTAGTACTACAATTTACAAGATTTATTCTTTATTATATATATATATATATTTTTAAATATGCTTTTATTCTAGTAAATAATTTGGGGTATTTGGTACAATATGGTTTAATTTAAGGGCTTTGAGGATTTTCGTTATATTGTTGCCTTATTCAACATTTGCATCAGAGTACTAAGAATACATTTAGAAACAACTTAGCTTTAACAAAAAAAGTTTCTCTTTTTTTTTTTTACTATTTTTATGTCTGCATTGTGTAAAATTATGACAGTGATGACAGCTTCATAGTCAATCATTTTGCAAATTGTATGCTCGGATTGAGGTATATTAAGAAAGAAAAAAACCACTAAATACTTGGTTTGTGTGCATCATGTCTATAATTAGGCGTAGATGGAGATGAGGACTACAGTCGCTTGGATCTGGATCACCTGAAGAGGAAAAAGGACCAGTACCTGCCTCACCTTATCCTCATGATGATCCCACCCCACCGCCTGGAAGCTCAGTCCACACGCCGACGCAAGAGAGCGCTGGACACAAACTACTGCTTCTCGTAAGGATATATAAATCACCTTTAGCACTAGTGTGCAATGCTGTAGTACATTTAGTCTTTGGGTTAGTTCATCAAATCTAAATTTCCGAATTGCAAAATAGTGAAAAATCTTTTTTTCAGCTTATTATTATTATTATAATTATTATTATTATTATTATTATCATCATCATCATCATCATCATCATCATCATACATGGTATATCACATGCATCAGATTATACACGTATCGTAATATCCCAAAGATATGCTGTAACAAACTGTATCTGGTATCCCCCACATATGGCAAAGAATATGTGGTAACACTTTACTTGAAGGTATCTACATAAGAGTGACATGACACTGTCATGAACACGACACTGTCATGACACATGAACCCTAACCCTAACTCTAACCCTAACTTGTCATGACAAAAACCGAATGACACTTTATGAGAGAAGCGTTATGTCATAAATGTTTATGACTGTTTATAATGTTTATGATACGTTCATGACAGTGTCATGTCACTCATATGTAGATACCTTCAAGTGAAGTGTAACCAAATATGTTAAATATCAGAAGCACCAGTACAAAAATTAATTTGCGGACTAATTACACTATTGTTGTGCTTCCTCGTCACAGAAACACAGAGGAGAGCTGCTGTGTTCGCCGGCTCCACATAGATTTCCGCCGTGATTTGGACTGGAAGTGGATCCATGAGCCCAGTGGTTACGATGCCAACTACTGCTCCGGGCCCTGCCCTTACCTGAGGAGCTCAGATACAACACACAGCTCGGTAAGAAGCACCCATCAAGGATAAAAAAAAAAAACAGGAGAGTTTGTGAGATTAAAATTGAAAATTACACAAAATATAGTTTCTCATTTACTTCAGCCTTGCAGATAGTTCTAGTTTTATTTACCCAAATGTTGAGATACAGTATCCACCTCTGAGACCTCTGCCTCCACCTAGAGGTCTTCATGGGACCAAAACATTCAAAAACTTTGGAACTACTTTCTACTGAAAAAATAGCCCCTATATGTCCAGAAAACACATCTAAACAAGCAGACAGCATTATGCAGACCTTAATCTCCCAGAAAATGTAAAAAAAAGCTTATTAGAATTTGTCAAATTGTTTATTTGTACCTTAATAGGTCTCCATGATAAATTCTCAATAATGTGTCTTAATATTAAACAATCTCTCCTGTGTGCTTTCCAACAGCTGCTGAGCTTGTACAACACTCTGAATCCGGAGGCATCGGCCTCCCCCTGCTGTGTCCCTCAAGACCTGGAGCCCCTCACTATACTCTACTACTCTGGACGGACCCCCAAAGTGGAGCAGCTCTCCAACATGATTGTCAAGTCTTGCAAGTGTAGCTGAGAAGATGTGAAAGGCAAGGTAGTGCGGCAGGATTTTACTAGGTACTGACGAAAACCCATGCTCGTTGACTTTTGAACTCTTAGCTGTGACAATTACTAAAACTGACCCTGTGGCCTCATGGCTTAGATCTGAACACCACTCTGGAGGTCACACATTTTTTAAGGATGCAGATTTTCATTTTGTTTCTTGTTTTGTATTTTGTTTTCCTCCCACTCTGGATGATAAGTAGTTATTTTCAGTTCAAACCAAACGTTGCAATCATAGTAAGATCTTAAAATATTTTTCATTCTACATTTGTGAAGGTGGACAACATACTCTGCAGAGAGCCCTGTACAAATCTATCTGTGACAAAGTGGGAGCTGCTTCATTGATGATGACTGAAAGGGACTTATTTTGCGGTATATTTTCTGCTTCAGAGTTAAAGCAAATATTCCACAAAGTTATAGTCTCCATGTTGTCCGTTGAGCAGCTTTCCCGTCTCTAGCCTTAGGATAATACTGTTAATAGTCACAAATATAGATTGTGTTCTACTGAATGGTTGAAGAGTCCTTTCAGGATGGATTTTACCTTGACTTAAGTTCCCTTCCTTTCAAACAGTGGACATTATCTTCAAACATAAAAGGAGAAAGGACAGACTTGCTGCTGTATCCAAAGCCATAGCTGTGGTCAGGGAAAAGGAGAGCTGAGAGAATGCCTGCTGGATTTGCAATGGAAAGTGAATGAACAAAGAAGTTGAGCCAAGCTTTTCTTTTTTTGGCCGGCCAGCAGCAATGGCCTTTTTTTTGCGGCTATTAGAATGGATGGAAGAAGAAGAAGGGAGGAGGGGACCTGTATGGAAGTGAAGAACTATGATGGAAACAAGCCATGAGCACAATGCCATTCACTGGAAGTTCTCATCTCTAACAGGTTCAAATTATTTATGGGACATCAAAGAATATACTGGAAAGGAACATGTGTTACGCAACAGGTTTTTATGGGATTTCTTTTACATTAATAGCAGATTTGATCCATTATGCAACTTGTCATATAGTGATTGTTTCACTAACTGGGACAACGTTTGACGTAAACTAAGGGTACGGTTACATTTCCTTGTGATTCAAGAAGAATATGCTTTTTGTCCATGTACAAATTAGTTGGACCTGTTGTATGTGATCCAGTATGTTTGACTGAAGTCAACTTTATTGTATTAAAAGGGGACCATCACCAGAAAGTTAAATCAGAGCACTTTTCTCCAGCATTAATAGGAAATCTCATGTCATTTAAAATGTTTACTTCTTTTAAAAATCATACTCTCCTATCAACTCACCTGTGCATCACTCCAACCAGCTGACCAGGAATCGCACGTGTTCCCAAAAACACTGCTGTCTTTCATTCCCTCAGCTGCATCTCTGTTTGTTTTAGTGCTCTTTTACAGTGTGAAGCCCTAATGGAACAAAAAAAAATGAAGTGGGAGGGGAAAAAGTCATTACATGACAGTGGCTGGATGTACAGTTAGACCTAATTTTTCTCTGAGTCAGGAGAACGATTCTGAATCCCTGTACTGTTTGACATTCACTCAGTCAGTCATCTTACCTTTAGATGACATTTAGGTGACATTTCTTTTGCAGTAATATTGTTTGATTGACTTGTTGATCGTGATTGTTATTAAAAACACAACATGCAAAACTTGATTGAGCCCTTTTTTAAATCTGAAGAATCACCCCAGCTTTGTATTTTATTTAGTAAATAATAAAATGTAGGCTAATAGATCTGTAAAAACATTTAACTCAAAATTAGGAAATGATGAGTTTACCCACTGGTCTTGTCTGCCATGTTGAAATGCTATTTAAAATGCTATTTTCTCATAATGTTTTGGTTCCATACGAACATAATTTTTCTTACTTGGATCTCAGCAGTCCCACCTGTTTCCTGCAGAGCCTTTTTTTCTACCAGAGTAATAAATTTAACTTCTCTTTCTGTGGAATTGTTGCTTAATAGCTTTCCCAGGCAAAAGGCAATTACTCTTTTTTTCAGTACATATTAATGTGCAGTCATCTCTTTATTTTCTTATTGTTCATAAAATAGTTAGTATAAATCACATACAAACATAAGCATATTTTACATTTAGTACCATTTTCATGAAACCCTGTAATTCATCAGGAAGACCACTCCAATGGACCCTTTGACCTTTGGACAGAAGCTGCAGTGCAGAGTATCTGGTCCAAAATAAATGTATAAATTCCTAACTTAACATTTGAAAGTGAATTAACATAATCATAAACCTTTGTGCAGGTGCAGATTTGATGGCTTATGTTAGATGCATACCTTTATTAATAAAAGAGAAAAGCAGCCTGGACCTAAGCCAAATGTTTTTATTAATGGTTTGTAATGGGTCTATATAGCATTACTACATATTTTATTGCCATTAATAAAGCCTTAATTAAGGGCTGGTAGCACACATTGTTATGCCATCTTTCCTACTGGACTGGCATTAGTCGTACAGATTTTCTTTTCCTTTTTTTTTTTGGAGGTTTGAGCTAATGTGGACTGACAAGTAGCCAGAGAGAATTCCCTTTCTCTGTGTGCCCGTTATTGTTTCCTGTCACAATCAATCAGAGATGAACCATGATAGAAACACAAAGACCAGAGGGCATGACGAGGTCTAAAAACAGGGGTCGGGGCTTTAATGGCTTTGCAGACAGCCTTGTACTAACAAACACACATTTCTGGTAAAGAGCAGCCGTGCTCCATGCATGATTGATTTTCAGCAAAAGCCCACATAAATCATGCCACTTACTTACATTTAAGTCCACCACTTGTTCCCTGCTAGAAATGTGTGGTAATAAAAACCCAGCAATGTTTTCACAAATTTAGTATCACATAACTGCAACTTCATTACAATGTTTACTTCTTCAAATCAGTAAATGCAAACAAAACTGGACTTCTAGCATGAGCAAAATTATATAGCTGATTCAGAGTATGTTTTCCCATGTGTAATGGAAGTAGGCTGGGGGGTTAGCAATGGCTAGGCCTCTCCTAATAGCGGCAATAGCTTGGCTTGGGTCTTTCTATTCGTGCAAGGAGTCATTTTGGCTCTCGTAGCAGTTATAGACACATTGTTCAGCAAAACATCTTAAAATGTGAGACAGTGGTTGTCTTAATATTCAGTATTTGGTTCTACCAAGGTGGCACACTGAGCAACATGACAAAAAAAAAAAGAGTTGTTGAATCATTCATAAGCTGCACCACCTTAATGGATCCTAAAAGAACCTTAGCAAGGCTAAGCTCTTCTTTAATTGCATACATCTTTCTACTGAGTCTGGGCTTTCATTTATAGCAGAAGGACACTCAAGGATGGTTTGAAGATGGAGATAAGGAAGCTGACTATCTCAACCCCAAACCTGCAATAAAGCTATTTCCAGCTCCCGGCTACTGGATGAGCAAGCCATAATCTGATTGGAGTTCAGGATCTGTTTCTGGTATTGGAGTCTTGACTTTTTCAGAACCTGCTCTTCCAAGACCTACCAATGATGAATTGCATGACACGTAAATGCACAGAGGTTTGGAAAACTGTGTCTGCTGCTATTCCCTGAGCAGATTAACAGATGTGGAGGGAGAAAAAAAATTTAGAGGGGGGGGATGTAAGAGACAGACACAGAGAGGGAAAGTAGGTGTGTGTGTGTGTGCGCGAGAGAAAGGACTGTTGCTGCAATAAAATCATCAGGTCACATCAGACCAGTTCTCAGGCCCCAGGGTGGAAAGAGTTGTGTAATTCAGCAACACACACACACACACACACACACACACACACACACACACACACACACACACACACACACACACACACACACACACACACACACACACACACACACACACACACACACACACACACACACACACACACACACACACACACACACACACACACACACACACACACACACACACACACACACACACACACACACACAGCCAGTGGCCATAGTTACTGGAAAAGAGTGTAGGGGTGAACAAATATGTAAACACATATCAACTTCATAGACCTTTATAGCTAAACAAATGAATGGGAGGTCTGGATCAAACTACAGCATTATATTACAGCAGAGTGTGTGTTTCCGTGACAGAGGGATGGTACGCGAGTGTAGAGAGAGGGAGGGAAAATAGAGACTGTGTGAGAAAGGGAGAGAGACAGAGACCGTGTGAGATTATAATTTGCACACGCTTTAAATCAGGATACGACATTATGTACAATTTATTACCCTAGGAAGAAAAGAGCCAAGTTCGCAAGTTTGAATTACATACAGTAAAGGACTGCTGGTTTAGAGGTGGAGAGATGCCAGAAAAAGGCAAAACTGGGGCCTTTAAAGCACAACTACTATATGTAACTTTTAAAAGAATAGAAAAACATTCTTACATTTTTGCAAATGAAAAGTAAAATCAAGATTTATAAGCAACATAATTCAGACTTTTTTAATTCAAGGTGCTCAGGCTGCATTGAGACCAAAGACAAATGTAGGGTTGTCCACCCCAAAAGTTGAACCCGGCTTAATCAGTTACATGCAAGCGCACATTTCTGGTGGATTCATTTTGTAATATTTTCGCGACTTTACCTTCTTGTCAGACAGCCCTTTCCGACGGGGGAACTGAAGTTGTTGTATACATTTAAGCTTTCTTAAAGCCATCAGACTCCTTTGACAAATTTTTTTTGTTGTTAACATTTTATCTCGCAGAACACGGCAGTTTCTGGTCTACCGCTGCCTCGAACCTTTGGTGTTTTAAAGGTTAGTTCGGATTTAACAAGACACACAATAACACAAACTAACAGATAGGTAAAATTACTGTTTTTGTAAAAGGAGTCTGGTGGCTTTAAAAAGAGCATAGATGCATACAGCTTCAGTTCCTCTGCTTCTCCGTGTGCCGTGAGCCATCTACTCTATACACTGACGATGGAAAAGTACCTCATACAACCCCACTTCAAAAACATCTGAAGTATCCCTTTAAGGCCCTCACAACTTAATTAAGGTGAGAGAAAGGTTGTGATCTTGGTTAAATAATTTAAAAAGTCAAAACTGACTGGAAGCACGTGACAGGAGGTTTACTTTTTCAATATTTAAATAAAAACACCATCTTTCCCTAACTTTGAAGTATTTTTGTGGCCCGAACCTAACCACAGGAGGGATGTTGAGGGATTTTGTAAGTTTTATAGTATATAAATTAAGTTTTGTGGGAGTCAGGGTTGTGTCATTGTTCAGCAGAAGGTACAGTCTTGATTTAAGTTTGATCTTTTATTTCATTACATCAAAAATACAATATTGTCCTTTAACAGCTTTCAATCTTTAAATAATCTATAAAAAATGTCTGTACTCACATACACAAACAATCAAATTGCACAACATCGTGACAACGATAAAAAGAACTCCTTTGTTTAAAGAATCTGTAACACTTACTCATCTCTATATCTGTGTATATATATACTGTCTGTTTATATAAGGGTGTGTATTGCACAGGAATTTCCCCAGTGTGGGATTAATAAAGTCTATCTTATCTTATTTTATCTCTTATCTTAGAAGGGTTTAGCTTTTCTATTGGCTCATTTACTTTGTCTCTATGTAGCTGTAAACACCTTCTCCATTTACATCAGGTTATAGGCCCTGATGCTTTACCTACTACTATATAAACCCTCAGAGAAACATGAGGACTGAGGATAAAGCAGGACAGCTGTGTGGCATTTAAAGCATCCTGTATGTGTGTTTAGCTGGGCTGGTGTGTTTCTGTGCTCATACATGCATGTATTTGGGTTGTGAGAAAAAGCAGTAATTCTCATCAGATTACCCTCTAGGTAATGGTAACAACGGCTTTCTCCCTCATCTTCATCCCAGAAGTGCAAACCAGATTGATGAGGAAAGTCATATCCTTAACAGCCTCTTATACAGCTGCCTCTACTCAAACAGGTAATGGAGACCGTGTCAGCAGGGGTGCTTTCTCCTGCACAAGCTCCAAATTGAGGACTTAAGTGGTTTTGCTCAGTTTATTATCTTTCTGCCTGTCTGGGCATACTGTAGGGTCTCACAGTAACTGGGGATCAAACTGGTGAAAACAGCTATGCAGCAGTCCCCCCACAAGACAGAAGAGATTTATGGCACTTGGACAAAAGCTAAGGAACACAAAGTGTAAAAGTCACCAAGTCAATGAGCTACAAGAGGCTCCTGCAGATGGAAGAAATGCTGAAAACCTCACTTTCATCATTCGAACTTGCCTTAAAAAAATACTGTAAGTTAGCCCAGAAATCTAGATGCACCCTAGCGGCAGCAAATGTAATTTGCAGCCAGGGGGTCTAGCAACTCTCCGTTGGCTTGCGAGCTGGAAAAACCAAACTCTGGCTGGGCCAATCACATTGTGTATAGAGTCGGTGGGCGGGCTTATGGCTGCTGCTGCTGGGAACAGCGGTCTTTCGAATCGGCTTTGGCCGCAACTCTGGAAGACTTGGAGTTGAGCTTTTTGTTGAGAGAAGAACAAAGAACGACAATGAAGTCATTCTTAAAAAAGGAAGATGTGTTCGGAGTTTTGCCGACCAAATTTTTTTTTTATATTTTTGAACATACAGAACAGATAAACACAATTGAACAACAGCACTGAGCTATAATTTTCTTGGTCACGGTTGATCCGGCTAGCCAAATTTTCTTTTGTCTCCCAAGTAGGTGTAATTTAGAGTCATCATTAAGTAACAAAACAATCTGGTCAGTAGGAATTCAACATCCTATGTGCAGAGAGAGTTTGAAAGACAGCCATTTATCCCGCACCTCGGATTGAGCCCTGTTAATGATGAGTTCCCAGACCCAACATCTTGATGTGGGTCTGGCTTGTCAGGCTAACTGGAAGTACCAACAAGCCAAACACAAGTACATTGTAGTGCTGTACTGTGCGTTTGCCATTAAAATGGATTGCACTTAATGTTGGTCGATAGAAAAGAAAGTCTACAGGTGTTTCATATACTGTAGAGTTTGAAATATAACTGAACAAATGAAAACCAGGTATTTCCTGAAAACAATTCTTTAAACAGGTGTCCACAGCAGAGGTTTTTACCACTTTATTTTCTACGACTTTGTAATAAAACCTACATGCTGCAACATGTATAATATTCTACAGCTGTTGTTAAAGTTGGTGTAAAATGCCTTTTCCAGCCAAATTGTCATACATTTATATTTGGACCATGTATATTCAACTACATGGCTTGTAGTTCAACTATAGATGCCACAGAGGCTTTTACACCAATCGAGGATTTGGTCTTTAAACAAGGTCTGGTGAACAATAATAGGTTGTTCAGACATTGGACTACCAGTGATGATGAGCCATCAAAATGTAGTCAGAAAGTAGATTTGATCTGGTACAGTTTGACAAAAGCAACAAACTTAAATGTGCACTGAAGTTCCCAAAGTGAAGAAAAGTATTTCAGTTTTAACAATAACTTAACTGTTCAAATGTTCAGCTTGTGGATACAGGAAACGGCACGGTTGGAATTTTTTGTCTATTAACATACACAACTTAATGCCAACATTACTCAACAAAAGTGGAAAAAGCCAAATTTGTACATCTCTAATAGCGCTGTAATTACTCCTCTATTAGTAACAAGATATTTCAGCCTCGGTGTTGCCGAGTAACCAGCACAAGCAAAGACATGCTGTTCGTCCACAAAGTCAATGAGAAACATGTTTGGTTTGTGCCTGCCCATTAATCTGCACAAGACCTCATGACTCCTTTGGCTGGCAGCGCTCCATAGGCGACAGGCTGTCTCTCACAACGTGTGTGTGTGTGTGTGTGTGTGTGTGTGTGTGTGTGTGTGTGTGTGTGTGTGTGTGTGTGTGTGTTGTAATGTACAGCAGGCCTAAAGTCCTCCATGGATGTTTGTACTTATATGTGTGTATGTATACATGCTATATTAGTGTTTGGGCCTTTATAAATAAAAGGTTCATTGGCATTTATAGGGCCCACATCTACAAACTAAGGCAGACCACTTTGCTATAATAACTCTATTCTACATGTCAAAAGCTACTTGTGTTGGTAACATACATGTTTCAAAACCAACAATGTTTCAAATTAATTATGACACAGGCTTTGGGAAAGCTAACATTGACGCGCCGCTTCTGTCCGACCTCCACTGCCTGTATGGAGTAGCTAATTAAACCTAAGGTATCAGGAATTACTTGCTAGCTTGTTATTTCATGCTAATCATCAAAAGCAATGATTCCTTGCTTTGTAAGCCTCATTTAATAAAGAAAAACATAAACCTAATACTGTAAAAGTGGAATTCAGTTGGGAAACGTAGTACCAAGCTAGCAACAGATCATCACAGTGGCGGCTCACCGTCGGGGCTGTGTAGGCAGATCGCTGGGCCCTTCGCCCTGGTTGACCCTTTGTCGCTATACCGCTGAGATTGCATAATATGTATTTCATGGAAAAAAATGCTTGTGGCTTTTACTGTCCTTTTCCTGATAAAATGAAAAAAATACCTCTAGTTGCCGAGACACACCAACCAGACGGCCAACTGTCGACAGAAAAGCCAGTCGGAATGATCAGTCGGGTCCCCGAGGTCCAAAAAACTGCCTCGGAACACACTGAGGCGACACCGACTTGAGAAACGTAATACGTCTCCATAGCAGCAGGCGGCGCTACTCTGTATTGTTGCCCAAGAAATGAAAACCGGCAGCTGGTGGATTTGTTTTCTCTGGAAATTCAAAGCCAGACTGTCATGGCGGCTTATTCAGAATACGATCTCATATTGTACTAAAATAGTTCACTGAAACATGTTTCTGAAAACATTTTAAGCGAGAAATAGGCCATGCAGTTCCTGAATCTGTCTTCATTTCAGCTCAACAAAGGTCAGTTTAAAAGATTTTCGTCAGATTTTGAGAGACTCGTCACGCTCATTCCGCTCGCCATTTCCGGGTGAGTCCCGACTGCCCTTCCTGAACATGTCAGGTCGGCCAAAATGAAGGCCGACAGCCCCTCAGACTGACGACGGCACGGAACACACCGAACAGACTCGAGTCACTGACCTCACCAGACTGTCCAACGGCCGATTATCGGCTTGGTGTGTCTTGGGCTTTAATGCAACTACATTTCATTGAAAAGTTTACATTTTTAGATAATGACCTTTTTTAAAAAAAATTGAATTTAGCGTATATTTTTTTCTGCTGGATAGATTTCCTGGCAAAGGCACTTAACAAGTGAAATCCTTTATAGTTCATTTATTATAGTGTTATAGGTGAGGTGCCATTGCAGCACGGGCGGCATGTCTACTTCTGCCTACAACCCAGATCTGACTCTTTAACTCACACCTTGACACCAGAACATTGGGCCCACTGGAGGTTTTTGTATGTCGGTATGCGGTACAGAACTGTGCGATTTGGAGAAAAGTCATATTGCGTTTGCGATTTACAATGCTGCGATTACAACTGCGATATAATGGTATTTACTTGATTATCAAGGAATATGCAGAAAATAAGCTACAAAAATTTAGAAATGTGTATTTTTTAAGTACATAACATACAAAGTTAAATGAGCATAACAAGAAATACATAAACAAAAATGTGCAATACTTATAAATTAATACATTTTGCCTTTATTAATGATGACATTCAAGATGGGTGTAATATAATAACTAGTGATTAAGTTACAAAATATACTTTGTAGAACCTCTGTTGCCTGCTTGCTCTGAACCCCTCTTTACTTCTGATAGTCACGTGACCATACGAGACACGCGCTACTGCCTAAACAGACCGACTGGTCACTGGTCATCTTTTGTGGACATTGTTGCGAGGGGTGAGCTTAATACATCCATGTGGTAGTGTAATTCAGAGGGCAGATTCAAAGTAGATTCAACACAGAACCATAAACCAGTGCAAGAGTGAGAACGCAGGCGAGTGAGTGACGTCAGTGTGTGACTAGTCCATATCCACGACGTTCCACTTCCGGGATTGCTCCGTTGCCGCCGGAAATTCCGCCAGATGTCACTCTTTTCGCCTGGATGTTCGTTACCTTCAGCTTTCTTTGTGTTGGAATTTTAAACTCCGGTGGATTTATGAGGACTATGGTTAACTGCTCCTCAGATCTCTGCAGGGTAAATCCAGACAGCTAGCTAGACTATCTGTCCAATCTGAGTTTTCTGTTGCACAACTAAAACAACTTTTGAACGTATACATGTTCCACCAAAACAAGTTCCTTCCCGAGGCTATTTTGCAGCGGCGCCCGGTGCTTAGCACCGCACAAGACGATTGTGATTGGTTTAAACGTACAATATGTAACTTTCTGCCGCTAGGGGTCTCTCAACCAAAACAATGGACGGTAAAGGGTAAAACTGGACTTTTGATGACGTTGTGAAGTTGCGTGGAATTATGGGAGTTTTTAGTGTTAAATACCTTCGCTGCCGGTTAGAATGCATCAGTTCACGGACGAGTTTACCCATTCAAGTTTATTCACGTTACATTTAGTAACGTTTATTCATGTTATTGTAATAAAATAGCTGCAGTTTCCCCAACATAATTACGTTTTTCTTGATTAGATTTTTATTTGTAGCTGACCAGTTAGCTAGTGAGCCAGCAAGCTAACAGTAGCCGGCAGCTAAAACACAAAATATTTCACATATCAAGGTCACCTTTTGGATGGTTTCAACACCGGGGCGGACGGGATTTGTTGTAACGCTAGCTAGCTACTAAACGAGGCTGAGAGACGGTGTGGGTGGGATTGTCGGGGAAATCTCCGCGACAGTGAGCCAGGACGTTCGATGCCTGTTGTGCAGCAGCAGAACATCTCCCAGCTGCCCGGAATTATCACCCCTTTACTTTTCAGTAATCTCAATTTTTCGCTTTGGTGCTTAACCCACCTTTTGTCTGGTTAATTTATCTAACCGTAAAGACAGCTATACGCGAAGGGGGGAGACATTCGGCAGGGAGGAGATTTTCGGCACATACACCGGTAGCGCTACGGAGATGTAGCTACCGCTATGGATGGCCGCTGTTGTGACTCGGTGCTGGGTCTGACATAGTCTGTTCTGTGCTGTAATGAAAGTAGCTGGCTGATAGTTGACTGGGGGCTAATGGTAACTAGCTAGCTATATGTACCGGGGCTGTTGTCTGTTGTCATCCCGACTGAGTCTCTCTGCACCGGGGGAGTGAGGCGGACAGACCGGGGTGTGCTAGCTGGCTAAATTAGCATGAGATTAATCGTCTATCTATACAGCTAACGTTAACGTTACTAGTGAAGTTATTCGTGAGTTCGCTCAGTCCTGTTAGCTGTGGTCGAAACAGTCATACTAAAAATAACTATTAGCGTGTTGAACGATGTTGTAACCTCATAATGTTACCCACAAAGAATTAGCATCAACGTTAGCACATTGTAGTAACGTTAAGCTGGTATCGATATTGAACTTACAAAATAGATAAGGTCTCTGTTGTATTACTGTGATAAAAAGTGGGATGTAATTAATCACAAAATTATGCTGTATGGCAAAAAAAAGCAGTATTACGGACGTGACATTGTATGATTTACAATTACTCCTGAACGTATCATGTTCTGACCATAGGGTTCTGACGGAAGTTAGAGTAACTGGAGGGTGAAAGGTTATATGACGCCACTGACGGAAAACGTAAAAGGAAACGTGCCGTGTCTGAAAATAAAATAACAGATTTCTCTGGGTTTGACATTTGGTGGAAACATTTGGGATAGTGTAAGAACACAACTCATAAAAATATATAACATAGGTATGGTCGTTTTTAGACATTTTAAAGCAGAAATGTTACATATTGTACCTTTAAAGAAATGCCAATAAACCAGAGCACATTTTGCTCCCATGCTGTGTGGACTAGCCAGACCCTCCTTCGCAGCACTGAGGAGGAGGGTCTGGCAAAACAAGACCAGTGTGTGAGTTAGGAAGTTAGGAAGCTAGGAGAGCGACCGCCGGCGAGCGTTGTCGGAGTTAGCGCAGCGGCTGTGTAAGAGAAAAGCGAGAGGAAAAAGAGATAGCAAAGACAATGTAAAGTGAGTTAACAGAGAACACCAAGCTTCTTAAGACACAGTGGCTTAATCTGTTGTTAATACTGTAGGTAAAGTGAAGGGTGTTACTACGTGGAGTGCACACAGAGTTTGGCACACAGAGCACACCTTTTTGTTAACTCAAATCGCACAATTTTTGCGGTTATGTAATCGTACAGAGTGACATCGCGATTGTGATTAGATTAATCGTGCAGCCCAAATGCGGTATCAAAATCTGATGAAATCGCCAGTGTGCAAATGATCCTTGAATCCCTCATGCAGGATTTATAATGTGTAACTCGCTCTGATATTTAAACAAACATTGCATAGTTTTCAAGCCACATCCTGTCGTCACTGTAAACAAAAACTAATATGGGCAGTCCCCTCTCACATTCCCACTATATGCTCCAACACACCACAATAAGATTTGGACTTGGCAGGCTGCACTCTTAAACACATTCACTTATGTCCTGATGGAAATGGCCTCACAAGGAGCTCAACTGAAGTGTTCTTTTGCCTTATGAAGGTGCCTTTAAACAAAAACTATTGCTGGTTTAGTTTCTCTGTTCTCTAATGCTCAGATAATCAGATTTATGGCCAAATTGGATCTGTAAACATACAAAGTAAGAGGTCTTCTTCCTCCGTCACTGCTGTTCACCCCTGCATCTGCAGAACCTACTCCGATTTCCCTTCCAAATGAAATAGTGGTTTCGCTGTGGCTGTAAACAGTGCTGATCAGCTGTGTTTTGTTATGTTTGCAAAAAGGCAAATAACAAACATCCTCGTAGTCAGGGTGCGGGCTGTCCGGCGGTCCACTTCTCCAGCCCAGTGACAAACATGTTTCTTTTATTACACGGATTAACATCTAAATTCAGTTTTATCTTTTCAGCACCGCAAACATAATCAGTGTAATGGGAAACAGCACCCTGCGCTAAAAACAATCATTTTACTATTAACGTTTCCAAAGAACAAATACGAAACTTCACTGCATTACAACAAAGGGGGTTTGTCTGTGGAACAACTGTGATAATGAGCTGAAAAAAAGTGTAAAAAATGTATCCAAACTTTTCAAAAACTCTATAGTAACAAAATATTGAATGGCTATAGCTGGAGCAGTGATTTCTTGTGTGGTTATTTCTTGTTTGTGGACTGCTTAATGGGTTTTTGGTTTATCTGTCCAGATTATTTTGTTCTTGTTTTTGTCTAAAAGAGTTGATTAGTTCAAGTCGACTGAGTTTAACATGGACACTGCTGGATGCGGATTGAATTTCTATTATGAATAATGAAAATCCCTTTTTGAAGATGAACAACATTATTTGAGTTGCTTAATAGTTGCTTATGTGTTGCTGATGATCTAGTTTGTTTTTCTTTTTTTATTGCTTATAAGTTTCACTTTGTGTTTGTATTTTTATTTTTTAAACATCTATAAATAAATAAATAAATAAAAAAAAAAAAAGATGGAATAACAAATTTGAGAATACTTGAGAAGCTATATTGAGTAATTCAGCTATGTTAATTGATTTCTCAAGTCAGTAATTTTGTTTTTTATGGCATTATGCTTTCACTTATTCTTTGGCATATTTAAATAGGATCCATTAACCTCAAGAGCACAGATTTGCCAAATTACCAATGCAAACCTGCTAAGCATATCAATGGGTTAGTATTTGTTCTCACAGTAAGATCATGCTCAAATTAAACTATGAGGGGCCAAACTGCCATTTGTCCAGCAGCAGGACATTTTTGTATCTTTCGGATATATTGGATATTCTTTTCTACTGACTTTTAACTAGTCAGTGGTTGGTGGATGCACAGGAGTTTATATGAAATTTTGGAGTAAAGTTTTGTTGCAAACCTCTGAGCTAACACAAAATCCCTTCCTGCTCCTCTCCGTTCCTTCATGCAAAGATAGTTGTGGGGTCTGCACACCCATCAGAGATAGGAAAGCACTGAGATACTGAGAAACAAAGACCTTGTTTAAACAAGCCATACTACATGCCATAGAACTTGAATCCATGTCTCAGTGATAGGCACCAAATCAGTAGGTATACCTCCAAATACATAATAGTTCCATGTTTTCTTGTCTTATTAGACTGCATTGCAAGCTGTCTTATTAGTGTGGCCATGCTAATGAATCTACTATCTAAATAATTCGCCCCTTTAAAAGGCATGTAGACTGCAGGGCACATTGGGTCAGCACTGTGAGAAAGTAAAGACATTCGGTTTTATAATGATTTTTCTTCTTCAACCTTCTTTCTTCTTCTTTTTGAATTTTCCTATGCCTGTTTTATTAATGTAAATTGTTACAGTGGTGTATTTTACGTGCGTTGGTTTATTCTAATTTCCATAATGATTAGCTAAATTGGCTCACAAGTTTCCAGAATACATTCAGTTTGCACGCCAGCAGTCTCTCTGCTCTCTCTATACTCTTCTTCTACGGTATATTTATGCTTTCAGCATCGCTAATTTTAGTTTGTACCGTGAGGTGTTGAAGAGAAAATATATGTCATCACATACACGTCCAAAGATAAGCAACAGTTTGTCACAGTGAGTCAAACGGCAGTGAGTTTGTCTACAATGAATTTTAATTGCAGAGACTCCATTGTAACCAGTGGCAGTTTGTTGTCAGCATGGTAATGTAAAGAAGCAGCAGAATGTATGCTTGCTACATCTCACATTATCTTAAGGACTGTGATATACACACAGATGCCACACACTTTATAGACTTGAGTTTTTGTGTTAATTACAGATTAAATTATGGTGCGAGTTCAAATTTTTTTTTTTTTTACTAACCTGAGCAACGTCTGCATAACATTTGCAAATCTAACTGTGCATTCTGAAGAGTCAGTAATGATAGAAGTTTTTTGGATGAGACTTAAACCTCTGTAATCGCCACATGTTATCCCCGTAACACATTTTATAACCTGTCATTATCCAGCACAGTTTCACATGGCCTCTATTTTTTGTATACTTGCAATTAACTTTGCCCAAAGCTTCCTCTTTTAGGTGTTTTGTGACAGTTTGGGTATTACTGACTGCCACCAACAAACGTTTCCATAAATGCATTTTAAGACACCTATACTTTTAATTCTCCAGCAACATTTCGGTTACATTACTTATGCTCGAGCTGGATTTTATTTTCAGCCTTGACAATTACACCTCGTCTCCCTTGATTAGATCAGATTGGTCATACAAGCACGGCTCTTACATCAGTGTTGTAAATGTAGACAAAAACCCCAGGGTCGGGCGTATTTTAAAGTCCCATGACGGCCATAATCTCTACTTCTGGCTTAGATTTCACTCCATCCATTACAATCTGATACAAAATCAGGGCTACTAAACAAAAGATGGAGATCTAAGAGCAATCCTCCCTCTTTTCAGGAAATAAAACTGTCCAGAGACACCTAAAAAAATGTGTTTATTGTGAGATTGTGAGGGAACTTCCAGAGAAGAATCTACCTACCACTTTAGTGTATCTTAAAATCATGTGTCCTTTGCCAAGAAATGCTTTAAGATGTTCACATCGACTGCTGAATTACTGATCTATAGTGTTCAGTGCCCGCTCTCTCGGGGGAGGGGGTTGCTAGAACATCTGTTATCATTTTTTACTTTTAATGACATAATGTTTTAATGTGGGGTTCAGGTACACACTGCACTGATTTACCAGCCTTTTTAAATGAACAATTGAGCTAGGAGGTCAACCATCAAACACCAAGAAAATTACAAATGTAGTGTACAATCAAAGGAACCGGTACCTCATTTTAAAATTTATTCTGCAAGCTGACCGGTGATTTAAATCACTCGGTTATAGCATGAATGATAAACCCAGACCACTTCTTGAAGAAACCCAGTTTATTTTGACTCTTTAATCTATAGATGTACAGGCAACCAGATCCAGGCCGCACCCCACCCCACACACTGTAAAGCATGAGTCAAAAAGTAAACCATATCTGTGATTAATTTCCCAGCAGTGGTAAGTGTCCCACACACGCTGGGTGGCAGTGACATTCAGGCGTCTGCTGCTTCACGGATAGTTTGCTTACTGTTGCTATCAAACAACATTTATCAGATGTATTTGATAAATTAATCCCAAGGCACAGCTTCTCATTCAAATGTTAGGCCTCACACAGAGTGTGCTGTACTTGGAGGCAATCAAATGCAAACTTGTGGTTTTATTGATATGTCCGAGTCAAAAATGTGTCATCTCGCTAATAAGAGCTAGAGTATCAAAGAAAATAAAGGCATGGTCTTACGCAATCACAGCCCCTCAGCATTGATCAATCACAGCTATTCAAATGTGACTGGGAGTGGATCCCACATAAAGTTTGCAACTTCAGACTGAAACATTGACAATTACAGAGCACAGCGCCAGAGCTGCTAGGAAGAAAATTTGGTAAAGTAAATATAATCTGGCCAAGTTGTTGCCGAGCCTGGGAGGCAGTGAATGTGCAGGTTTACCTCTTCCCAGAATAATGGGCCCTGGAGGCTGTCTAGCAGTGTCACTGGGCTCTCATTAGCATGTAGCTGCTCACCATGAGCAGAGTAGTCTTACCTCAGGGGATCAGGGGTGCATGGCCCCTCATCTGGCTCTGATTTACAAGAATGAAGGTGGAAAAGCACCCCCTTTTTTAAGGAGGCAAAAAAAAAAAAAAAAAAAAAAAAAAAAAAAAAAAAAAAAACTTTCATTTCAACACTCCTTCTCATTTCAGCTTCTCAATTAGCTTTCTTGGACCATCAGCGTTTTGGATGCTTTAACTTAAAAGGAGGTTACATGAACTCAACCATGCAATTGCCAATTTAATCACTGCTTAATGCCAAGAATTTACAACAAAGAAAAGGAAAAGGAATTCAATTTCATGTCCAGCTTTCATCTTCAGAAAAGATCTATTACTGTATATAAAAGTCAACTGTACAGGATTATGTGACAGGACACAAGATTAATGTATTGCTTTAAGGAACTAAGAATAACCCTGTGAGAAATTACCCATTTTTCTTCTTATTTTCATCATATTTTGAGTCTCTCACTCAGTATCTTAATGCTTCATGGAAAAAGAGTTTTGCTCAGAGAGTAAACATAAACTAAAAGTATTTTTATGCAAACTACAAAATAATATTTCCTGTTTGCACTCCCATTTTCAAACTGGTCTTATGATCCCAATTCTAAATTGTACCATATGTTCCAAAAATTACTTTTTGCAAAAGCACATCCAGCAAGACCTAGAGTTAAAAATAGACACCAGGGAAATTTGGAGGTTGTTCAGGTATGTTGTTGGTTAGCTTCATATGGTAGATCCATTGAAGCCTCTCTATTATGATCAAGTATATCTACAGATGTGGTGGGAGAACAGATTTATAACAGACTTGTGTTGGGATTCTTTGGCTGAAATCAGATTAGATGTTAATCTTAAACTCATAGCCATTACTGAAAAACGTGGGGTGCTTCTGAAAATAAAATATTGTGAAAAGAATGGGATTTGACTCATGAAAGTCGACTTGACAAATGAAAGTCTAAAAATATGGGAAGACTGAGTCCAAGTGGTTGTGTAAAAGCTTTATATACACATGAATACTAAATACTTTACCATAATGCAGCAAACCATAATTTCACTCATAGAGGTATAGTTTACCATTTTGGGGAATGCTTTTTTGCTCATGTCTGTGCATTAACTAGAGTCTGGCTAGAGCAGGAATTGGTTAACTTAGCTTAGCATAAAGACTGGAAGTAGTGGGAAACAGTTAGCCTGGCTCTGTCCAAAGGCAAAAAAAGAAATTGCGTATCAATATCTGTAAAGCTCACTAATTAACATCTCACAGTGTATCTCATGTGTTAAATCTGTATGAAACTATTTATATTTATATTAAAAACACTAGTTTAGGTTGAACTTTGGATGTAGCCAGGCCAGCGGTTTCGCCCCGCTTCCAATTTTTATTCTAAGCTACCTAGGCAATCTGTATATTTAGAGTGCAAACATGAGAGCTGAGAGCTGTATCCATCTTCTCACCTAACTCTCAGCAAGAAAGTAAGTGAATATCTAAAAAAGTAAAAACTATTCCTATAAGACTGATCTATCAAACTAAGTTTTTTTTTTAAAGTATAAGCCTTTTACTATTTTCTATCTACACATACAGTGGAGAGCTCAGTCTTCAAAAGCATTCATTGCTGTACAGTAGATTTTATGAATAGCAGGAATATTGCCCAAACAGCAGATTTGCCATGGGTGTAAGAATTTTGTAGGTCCTACCTGAACACAGTTTGAGTCATACCTTTTCCTACTCAGGCACATTAAAAGTGAAGGTTATAAATTCAATAAAAGGCCCTGAAACAAAAACATTTTTCAAAAATCTAAGTCTTGACATAGATAGTCATTGACATAAAAAAAAATGATATTGGACTTATTCATGGGTTTTCATTTCACTGGAGGAATTGGACTTGCTTCATCTGGCATCTTACATTGGATTTTCTGCATTATTGTATCTATTATAATCCTCAGTAATTAACATTGTCATGCCCATAATTACCCACAAATACCAACCAAAGTCAAATCCCACATTTTCTGTTTTTCCGTCTTTTTGCTCCGATTTGTATTCCGATCTAATATTCATTCTTAAAACCACGTAACATGTTTTACATCAATTATGGGCACTGTGAATGTGAGCATTGCACTGCATGCCATTTACTGCCTGTAATACTTTACAATCTGTAATTTTAAGCTTATTCTGCTCATTGCTCATTGTGGTAGATAGAATGATCAGATAAATACCTAAAAAGCAAATGTAAATATGGGTTCAGAGTCCAGATACAGAAAAAACACTTTTGAGGGAATGTTCACGAACAAACAAACAAAACCAAGAAGCTGTGCAACATTTTAAAAACTTTCCATTTCCAAAGATTATATCAGTTTTTTCCCCCTTACTAAAGACCCCTCTGAGACTATTACAGTTACCTTTAAGTGTTACTAACTGTGACCCAATACCCCAAAGTAAGCGCCCATAAAAATGCCACAGAAATTAATTACAAGGAAAGTTGATCTTCCCATTGTTAATTTGCCAGTTAAATGTTGGCGTCCCTGCGGGAGTATAGAGATCTCAGAAAAGACTCACTGAGAGAAGTCATTATTGTGGCTAGCTCTGTAAAGATACTATTTCAGTCTAGTAAGCTACAGGGCTATGGCCATAACCACAAACACACCGAAAAACACACGGGTTCAAATTTATTCCACAAGCAGAAGATACAAGAGAGAGGGGCTTTTTGCTTTGATCCTCCGTCTGTCTTTTCTCAAGAATGAATACCATTACAGAAGGTCATTAAGATGCCTGCCTAGCAACCCACTGGCATCAGACTACATTATGTTGGCTGCAAGCCTGAAAAGCTAAGAAAACATTGGCCCAAGTGATGATTCGGGCTTGGCTGAAGGAGCAGAGAAGATATATTTTCAGTAACATGACATCAATAAGAGCAGTGTGCCCATGTGTTGAATCCTATCTTATCGTGGATGTCAGCCCAAAGTACTTTTTCATTTCACAGCATCATACCAGAGCAGTGTTTGCCTTTACCACCAATGCTGATACGATCAGCATCAGACAGAAATGTAGATTATAATTCTTCGGCCTCGCAATTCTGCTGCAGCTACAAATGTGCATTTCACATAGCTGGATTTTTCAGACTTAAAAGAATATCTTTATAGCACATGAGCTAATCCAAAGATGATATACAATGCTCTAGGAAAGGCTGGCCATTGTAGAATGGGGGTATAAGATTAGGAGACATTGTTCTTAAAATGTCTTACTATGAGCAATCTTCCCTGACCAGCCGTAAAATTGTCTCTCTCTCTCTCTCTAACCCTGTCTTCCCTGTTGGCTTCGGCAGCGAGTTTCCATGAGATCGCAATGCCTTCCTCGCTCTCAAGAGCTTCTAAGATACCACACAGTAAATGTAAAGCGATAATTCACTGGGGGAAAAAATGACTGCATGGCTAACTGGTAAAGACACGGTTGGGTTGGAGGACAATGCGAGGTGGATGACAGATTGATAACGGAAGAGACGAAGCATGTACTTCTGTTCTCTCCATTATCTTTTACTGCAAATGCATGCTGTGGTATGTCTGAAGCAATGCAATATTTTGATAGAGCGCATTCAAACCGCCGACTTTTACAGAAGCTGTAGGAGTTTAGTGTCTAGCCGGTTTGGATTCATTGTGCATCGGAGTATGAATGGCTCAAATTAAAGCGTATTCACTGCTCCCCTGGCCAATATTTACATTTTTATAGAGCCAATACTGCAGGTTGAACATATTGTAAAGGCATAATTTGCGCAGGTATTACTGTAAAACGGCAAATAATTGTATTTATATCGTGACATATGTGACTTAAGAATCAGTAAGCAAGAGCTGCACTTAAACAAGGCCGGCATTACAGTGAATATCACTGCGGTAATGACAACATCTGTCAGTAGGTATTATAAAACACTGGTAGCTTGACAATGACTCACTGGGCCTATTTACTGGTGAATTGGTGGGCTGTCTCACAGGTGCAAGCAGTCATCTGGGAGGTATCAGAAAAAAAGGAATGCTGAGGAGAAAGCCAACATAGCTTTCTGATGTCAAGAGGTTCATGTTGGATAAAGAGATGTTAGTGTCCCCCTCTCTTTTTAGACCAAGATGTATAAGGTTGTAAGGGTGGTAAAGCCAGTGGGGTTTGTATTGCCCCATAATATCCAGATAATCCTGAATTATTACAGATGCTATAATGCTTGATTTTCCTCCTGGGGTTGATCAAGTTTTAACTTCTTAAAGGACACCTATAATGCTTTTCTGTATTTTCTGTCATATCTATAATATTACAATGCCGGATGTTCATAGTACATGTGGCCAAAGCTTCAATTAATAAGGTAGACACATTTAAAAACAATCCATGTCAGCCAAAACCTCAGATTCCCCACTATTCTGAACGTTTTGGTTACAAAAGCTTTTTCTACTCTCAGCTGCGTATCACATCATGCAGATTCATTTATTTTAAATTTATGAACAAATATATACCCCAACCCGATACACCCAGACATAAAATAAAAAACAAAAAAGAAAGACGGGCTGGAATTATCTGTATTACAGTCCGGGGAAATCCAATATAAAAGTAGTAGCATTTAGCCCACTCAAGCACTCAAATCAACATACACAAATTTACAGTATATGAGTCAGATGAGGTGTACCTAATCGGAGTACCTAAAAAAAAAAAAAAAAAAAAAAAAAAAAAGACATTGCACCATATCATTGAGCCACTTACAGTAAAACGAGGGGAGATAGAGTTCCATTCTTTCAAAATAACCCTTTTAGCTATAACCATACAAAACATTAAAGCCAGCTGGGTCTCATATGGCAGTTTTAGGGAGCTTTAGAGCTACCCAAAACAGCAAGTGAAGGGGTGTCACATTTTTAACCTGTGATGTAAGAATATCACCTAATAAAGTCATAACTCATGGGATATATAATATTTCTTCTGTTAATCTTAAGGCCTCAGTATGCTTAAAGTGAAATATCTGACACTGTCTCAACGTTTGGTCAGAGCGTTGGATTGGCAAACTGCCCCTCCCCCTACACTTTACTGACATTAGACTACAATTTTCATAATTTTCCAAAACAGACAATCTGACAATGGCTCCCACTTTTTAAGTGTATATACAGGTGCAAACCATGAACACCTTCAAGAAAAAATTGTCCCAAGTATCGGTCATTATCCCCATGTGTACAATTCATTGCATGGAGACCACAAAGACATGCACGTGTTGCCATTCGGAGCAGGTGCTTCTTTAGACGTCAGATGACACCTTGTATGACCTAGTTTATTTTAAGCATACTAAAGACCCTAAAGTCTTTCATTACAGATGTTTTTTTTAAGTTACATTATCTATTGCAGACATGTCCAGTTATTTTATGAACCACAGTAAGTCTTCAGTGTGTTGATGTACCGAGGCTCTTGTCTTTCTCATAAGGTGTTATTAAACACTGGGGATAACTGCCATAAGCAATCTGCTCTATTTCTAACCTCATACATGCACAATGAATTTCCCACCGTCTTATCTACAACTGAAACTGAACAAACACAAAATGCGTGTCCCTGTAGACTGTGAGAGTCTGTGAGTGTGTTATTTGGCATCACTAACATTACCTTGGGAGCTATTATTGCGCTGAAATTTTGCAGTGAGGGGACAATTATCTGGCCTCTTTAGCCCGTGAGGATGATGTAATTAATTGCAGTTTTATCCTTGTGTGTGACTCTGCAGAGTCAAGCAGCAGCACCATTTGTGGGTCATAGACACATATTGGATGAATTGGTGATAAAGACAGGAGACAGTTGGAAAAGGAGCTTGGAAATAACATGTAATAGCTGGTTTTCATAGTTTAAATGACCTTGAGGACCACTAATTTCAGGGTTGCAGTGTTTAGAAGAATGCAAAGAATGTGGAAAAATACATCCTCCCTGATGGTTATGGCAACTATTGTTTGTTTTTGTACCTGTGTGTAGGGAAAGAACGGTTGGATGCCATGGTGGAGAGAAGATTGCACCAGGAATAGTTGCTCTCAGTAAGTAACTGCTGTTGATGTTATGAAAGGAAATACCTCCAGCATGGAGTATAGGTAGTACACTACACTGCACTTCATTTTAGATAATGTACTATTATATTTACATTTTCTAAAGGAATATTTGATTAAATTCTTTTCCAAAATCTTTTTCCATTTTTAAGTAAAACATTTATTCTGAACTTAACATTCTGATATTGATACTGAAGCTTTGTTGAGTAAAAATTAACATTCCCAAACTTTGAGCTGATAGGCCATTTTAAAATAGAAGATTTACGTTGAAATGTTCCAAAAATGGACATGTACCCTGTAATTTATGGTTGCTGAAGTGTCAGCTAGTGGGGTTCCCAATAAAAAAGATAGATAATTTAAACAAATGATTTACATACAGTACAGGCCAAAAGTTTGGACACACCTTCTCATTCAATGTGTTTCTTTATTTTCATAACTATTTACATTGTAGATTCTCACTGAAGGCATCAAAACTATGAATGAACACATATGGAATTATGTACTTAACAAAAAAGTGTGAAATAACCGAAAACATGTCTTATATTTTAGATTCTTCAAAGTAGCCACCCTTTGCTTTTTTTGATAACTCTGCAAACCCTTGGTGTTCTCTCAATGAGCTTCATGAGGTAGTCACCTGAAATGGTTTTCACTTCACAGGTGTGCTTTGTCAGGGTTAATTAGTGGATTTTTTTCCCTTATTAATAAAAAAAAGCAAAGGGTGGCTACTTTGAAGAATCTAAAATATAAGACATGTTTTCAGTTATTTCACACTTTTTTGTTAAGTACATAATTCCATATGTGTTCATTCATAGTTTTGATGCCTTCAGTGAGAATCTACAATGTAAATAGTCATGAAAATAAAAAGGAAACGCATTGAATGAGAAGGTGTGTCCAAACTTTTGTCCTGTACTGTATACTGCAGCACTGTTCTAGGCAGTTACTTTTACCCTGAATTGTGTCCATATAACTGGGGAAGCAATTATTCAACTTGAGTAAAGTATGATGGTATTTTTTCAATCTCTGCCTGCTTGAATTGAAACCAAATCTACACCTAAAGGCCTGGACACTCGCAAATTAAATTGTTTAACATCTTGAAAGTCATCCAGATTCGCAAAAACACTAAAAGGAAGTTTCCAGTGTAGCTTTTATGATCAGAAATGAGTTGCTAAACTGATGTCAGTCCAGTAACTGATTTGATTTTGCTTGTCTGTGAGGCTTCGTGTCTCCATTCATCCCAGTTTGGCTGTCCTCCCTGATATGTACGTAGATAAATTGTTTTTTGCAAACATGAACGTCTGACAATGCGGGATGAAATAAAACACCTTGTGCTGCATTCATCCAGCTGTTCACTGTCCCGAGGTTGGAATGTGCTGCCATGTGAAGCCCCAGAAGAAGACATTCATTAAAGGATTAGGGCCCACACTTTGTACTGACACAAGAATGAGGGCAGCTGAAAGGAGAAGAATGAAATGATCAAAATGATATTCAAGCACAATTTTGCGCATGAGAGGAGATGCTGGGGGTGTAAGTAGCGGCAATCAAAACAAAGTGCAAAGATCCTCCCTTTTCAGAGGCAGCGCCATGCTGGCAATGATAACAGCTGAGGTGGAATCCTGCCGTGGCTAAGCCTCTTTAGTGCACTCGCGTTTTAAGGTGTCAAAGAGGCTGACATCAAAAAAGCCGTGGCCACTTTAGCGTTTCTTTAAATGGAGCAGTGATCAACAAATTCTCAGTAGCCTGGGAAGACACTATGTCCCAGGAGAGCAGCAGCAGCGAGTAAATCAAAAGATGAATTCAGAAAATAATTTAGTTAGGGAGCATTCATGGGAATGCTACTAATCTTCCATGGCCTTCCAGTAAGAGCTCCCATTTTCAATTTTGAGATGTCTGCACTCTCCTCAAATAGTTCATTCTTTGGTGTCCTAAAAACGGGTTTTAAAGTGTTTCAACTCTAGTTCCAAACCAAACAAAAGCATTACATTTCTTTGCTTGTTTATTGAAAGTTTCAATAATAGGCAATTTGGCAGCAACAGTAGGAATCCTCAGCCCGAAAACCATAAAAGTGGCAGTATGTGTGGTCTGGTGCTGCCATTGCAGTGAACTCCAAAGAAGCAGGAGGACCAGGGCCAGCGTATTTCCTGTAGCATAACACATGCCGACAGCAGGCAGACATGGCAAACTGGACTCTCCTTGTTCTCACACTCTGTGCCAAATTGGGGGAAATTCTTCCAGTGGCAAGTATCAATTACTCACTTTAAACAAACATCCAAGGCTTTTGAATATCAACATAGTGCGTGCATGTCTCCCTACAGGGCATCTGATACAGGGAGACCACACACACAGAGTCACCTTTCAGCATCACCTTTCTCCTTGCACTGACTTTTTTTTCTCATTTGCATGCTCCATTAGGCCTGTAACAATTATAAAATAATTGTCTAACCACAATTTCTTTTTTAACGTAGTGGCGTTTTTTTTGTTTAACAGCAATTAAAGCATTAGATCGATAGTTACGTATTGTAACTCCAGATTGTATGAGTATAGGCACAGCCCTCTAAGAGCTATTGCTATTGTTTTTTTATAAGATGGGGCACACTTTGGTTTTCATCCGTCACCTAACAGCGTTAGCTATTCTACGATCCTACGGATTCCTACCAGAGGACGCCCCACCCACAGTTGCAAGTCAAGTCAGCATTTGAAATCCACCGAAACGTGTGTTTTAGTAATGCAGTTAATCTGTCTGTTGTGTTTAATCTACTAGTGTGCTTTGTTAAATTAGTAATTTAGTTAAATTAGTAAAGTTACCATAAATGACGACACTATAGCGGGAATGGCCGTCACCAATTATGCTACCGCAGTTCCCCGGGGATTTGGGCTCTTCTGTAAATAACAACTTGTTTGCTAACATTTGCTAAGGTCCTAAGGGACAGGTTGATGGTAATTGTTGATTTTGTTTAGATGTGCCAAATTGTAATTATATGAGGGATAATTGGTCGGACTTTTGAGCTAAAGCTATGCTAGCGGCAGCTGTCACTTGTTTCCATAGCAACTCCAAACATACTGGGCTGTAGCCATCTCAAGTTTTTTTCTTATAATTAATGCTTTGTTTTGTATTGATGGGGATTAATGTTCTATTGTCAATTTTATGTTAATTTAAGCAAAAAATGCAATGTTTTATGATAAGAGGCAAATTTTACTTCATAGGCTGTGTACACAAAACAGTGATATAACAAAAGATGTATCTTGGCATTCCCTCAAAACTTTAATTAGTTTGAAAAAGTAATACATAAATACATTTTATTTTTTATTTGATTAAAAGTCACACATTGTTAATCGCAATTATTTCTTAGACAATTAATCATACTGCAAAATTTGGACTCGTTATAGATGCTCCATATGTCCATTGCTGCTCTCTTTGACCACTTTTTTTAATCTACTAACTCCCAAAAGTGAAGTGTAGTGAAGTACCATATACACCAGAGAGATTCTGCCTGACAATGTAGGGCTGTATTCAGTCTTTTTAAACAGTTGTGTCAAATAAAGCGTCAGCAGGGAAAACACATCCATCATTCTGAAATGTCTGACTTGCCAATCACATGCAAGTGAAGTCGACAGCCATGAAGTCTGCTTCGCCTGGTACAGCCCCATCTGGTACAGATATACAGGAAACTTCAAATGGTCAGCTTCAGCTTTAACACATCTCGCACAGCAGTCACACGGCCATGTGGTCCTTGTGAAGCTGCCGGTTTTAAATTAAAGTGTGTAGTAGATGTGGGTAGATCACACCATTCATGCTAAGCTAATACATTGAGTGCATGAGGCAAAACCACAAGATTCAGACGTTTCACTGGCTCTTGAAATGTGCACGTGCACAAAAGAACACACAATTAAGCAGGCTACCATCACTAAAGCTGTAGTTTTGATTATTCCCTGAGAAATTGGTAAATAAAAGTGTTTGGGATAACATTTATCAGAGTATTTTGGGGACCATTTAAAGCTCAGATTATTGAACAAATACAGATGACAGAATGTCATGCAAAAACAATTCCAGAGTAAATTCAGTGGAATTTGAAGGTGGACATTCTTTACATCAACAATACATATCCAGTTTTTTTTTCTTCTAAAGAATAAGCAAATATTGCATTCTAGACTTTTGCACCAACGCTTAATAATCATACAGAAAGAAATCCCTCATAAGAAGTTATACCGATTCATTCTCTGACTAGCGTGAATATATGCATCACTTACATAAGATGGGTCACACAAAAAAAAGAAAAGTTATTATGTAGGGATTAGCGGTTAGTGAATATTCATACTCAGTAACTGCCCCGTGTAACTGCTACAGCTAAATGCTCAAACTGACATAGCTAATGTTTGCGAACACGACAGTGAGAGTAAAAGGGGTGATGGGACACTGTCGACATATCTTACCCAAAACTTGAAATTATGATGATTACATTCCATAAAAAACACAATTTACCTCAAATATAACAATATAACAACATATCCACCTCATTGTAAACAGCACTACTAACTTTGAAAGACATATTTCTACATGTATGCATATGAAGCCAGGAATCACACACACAGCTATTTTGTGGGGTCTATATTGTCTTTTCTGCTATATGTTTCTTATCTATGAAAAAAAAGTAAGATAACGCCTTGCTTTTACTGGAGAAAATGTTTTCAATTAACAAAAATGAACAAGAATGAAATCCAGTAGGCTACTATTCCAGCACACATACAGTACAGCAGTTGCCCCACTAGGGAGGAGAAAACAGAAAAACTCACTACTAGGTCTACTTGTGCTAACCTATCAAACTTAAAAGCGCTATTTCACTTTACAAATGAAACTAAATGTGTCCATACTGCTACATATAAAACAGCAAAAATCTGAAATGAAATCAACAAACAGTTTGCAACATAACTCATGGATAACGAGCTTCACATGGACGGTTTCTTGATTTCCTGTATATATTTACAGTGGGGGGAAATAAGTATTTGACCCCTTGCTGATTTTGCAGGTTTGCCAACTTACAAAGAATGCAAAAATCTACAATTTTAATCATATGTACATTCTAACAGTGAAAGACAGAATCCCAAAGAAAATTCCAGAAAATCACATCATATGAATTTATTAAAATTGATAACCATCTGATGAGGAAAAACAAGTATTTGACCCCCTGGACAAACAGCAAGTATTCTGGCTCCTACAAGCCAGTTAGTCTTTCTTTAAGACACAGCCCCAATCCGAACCAATTATCTACATCAAATACACCTGCCTCACCTCGTTACCTGTATAAAAGACACCTGTCAACACCCAAACAACCATCATCCAACTTCACCACCATGGGCAAGACCAAAGAGCTTTCTACGGACATCAGGGACAAGATTGTTGATCTGCACAAGGCTGGGATGGGCTACAAGAGAATCGGAAAGCAACTTGGAGAGAAAAGATCAACTGTCGGTGCAGTTATCAGGAAATGGAAGAAGCACCACACCACCGCCAACCTCCCTCGGTCTGGGCCTCCACACAAGATCTTGCCTCGTGGGGTGTCCCTGATCATGCGAACGGTGAGGAATCATCCCAAAACCACAAGGGGGGAACTGATGAATCAACTGAAGGCAGCTGGGACCACAGTTACAAAAGAAACGGTTGGTAACACACTACGCCGTCATGGGTTGAAATCCTGCAGCGCACGCAAGGTCCCCCTGCTCAAGAAGAAACATGTACAGGCCCGCATGAAGTTCGCCATTCACCACCTGGACGACTCAGAAGAGGCCTGGAAGAAGGTGATGTGGTCAGATGAGACCAAAATAGAACTTTTCAACTTGTCGTGTTTGGAGGGCAAAGAACACAGAGTACAACCCAAAGAACACCATCCCCACCGTCAAGCATGGTGGTGGCAACATCATGCTTTGGGGGTGCTTTTCAGCCAAGGGGACGGGACAACTCCATCGTATTGAGGGGAGGATGGACGGGGCCATGTATCGTGGAATTCTGGACCGACATGTCCTTCCCTCAGTGAGAGAGCTGAAGATGGGTCGAGGATGGGTGTTTCAGCACGACAACGACCCTAAGCACACCGCCAAAGCAACAAAAGAGTGGCTGAAGAAGAAGCACATCAAGGTTCTGGAGTGGCCTAGCCAGTCTCCAGACCTGAATTCGATTGAAAATCTTTGGAGGGAGCTTAAAATTCGAGTTGCCAGGCGACAACCTCGGAACCTGAATGATTTGGAGGCTGTCTGCAGGGAGGAGTGGGCCAACATCCCTGCCGAAATGTGCACAAACCTTGTCACCAACTATAAAAACCGTTTGACATCTGTGCTGGCCAATAATGGCTTTTCTACAAAATATTAACATGCTGTTTGTCCAGGGGGTCAAATACTTGTTTTTCCTCATCAGATGGTTATCAATTTTAATAAATTCATATGATGTGATTTTCTGGAATTTTCTTTGGGATTCTGTCTTTCACTGTTAGAATGTACATATGATTAAAATTGTAGATTTTTGCATTCTTTGTAAGTGGGCAAACCTGCAAAATCAGCAAGGGGTCAAATACTTATTTCCCCCACTGTATATTTATGCTTTTACCACCTGGTTACACATATATTAGTCTCACTTACCTGACCTATCTCCACAGCGCTGCAGAGTAAGGTCTGGCCCCTCTACACATACACTCCTGGATAGGAGAAAAAAAAATGGCCTGGATGGTTTGCATTTCTTTAAACCAATCACAATCGTCTTGGGCGGCGCTATGCTCCAGACGTAGCGATGGTGGCTCTGCAAAATCGTCTCGGGAAGGAACTTGTTTTGGTAGAACATGAATATAGAAAATGCCACATACAATATTAAATTAAATTCATTGTTCACACAATACAGTCTTGTGAGCTATTTAAATTAGCTGGACACATAGTTAAACGTAATTTGCACTAACCAGTGTATCACCTTGTGTATTTTGTCCATATCAAATCCCCACCAATCGGTCTGAAAACGTCCCAGTTAGATAGTAAATGCCGTAAACATATTATTTGCAAATCTTTACAATCATTCCCCGAAAGAACCAAGCAGGCCTGCTTTGTTGCACGATCCAATTTTTCATATATACAGTAAATAAAACAAACAAGTCATGCCTACATTAACAAAGGATTGAAAGTTAAGGTTGATATTCAGCTTAGCCACTGAGGTTTTGTGATTTGAGACCAGCTAGAAGTTACTAAGGATTTAGGGAGGAATTTACACACTAACCATTGCAATGTTGTCTGCAGTGGACTTTTTTTGTTTAAAACACCACACCATGGCATTATTGTCATCCACTCTAATTTTTCTGTCCGGGAAGTGTATATTAAAATTGTATGACTAAAAAGTAATTCTAGAAATGTTTGAAATCACAAACAAATGTAAAGGATGTAGGTTAAACCAAAATACACTTCATCACAAAGGGAATCCTGGATTTAAACTCAGCATTCATTCATACAAACTAAAAACCAACAGAGTACCATAACTCCAATTACCGGCAGATAATACACCACAGAGATGCTCACCACAGTGGTCTTTCACCCCTGCTGCTAAAAAATTACCAGCGATGACGTTAGCTGTGAAAGCTTAAGCTGGTGCACATGTAAGCAGCTCCGCAGGCTTAAACATACCGCATGAGACTTCTACATTAGGGTTTTTTTTAGTGTGAAAAGTATTGTGAAAGAGTCAAAAGTCCAACACACGCTTGGAAATTGAAAACATTTGGGCGTTTTCACACAGGAAGGGATGAGGAGGCTTTGATTTCTTAAAGTGTTGACAGTGCAAGGGCACCTTATACAGAAACCGCCCTCTCAATGGCTCCTTGAGCAGCTCCCAATACAACAAAGACTTCAAAAGAACTGCAGTTTAATGGCGGTACTTTGAGACACAAATGCATAATGGAATTTCTTCATTGATAGTAACGTAATTGGAATACTGACCTAAAAGAAAAGGGCAATGGTTTGCATGTAAATTATCTCAAAAATATCCATTTACTGTTGCAATGATAGGCAAAAAACTAATCCAGGAGTAGCACTGTAACTATCAAACGTTTTTTGAACTTCAGGATTGTGCAAAACCTCTCTACTGTACATCGAAAAGCAAATAAGTATTTTTGTGGCCAGCTGGTCAGCGACTGTTTTGAGGCAGCAGAGACTACAGACGGGAAGTTGAAAATCACAGTGTGAGAATGGCTCTCGACCATGAGAATAAAGATAAAGCCGTGTTTTCATATCAAACTAATAAGAGTCATATGGGGAGAAAAAGGCATCAGCAGTCCACACTGGGGATTAATGTGGAGAGTAGAGTGAGAGATCATGGCAGCACTGTGTTTTTCTTGTGCTGTTGCGAAAACAGACACCAGGACTCTGTGCAAGTAGCAGCCACTCCATAATGCTTGGTTTTAGAAGCAAATGAGCAATATAACCACTAGTGACTTTGAACGCTGACACCATGTATCTATATTCACTTCTATTTTGTTGACATATTCAGCAAAGAATTATGTTTAAAATGGTGTTCTGATTTATAATGCCATTTTAATCAAGAGAAACATTCTTATATATGTCTCTTTATAAACTAGCAATCTATTATTTACTGAAAAAAAACCAAAAAAAACGAGTTCATTATAAAGTTGATCGGAGTCTCATCAGATCACTTTTCACTGGGAACAGCTTGCCGAAGGGCCCAGTAGGCTTCAAGCAAAACCCTAATTTCCTTGCAAATCCCATACAACAATATTAGTTTTAAACCAGCAAAGCATTTTACGTCATCTCAAGAGAGCAATGGTGGCCAAAACTGTAGGAAATGGAGTCACAGGAAGGATTTAACACTTGTGCCAAAAGACTAGAAGTTTATGAATTTGTTCATATAACAGGCTCAGAAAACTTGTCTGAGGGTGCTTTAAATTGTGTTATGACAGTATTTTTCACATTTAGCTTGATAACTATACTGTATTTATAATTTATACCCTGGCCTGGAAAAAAAAAAATCTTTTCAAATGTAATTTTTATAGTTGGAATGGCAAATAAATGACCTGAACTTGAACTCGGTATAACTCCAACCAGAAGCTTCAATATTAATAGTAATAGTGTTTCATATTGTGTGTTCAAATAGGCCCATTTTGAAACTTTTTTTTTTTTTTTTTTATATATTAAAGTGAGAACATGTGGCTATTTGAAAACTTACATATCTGCTTTCTTCCCTTACTCGTCTTTTTTTTGTATATTTAAAAATCACATTGTTAATATTTTATATTGTACATTGAACCATTTCAATATTACTTTTTTTATTCTGATAGAAATAAGGATAGAGCATTTGTTCTCTATCATGTACTTTTGCTATTTTCTGATCATTAAAGCTTCATTTTAGCTTGTGGTTAACTTTAGTTTTGCTTCCAGCAGTGAGTGAAGGGAAAGCCCCCAACAACCAACTACACAGTAAGCGATGCATCATCAGCCTGTATTTCTCTAAGAAGGATATCTGTTGCATCACTTTGCATTTTTGTGTGATGACTGATGTTTTGAAAGGAATACAAAAAGGCCAAGACAAAAGCCAGGGCTAATTGCTGTGTGGTATTATATGATGATAACTCAGTACCTTCCCCTGCACTGAGGCAGAGGGTAAACTGGGATAAAGGGGAATTTAATAACCTTTTAGCTGCCAGGAGCCTATTAGACCCTGTAAGCTCTTATTCTGTATTTAGTGGTGGACTTATACAAGCATGCATGCAGGCACACATGCATTCTTACCCACAATACCAATATACTCACTTGACTGAAGTTTAATGTTGTAAGTGAAAAGACTGTGCTTGTTAGCTAGCTAAACACTGGGTGTGTTAGGAATATGTCTTTTTGTATAAATTCTCAGAGTAAATCCAAGGCTGTTGAGGCGGTGGGTTCGGTAGTTGACTTAACAAAGCCAAAACCAGCCCTTGCTGTTACTTCACATTCATTGGGCTTTGTGGAAGTCTTAAGACTATGACTGATCATAACTCACTAACCTGGCTTATTGGAGGGCTGATGTAACTTCCCTTTTCACTCTCAGTGATCACATTCACAGTTGACCTCTTCTTGCCAATGGATCATTTCCAGAGGAATGGAGTTTTTATTTTTTTATTTTAACACACTAAAATCCAAACATGAAGAGTTTACACGATACTCAGCCAGAAGGGCAAAAAAGGCAAACAGACAGACAGCTGATGCAGCAAATCAGAGATCTGTGTGGTGATTCACACACCTGCTTTGTCCAACAGTGAGGCGAACAAATTAAGAGCCGGCCAGAGGATCCTGGACCCAGTTTAGTCTGAGGGGGCCAGACAATGACTCAATAGCAGGTTTTTGATGCAATGAGTAAATCAAAGAGGACAAAGGTTGTGCTCTGTGGAGCACACAAGCAGGTAACTTAAAAATGTATGTCAGTAAATCTTTATTGTTCTTCTTGATTTATATATATGTTGTGATCAAACTTTTATTTTTCAATACTGGAGGTTACATTTAGAATAATCTCAAATCATCAGCTTCTAAATCCACATCTGTAATACTGGACATAGATCATTTTAACAAGAGTATACAAACACAGTATTCTTGTTTATCCTCTGATATTATGACATCCATTAACTGCCCAACAAAGAGCTCTTATTTGCCCCACAGGCGGACGCAATATCACATGTAGACCACACATTCTAAGTTTCATGTAAATCGGAATAACCTTTGCCAAGAGACAACCGTTCCTGTTTCGACACCCACCTACAGGAACTTGGTCCTCCATAACTTGCGCACTGTTTTAGCTATCAAAAATCTTTTGATAACTTTTTATCATGAGGGTCCTCCAAGTCTATATGCCAGTTTTCGTGCAGATCGGACTCACGGCCCAGGAGGAGTTAGACAAAGTAGGTTTCCCATATATCGCGTTGTGGCTAATTAATAAAAGAAAATTCTAACAGTGCCATCTAATGGCCGATTCACTCTAAATTTGGCATGGATGCTCACGCCCCTATGCGGAACAACCCGAACAAAATTCTTTTGATAACTTTTTGTCATGAGGGTCAACAGATACTACCTGCAAATATTCAAGAAGATTGAAATCACAGCCTAGGACGAGTTCAAAAGAATCTAAAACACCTGAAAAATGCATAATTAAAAAGTCTTCCGGTTGGGCAGAGCTAATGAAGGTAAATGGGAGATATGTCTGCAATGATAAGAGCAATATGGGTATTAGATCTGGTGAAGATCAGAGCAACTATGTCCAAGTTAAGGCCTTCCACGCCTTAGGGGGCGCTATGGAGCCCATTACAGGTTTGGGCGAAATCGCTGTACAATCTCGTAAAGTTCCCATGTATTTATGTGAGCGGCAATTTTTGTGAGTTTTCGTATATATTGAGGCCGCCAAAAATGTGCCCAATGGCTAAAACCAATTAGGGGGCGCTATAGAGCAACCGTACCACTCCCAAGCCTAAATGTGAATTTAGATGAAAGAGTTTAATATTCTGCACATGGCTGCAAAAGTTTGAGAGTTTTCGTGCATCCTAAAGTCCTCAAACAAGTGTTCGTAAAATGAAGATTTTTTTTCACGAAAACCAAGATTTCGGAAATTTTTGAATTTTGTAATTTTTTCTAAAAATAGCACCATGGACTTCAAGATGAGACCTATGTTCCCTCAAAAGTTGGTATATTAACTTAATACTTTTGTCGGAATTAAGGCGCACGTTAGGGGGCACTATGGAGCCCCCTGGCAACACCCGAGCCCAATTACTACAGAACTTTGCCATTTTCACCAGTTGTGACGTGCAAATTTTTTTGAGTTTTTGTACATTCTAAAGCCCTCAAAAAGGACTCGGAAAAAGAATAATCTGACGAAAAACAATAGGTTCCTTCGCAATTTCGTGCTCGGGCCCTATATATATATATATATATATATATATAAAATTTTAGTCTTTCAGGTAGTGGGCAGGGTCAGACTGAGGGAGGAGTGGTTGTGTGCTGATTTAACCTGGACAGTCACAGGTGTGTGGGATGATTGCGAGGTTGGAGAAGGTTGCTTCCACCTGAAGAGTACATGTCGCTAGCTGAAGGACACTACGGAAGACAAAGGAGAGAAAGACTTCTTATTTTCCAACACAACAAACTTTTCTATAAACACCTAAAATCTAAACAGCGACATCAAAGGAGGAGCGGGGCTGGCACGGCAAGGACGCAGACGGAACAGAGCCAAATACACACCAGAGCGGTCCCAGAGGTAGTTGTCGTCTCACGAACACAAACTATGCAGAATCTGAGAGGAGTTGGTGACACACCCCTCCAGAAGTAGGAAAGCATTGCACTCACCCAGGCTGGTTAGTCTCCCACTCACGTTGAATGCAACATGTAGGGAAAAGGAGGCAGAGGGATTTTTTTTGTTACCAGCTAGGCTAACCTGTATTAGCGCTGGTCTTTGTGGTTTTGACAAGCCCGATAAGTTTTGCGCTTTTATATAATAAAATTTAAATATATAAGTAGATAGATAAATAAATGGAATTCAGCTATCATTCATTTTAATTATTTGCACGTGCTTTTCTGTGACATGTCAACATTTCTTGCATGAAAAAGGTCTATTAAACCTGTATAAATAGATATTCTTTTTGGGCCACTTGAGGGCAGTGTTACAAGCTGTAAACACAACACTGATATATTATTACCTCATAAAGTTGTTATAGTGCATGTATTGGAAACAATTGCCTATTCACACATCCAGCAGATAAGGAGCAACATTAGCATTAATTTGGAGTCATGTTTCTGCATTGTTTTTTGATTCAGGTACTAATGCAAGCATAAAAGTGTGAGGACAGTTATGTTAAGAAAAACAAGCTGATTCAAAGTATGATACTACTGAAAAACACACTGCAATATGCTTAATTGTGATCTTTAACTTGTAAAATTGCATTTAAATATACCTGTAATTAATATGGTGATCAATTTAATTATTGGACGTTAAAATTACATGGGAAGGGTTGGAGAAGATAAAATGTGTTTTTCAGTGGTGAACGTACTGTACTTTGCAAGTGTTAAGGGTGGATTGATGCCTGGACAGCAGCTGTATTAGTTTGGTGAATCACAAATAGGGTGCGTTTTGGATACAACTCCCTCAGCCTTCACTTTCTAACATCTTCTTCCAGATGATTGTCAGTTGAAAAATGTTTTCTTGTGATCTCAGAACCTGTTTGGTGGATCAAAGTGGACGTGGCTAGATTTTCTCTTTTTATGGCAGGTGATTGATCTCAGGGGCATTTGTCTAAGAAGAGATTCTCTTTGAACAAATGTTGGTGGGTGCTGGTGTCCAGCAGTGCCTTGGAACAGTGTAGCATGATGTAGTTATTGAGGATAAAAAGAAAAATGGGATCTGATTTTTATGGCTTGAAGACATTTTTTTCTAAGGCTAATGTGCGGGAGAGGGCAAAATAGTTTTATAATGAGCTGTGCACGGACAGAGGCAAAATAATACACAGAAAGGTGAGAGTTCCTGGCTCAACAAATTAGCTTCATCTCTGGAACAGGTAACTGGATGTGCAGCGTTAGACAATTGTGTGGTTTATGACAACCATGATCTTATTTTTTTTTTCTTTGTTTTTTTCTAACAGGATATGTACACAGCTAGAATTAGCTGTTCACTGCTATGCCATGAGCCTTTTTACCAATCTGATGGAGCTATTTTTGGTCATCCAGAGGCTGAACACCCAGTGGTCATCTTTCATGGCCTGTCCGGGTGATGCTTAGGTATTTCTTTTGCAACTTCAGCTACTGAACACAGAGACTTTCAAGGTAAGTCGCCATTTTCTCCTCCAGAGGACTACCATTTGCATGCTAGCTAGATAGACCATTTGCAACTAGATGCCACCCTTTCCTAGATGCTCTGCCATACATGCATTTAACAGGGAATGTTAGCAGTGAACACAGAGCAATAACCATCATCCTAGCAAAGTATCCAGGTGACTGCAGGTGTTCCAGGTCCCAGGTGCGGTTCAGATCTATTTCGACTCGTGCAGGCAAAGTGAAAGGAATCAAGTTATGATGGGTGTGTGACACATTTGGCAAAGGACAAAACCAGACACTGGCCAGTCTTCATTAGGACTGAGGTCATCGTCTGCGGCTTGTAGTCACGGAGGCAGGCAACATTGTCTTATTTAGGCAGAAGACTGAAGGTGGATGATATGAAACAGATAGGATTTTTGCCTGTGGGCATCGACAGTCTAAGGATGTCTTCGGGCCTCAAATTTGTCCCCAAGTTTTTCAGCCTAAAATATGATCTAAATGATAATGTCATAAAGCATGGAACCCCGAGTCTAATGGAGTAGTTGTTGAACCACGTAGCGGTTATCGGTTGTAAAAATAACCCAAAAACTGTATCAACTCTACACTTGACATTTTATTATATTATTTTCTGCACTTTTTCATGTTTATTGTTTGACTCCTGAGGTGTTCATGGATAACACTAGTGGTATAAATTGTCAAAGCACCTGTCAGATGAAAAACTAAAGCAGTCTGTCTGATGGTATGCAACTTTTCATCTGCAAACAAACCCTTAACCCAAACAGATATGGCTTGATTCCATTCATCCATCTATTGACTATTTTATTACTGTACATTACCAGTTGTATCGAACTTTATAATATGAACTGCCCAAGATCTCTGTGCACTGATGATTCCTGAGTGAATGTTTTCCAATTGGATTTCTCTAAAAGCAAAGGGGAACAGTGAAAGATCCACTGTGACTGAGAGCTTCGATCCATACAGGACATTTTCAACATTTCATGTCCTTCTGGTTCACTGGATTCAACGGGATTGCTCCGTTGCCGCCGGAAAATTCCCGGGATTTAACTAATTTAGGCCGGATATCCGTTGCCTTGGGCTTCCTTTGTGTAGGCATTTTAAACTCTGGCCAATATATGAGGACTATGGTTAACCTTTTCTCAGATCTCTGGATGGTAAATCCAGACAGCTAGCTAGACTATCTGTCCAATCTGAGTTTTCTGTTGCATGTGTTACGGCCACAGCAAACAAACACATCTTAAATGTGACCGTCAACATCTCGAAGAACACCAAACCCGAGGATTAGTTAAGGTAAATTAAAGTTTTTTCACAACTTAGCTATATTTAATTAAACCAAAACTATGGGAGTCTGAAGGTCTGGCCAAAAAGAACAAAAGAAGGGAAGAAGCCTGAGCCAACCCATCAAGGGTTGTCGGACCCAGAACACCGCCCGCCCCAAAACTAAAAAGTAGTGACTCACTAAAAGAAACAAAGCCACGAAAACTAGACTACCAGACCTCCATCCTCAAAGCAATGAAACACTAAAGAAGACAAAAGAAGACAAAAGAAGACAACGGCAATCAGAGCGGCTTCAGTCTCAGAGACCCGATCCCTGTCTCCTAGTAGGCCTGCACGATTTGGGGAAAAATATGAATCACGATTTTGTAGCTTAGAATTGCTATCACGATTCTCTGCCACGATTTTTTTCTCACAAAGTGTAATGTTTATTGCACATATGAACCATGACAAAACAAAACAAATTTGCAGTACCAAACATAGATTTATTTTGGCACCTATAGCACATTGCACATCACCACAAGCCTGTAAATATAGAGGCTTCAATGAATAAAGAAAATAAAGTACATACTGGCCATTTAAATACAGTAGGCTACCAAAAATAGTGATATATAACACACTGAACTAAATATGGCCCTGATACAGGCTCTATCTGAACTTTGAACATGTCTTTACGTAATTAAAATATGTCAATCATCATGCTGCAGCTACAGCTTCAGTCTCTAGAGAAATGGAGTTTGTCAATTGCCAATTTAAGTACAGTATCAAAAACAGAATGATTTCTTAGCACACTCTTTAACTGTTTGCCTTTTATAGAATTAACATTCAACTGGCCATTCAAGTAGGTTACCAAAAATAGAAGTTTAATACACTGCGGTGAATATGGCCCTGAACATGGCTGTAAATGACTGAAATGTCTTTGGACCTCTTGCCTTGTACAGATTCATCATATTGCACTTTGTGGTGACGTTTGAGGTGCTGGTAAAGATTTGTGGTGTTACCTTGCGGTGCTGCAAGGAGGGCAAAGCATGCCTTGCAAATCACATCAGACTGACCCTCGTCGTCTTGCTTGAATCCAAAATACTTCCACACCACCGAACGGAATCAATATCCATTTGGTTTATTTCCAAACTATCGCGCTTGCTCGACGAGTGAAACATGTGACTAAAAGGCGCTTTGTCATTGGCTGAGGGTGAAGCCCTGAACTTTGTGAGAGCTGTTCTACCAAAATAAAGGCCAAAAATTCCCCCATTTCTTTTTTTATTTCTTTTTTTATATCAAAGTCATTTAAAAATTAAAATTGTGAACAGGGTGAATGGAGATCGCGATTTTATAACAATTTATTTGCAGGCCTATCTCCCAGCCTTCCTTATATACAGGGGCGGGGCCACACTGACAATCAGGAATCAGGAACACCTGAGATGAACGGAGAGGAAAAAGAGAGCAGAGATGGGAGCGCATAACACATGACTAAAACAACTTTTAAATGTACACGTTCCACCAAAACAAGTTCCTTCTGAGCCTATTTTGCAGCGGCACCGCGGCTTTTCTCTGGTGCTTAGTATCGCCCAAGACGATTCTGATTGGTTTAAACAAATGCCAATAAAACCAGAGCACGTTTTCCTCCCATCCCCGAATGCTATGTGGAGTAGCCAGACTCTCCTCCAGCGCGCTTTGGAGGACGGTCTGGCAAAGATTCAGACCCCGGTTTAAAACAAGCTGAAAACTCACTGCTGTATTTCCCCTTTAAAAGAAAAAAGGAAATAAATTATGATTATAATTGATTTTCTCTTTTGCACAACAGAATATTCATATACAGTACAGTAAATATTATGTCATTTTGACACAGTGCATGAATGTGTATATTATCAATGGATGTGAAGTTAAAGAGGTACAACTTTTTTGCCAGTGCAAGTGATAGTTTGACAGTTTCTATTAACAGACATCAGTCGTTTCTGTGTCCAGAATAAAATTGAGAGTTACTCTCATCAGAGAAAACTTGTCTTTTTAATACGATTGCTGGTGGAGGGATTGAGAGTAACAGTGATGTAGATTGATTGTAGCTTTCTTTCTTCAGACTGAGGACAAATGCCGCAGTGGGTGATTAAATCCAGGCCCTTCGCTTGGACGCTTCTGGGGCAGATTTTCCAAGAGCAAGGGACTTGGCGCCGGGGATCCTGTGTATTTTCCACCCTGATCTCTGCTTGGCAGAGGCCTAAATAATAAAGCTCTTTTTACTGAGCAGCCCGGGGTTCCCTGTGTACAAACACAAGCCCTGCCCCCCCTCCAGCCTCTGCTGTTTTAACATGACCCGCCGCCATGGGGGTTTACCTCACACCCCACAAAGCTCCCGTCCTGCAGTTGTCTGAAATTCAGCCCCCACTCTGCCACAGACTCACACTAGGGTCAAGCCAATTTGGTCTTGAGGTAATTTTACTGGGACCAAAGTGCACAATGCAAGGCTTGATCAGTGAACACAGGAAGCAGCTAACAACTGACAAACATCTAAACCAAATCTTGAGAGAAAAAGTCATGGAAAAAGCTCCAAGTGAAGGAGGTCATTGAGAGAGTTTTCACTGCAGTGCCAACTATACCTACACTTCTCTGCCAGTCAATATTCCACATATGCTTTAGTGTTTTGACTGTTATTTTTAATTGCATCATGGGAGTGCAGTAGGGTGTGAGACCAGTACAATCACGGAAATGTAGCAAGCGGTGATGAAACGTCCATTCATGCGGCCACGCATGGATGTGTGTTTATTTAACTACTGTGCAGGTTAATCTGGGCCCTCAAAGCCTGGTGCTGTGCGTTACTGCCAAGGCTCACAAACTTTCTGCGCTCTGATCAGCCTGCCAGCTTTGAAACCCGAGGCGGCCAGAGAAACCTCCTCCCAAAGCTACGGTTCAAGCCTGTCCTGCTTTCAGAAGAAATATTTAAAAGGTAAATTAAGGTACTTTTTTTCTGCAAACTATTGCATGAATATCTCGCTTGTCAAAAAGTGTCTGTACAGTAGAAAAATGTTCCTACAGTACTGTTGGTCATTACAATGTGTCACTGACAGAATTTGGTGGCACCTTTACCTCCACATGCCCATAAACATAAACCATTTAATGGAGATCCAGTCTCTGAACAGCTGCGTAGGCCGAGGAGTGCGCTCTAAAAGCCAAAACAGTAGCTCGGCAGTGGAGGAAAAATTAAGTGATTTTTCCATTTTTACCGGCTGAGCCATTTCTCCCATGAAAAATAAAATGAAAACAACACATAAGCCTCTGGGACCACTGGAAGAAATTAGTCCCCAACTGCAGTAGCTAATCAACACAGCCACAACACACACCGCGACGCCCTATTTGTGTGACAGAATTGAAGGCAAATGCTAGTGTGGCACCCAAAGGTTTTGTGCTGTAATCATGGTAAACCACACAGAACTCACAATGACATCATGTTATTTAAAATGTAAGATAATTATAGAGGAGGGATGTTTAATGAGATTGTTTGAATCTTGCTGAAAAAAAAATGATTTAATGTCAAAGTATTTTTGACGAGGGCAGTCTGCATAAAATCTAAATCATCTTTATGAGACGTAGATGTGATATAACAACGAGCACAAGAGATATGGTTTCTTCGTGTAGATTTTTTTTTTCATTTTCTGCCCTACCTGGAATCTTCTGCATGCTCCAATCACTAACAAATACCCAACACACACAAAACGCCCAACAGACATCTGTGTGTGTTTTTGTATGTTCAGAATAGAAAACCAAACATAAATCTTCTGTGTTTGGTATTTTAAACATTCATTATCTAACAACTGGAGGAGGCCACACACAGACACACACAGACACACACACACACAGACACACACAGACACACACAGACACACACAGACACACACAGACACACACACACACAGACACACACAGACACACACTAAAAAAAAACGGGTGACTGAACTAAGAAACTGAGAGAAAGCTTTATCTTCTCTGCAGAGCGTGGAAGAAGAAAACACCGGTACCAAGCACAGCTCCTCTGGCACCGAGCCACTGTGGAATATCAAGAATCAGTTTACAGTTTGACTTCTTTGCAGTACCTCCCTTCTCTGCAGTCCATCTGTGAGTGAGTTATATTTCTCCACAGTGTGCAAGGATGAGGTGCTTGTTCAGCAGCCTCTACAAAATACACTGAGTGGCCATCTGTGTATGACACAGTCTTCACTGCACTTACTTGTGTTTCACTTTCAGCCCTAGGAATACTTTCATCTCCCTCTCTTTCATGTATATTTCCTTCGCAGTTGTTTTTGACATCCTCCTTGTCAGCTAGACCTCATGTTTCTGTTTTTCTCATCTCTATAAAATGCTATTAGGTTTTTTTAATCCATTCCTCTCCCTCTTTACTACTGTGTTGTAGACAGCCAGCACCATCAATCTCTGTTGCTGTTTGAACAGGCAACACAAACAGGAGGCACTGCATCATGCTGTAGTCACTTCAGCCTCCCCCCTCCACGTTTATCCCACCAGATAGATCATGCTTCATGGGTCTGATGGCTATCTGCACTCCTACAGTAACTAGCGGTGTTTTTGGCAAATTGATGGTTTAATTCTAGTTTCTAACTAGTTGTGAGAAGGCCTTTAATCTAGTCCCTAAACCTCATTTGACATAAACAGCATACAACTGGTTGCACAATGCTGTTTTCCTCCCACCTCTCTAAACAAACTAAATATAGTGTTTGTAATTTTAGCTGTGATTTTAGATTTGGGGTTTGTGGGTGCAGGATGGATCATGGTGTGGACAGTTGATAATATCTGTGAACTGCCAGCAGGCAGATAGGATCAGCCACACTCAGGGCAATGACGTACTTTACGAACATGCAACAGCATTGCAGAATAAACCGTCCTGCCACATCGTCACAGAAGAGTATTCAGGTTTTATGCTTACGGGCTGCGCGCCATGAGAGTGACGTACACCATCACCCATGCTGTGGTAATGCTGGTAATCTGTCACATAGCACAGATGAGGGCGATGTGATGATATATACTGTTGGATGGTATTGTGGAATGCCATATCATTTATAGAGAGTTAGCTATCCTTTAAAAGAATAATTTGACATTTGGGAAATACGCCCAGTTGATTTCTTGCGTTAGAGTTAGATGAGAAGATTTATACAACTGAGCGTTAAGTATGAAACATGAGCCTGGAGGTGATTAGCTTAGCGTAGCATAAAGGCTCTGTTTGCAGTTAAAAAAATACACCTACCACTAATTAACATGTTTGTTTAATCTATACACAAACAGAAATGTAAAAACAACCATTTGTGGTTTAAAATTACCAGTCTTTGAGGTTGCCAGGCAACCAGTAGAGACGCTGCACGGAGTTGTTGGGCAGATGGATAAACTATGTTCATGAAGAAATATAGTTACACCCCCTCTAAAACCACATCATTTTCACATTTCTGGCTGTGTACAGATTAAACAACTGTGTTAATCCTTGATCTTTAGAGGGGATGGTTGGCAGTGTTTTTTTTTAATTCTCGACAGAACAGTTTCCCCGTTTCTAGTCTTTACGCTAAGCTAGGCTAATTGTCTCCTGGGTTTAGCTCCACACTTAACACAGAAACATCCCAGTGGTATCCATCTTCTCACTATAGGCAGGAAAACTGATAAGCGTATTCCTAAAAAATTCTTACGATTTCTTTTTTTTTTTAAAGTCAAGTCAATTTATATAGCACAAAATCCAAATGTCCTTTATTCAGCCACTTCAATTAGTATTTTTTTTAGCATCAGCATGCATCAGCTGGTTATTGTACTATAATAGTTCCTAAATTGAATTTCTACAGAATATATCACAATGTACGTCAATATCATCATTTTGTCTGTGTCACCTACTCCTACCTGTCACACAGAGCAAAAGACGAGGAGAATTGAGTAAATGAAGACCTATTGCCTCTCTACAAGACATCCCCATGTAACCTAACATCAACAAAATCAATTAAACAAATACTAGCAAGGGGAAAAAACGGTTTACCACCTAGACCTGACTTTATCGTCATTAAGAGACACACTTGTTGAGTTTCAATGCCGAAAAATCATTGAAAGAAATAAATGACAACAAGCAAGCAAAAGCCTTTAGTAAGCAAGAACCAATTGACCTAACCGTTTGCATGTACAGTAAGTTATTCGAAGCAGCTCTGAAATGTCATATGCATACAAGGGGCCTTATTCAAACATCCATCTCCGCATGTGGGTGGGCAGGCAGTCAGGAGTTTCCCCAACAAGGTCACACCCTGCTCGTCCTCCTCCTTCTGTGACCTTCCTTTCTACAGTTCATATATTCCACATTAATAAAGATCATAAAAAGAAGGAAACTCTGCAGTGTGGCATACTGTATAAATAGTGTTGACACAACAAATGACTAAAAGGGGCAGTGTTGCTTGGGTATGATGTCAGCCTTGTGCCTTCTGGATACAAGCAAACAGAAATCTCTTCGTCTGTTTCTTTGCATTTTTCTCATCCTACTTTTCTTCAGAACTAAAGTGTTAAAATAATAAAAGTAGCATTTGATTCATGGTGGATGACTGGCAGCTGTTGTAAAACTACGCAAGAATGAAGGGAGTTAGATAAGAGTGGTATTTTTATGCCATCCTCACAGCTGGATTTTGCATTAATGGATAGTATTTCCACAGATCCATGTGCAAATTAACCTGTAGTACCAGGAAAAAGTCATGACAGAAACTTTAACAACCAATCTATGCCAAGGATCAGTCATTAGCTAACTAGAGAACAATGAGATCATCAGAGAATCAGTCAAATGGGAGCTGCTCTCTGAGTACTGGCCTAAAGTCAGGATGATCTCATAACAGAGCAGCTCAGAGGCAACTTTATCTCTATTGATGCCAATGAGAAGTTTAATGAAGTCATGTATTCAAGCCAGCACTTTGGATCAGCAGGTTTCTGCCATATTCATTTTCAAAGTTGATTAAATGACAAAAGAAAAAAATCATATGGCACTGAGAACACAAATTATATCTACAATGGGCTTTGATTAGGCCGATGTTTTTTTCTCTTATGCCCCTCGCTTAAATCCTTCTGGGCCTTCTCCTTAATTAGAGGAGTCAATGCTGTTTGCATGTAACAATGCTACCCCCATGTGGCCAAGAGAGGTACACACAATCCTGTATTTATTGATTCGTTATTGAAAAAATGGGATCAGGATAATAACTTAGAATACTACGTGTTTTAAGTCATCGTGTCACAGCAAGCTCACAGGTGTGATGCACACTTTGTTTTCTTTTGACCTTTGGCACACAGTTAAGCTGCCAAGGTGATGTTATTGTAAACAAGTCTATCTGAAGACTCTTGATTTGGATCAGGAAAAACTCCCTGCGAAATGCACAGTAATGAGAAAATGAAGGGACAAACCTCAGGAAGAGCAACAGAACAAGGGTCCCTCTACCAGGATGAACAGACATGCAATAATGTCTGTATAAATCAGTGGTGGAAGAAGTACTCAGATCCTTTACTTAAATAAAAGTACCAATATGACAATATAAAAATACTACATTAGAAGTAAAAGCCCTGCTGCATTCAAGAGCATTATACTGCTGTAACTGATCAAGGTTTTAACTTATTTATATACAGCAGGGATGGGACAAATACTTTAATGTGTATAAATAAAAAAATGTTTAAAAAGTAGGTCAGTTCAAATGTACTCTTAATATGATGACAATGATGATATATGATAGATGCATTTAGGATGCAAAATGAAGTGTATTCTTAGAAGTGCATTAATATACCAACGTATACACATCACACTACAGAGCCCTAATGTCCAAACAAACAATATATGAATTTTCCATGGATGGAACTTGAGCACCCTGAGCATACAACTCTTTATTTTATTAAACAAAAATGACCCAACAATAAATAAAAAGAGGACACCACGGCGGGTGCAAAAATCTACATTCACTTAAAATCAAGAGCAGATTAGAGCATCACCTAGGCAGACAATATTGACTCGTATAAACACAGCCATCTCAGCAAAAGCAGAGAGCTGCACAGTTTGGTTCTTAGAGCACAGCACTAACGTTTCCTTTAAATTTAACTTAAAGAAGTGGCTAACAGGTAATCAGGACTGTCAACATTACATGTAGACACTACATTTTGCTGCTATCTTGTCTCGTTTGTGCCACTTGTGCTATGCCTATGAGGTTGTCTGTTACATGGACTGACAGTTTGGCTTGTGTGTGTATATGTGTGTGTTGGTGTTGATGTTGATATTGATCAAATGTTCTTGTTTATATGCTGAAACTTGTCATTTGTTTTATTTATATTTTACATTTATAGTGTGTGTGTGTATATATATATATATATATATATATATATATATATATATATATATATATATATATAAAATTTTACTTGTAATGGGCTAAACCTGTATGTACTATTATAATCCTTGCAGATGTAAAATAGCCTTTTGGCTAATTCTGGCACATTTTACATTTTTATATGTATTATTAGTGTGCAGTGTCCCTTTTTCTGACATTTTATAGACCAAACAACTAATGGACTGATTAATCGTTGCAGCCCTGAATCTCGCGCGCGCGCACACACACACACACACACACACACACACACACACACACACACACACACACACACACACACACACACACACACACACACACACAAATAGTGTGTTGCTGTAGGCTACTCACCGCATTTTGTGAGCTTTATGCACCGTAAAGTCCTCCTCAATCTGCTCCAGGTTTAACTTCTTTGTGCGTTTATTCTCAAAGCACGATGTAGCCTAACCAGTCCACGCACTCCTCAAAGCAACCCGTTTTAACAATTTGAGCTGTATAATGACGTGAGCCTCTGTAGGTACAATTTAGGAGAAAGATCCAGAATGCACCTGTTGGTCAGTCACCTCGAGGGTGTGTTTGATTTCGGTCATTAGCGCAGTTTTTCTCTAATGGGGCGGGGGTAAGCGTTCCCCTAAGGGTAGCCTTCTTTGGAGTACTCCATGGGGTACGTGAGCTTTTTTGAAAACGTAAATTAAAAGAAATATCTGTAGTGCATATAATGAATGAATGTAGTGATTTTAAACATTTGAAATCTAGGCTAGCATTTAAGTGTTTTAAAAAAATATATATATTTACAATATTGGTGCAGGGCTTTATTGTGCCTCTTTGGTCAGGGGGGTACTTTATTTTACTATATTTCTTTACTATATTTCAAAAGGGATACATAATTGAAAAAAGTTTGCGAACCACTGACTTAGCAAGCTTAGTGGGTGGTGCATTAAACCAGTAATTAATAAAGGTTAATACAACAAAACAACTTTTTTTCTGTTTTACCTATGCCGAGGTATGCTAACCTTAACCCATTATGACTTAATTCTTTTTTGTATTGCATTGTTGTAGGCTAATGTTTGTTCAAGCTATATACTCATACAAAACCCACAGGTAACCTACACTTCTGATCCACATGTCATGCTGTAAATCCTGGAGAGAGACAACTGGTGTGTGTGCATCTGGGTTTACAATAATCTGTGGCTTCAGTCATGTAGTTTCACCATGAGATATACACATTGATGTAAAGCATGACACCAAATGAAGAAAATAAACTTCATAAAACAGTTTTATTTCATGTTAAATGAGTAAACATGAATGGTGTTAAAAAAAATATTACACAACAGTGTGCGGATTAGAAACCCTTTAATGCTGTATAAATTATTTTAACCACAAATACCAAAATCCCTCATACTGTATTTACAGTATCTGTTAATAAGCAATAACAGAATTAGTCAATTCTTCATGGCAAATGTACTGTACATAATCAACACTGTATCCTTAAAGTACTGACAGGTAAAATTGTAGAGGCACAAACTTTTCACAGATGTGTCTTGCAGATTAGTGAGAGCATTCAATTTACACTTAAATGTAAAAAAAAAAACATTGCTGAACATTACATTTTATATATTAAATTTAATTAAGCATCCAAGCTTTTTTAAATGTGTAAATAGTTAATACAACACTGTACATCTAAAAGGAAGTGGGTCTAAAGACTTCTGGATGGTGTTGTTCTATCTCAGTATGTTACACTGTAACAGGAAGAAGTTCATGGTCATTTTCAAGGCTTTTATGTAATCTTTATTAGTGTGTTTTGTGTCTAAAACTTGGCTTCTTCGACGATAGACGATCCAGCCAGGCTTCTATCGTGGCAGTCTGAAGGTCCCTATATCAATTTAAAACAGGCTTGTTTAATTAATCAGTTTTATAGATTCAATGCAGAAGTTGTCTTCTGTCTCTGTAGACTTTGTCTAACATCATCATAAAGAGTACAGACAGCCTTTAAATATTTCCTCCACACATTCACATTCAAGATAACATATGATTGAAAAGAGGCCCAAATGTTTTTGTGGATTTTGTTTCCACATCATCTTACTTGTATATTCTGTAGCTACAGATTACTGATAGACTTAAGGTGCAGAATACTTTTAATTTGAAGGATACACTCTTCGCAAAGGAGAAAAGACAGGACCAACATAATCAATTAAAATGCTAAAGCCGCTTCTGTAGCTTCAGTAAGTAAATATGACTGCTTCTTTGTGGTTACCAGTATGTATTTGACTTTTTCAAATGTACTCCGTTCTTGATGAACTGTACTGTATGTAACGGACTACATGCTAGATGAAAACACACAACTATACCAATAAAAGCACATTAATTGGCCTTTTTAACAGCAGACATTTTGACTTTTCTAAGCAAGACAAGCACAGGTGTTACTAAAACAATTAAAAAGCTGTAGTTTCAAATAAGCCTCAATGGTTTTGTATTAACGATCTGAAATCACAAATTGAAACAGGCTTAGTAAAAAAAAGTTTCATATTTACATGATTGTGTGAATTTTATTCAGCGTGATGGTAAGAAACCGAGTAAGAAACAGAGGTTTAACAGTGACAGGTGGATAGATGTGAAGCATGTGTTGTGATTATAGAAAGTGTTTGTTGATTGCTCTGTGCTCCTACCTTTGTGCATCTGAGTGTTGAGCTAAGATTTGAGGAGATTTTTTTGTGAAGGCAGAAAGGTTTATTGATCAGGCGTGTGAAGGAGGAGTCTGCGGATGGGTGATTAGCGAGGTGGCTCCGTAGTCTTGTCCCGACTTCTGCCCCTCCGCCTAAAACAACATCTACTGATCACTTGTCACTCAGCATTTATAGAGGCGTGAGTCTCCGGTCCCAGGGTGAAGTTGCTGATTTTGTAATTCTCCCACTGAATTCTAGCTTGTCCCACAGTACTGACTGAGTTTGTAACATTGTTTAAGGTTGTAATGCTTCCATTTATATGGCTACATTTGGCCAGTTACTTTGATATCATAGAAAGACAGAATAGGTGGGAAAAAGTAAGAGCTTTTGACAGTGTCAGACTTAAGAGTGAGAGCATTTGGCTATTTCCTGGAGGCAGTGCTAGTGCAGACCTGATAGATAGGCTATTGAACTCACATAAGTATCAGTAGAAAACAATTGTTCATTACTTTTTGGCCAGCATTATTACCACTCACATATCTGTTCGTTAAGTATAAGGCTACAGCCAGCAGCTGCTTATCGTAGCTTAGCTCAGCTCTGAGCCAAAAAAATAGTGTGGCACATACAGTATAACCCCCATAAAATGGCAAATTGTTGTTTTTACACCTGGCTTTTTGTACAGATTTAACAAACAAGATATACTTTTTTGATTAGTTAGCTTTATTATTGCTGGTTAGTGGATTTTGTTCCCTTCAAAAGGCCCAGGCTAGCTGTGTCCCCCTGATTCCAGTCTTTGTGTTAAGCTAATAATCTGCTGGCTCTAGCTTCGTATTTAACAGACAGATACAAGTGGTATCGATGGTCTCATGCAACTCTCCACGAGAAAGTTAATTTTTGAGAATATTATGAACCCTCAAGTCTGTTCTTCACTGTATGTTAGCATTACATGTGAGGAATTTCCTGTCACCAGTAACTTCATCACAGAGCTTGGAGACTCACCCAGGCATCAATGATGATTTGCTCTTCATGTTAATAGAGGTCATTTGTTGCTTTGTAGCTTCTTGCTCTTTATTCAGATTGTTTTCAGGTTCTTTCTCAAAGCAATGCTACACAAGGTAGGCAAGTGGTGAAATGGAAAGACATGTATTTCGACAGGGGTAATCACATCAATAAAGCATTTACCATTGTACTATAAATTCATTAAGCTCTAAGATATTTGTCCGTTAATACATTTCTTAGCATGTAAGCAGATGCATGCTCTGTTTTACAACATGCAGCCACCTGAGAAAGATGAAAGCAGGCCAACATGCAGCCAAGATAGTGTAGCAGTATCAGGCCATAATCAACACTGCAGTATTTGTAAATGATGAATGAAAAACAGACAGAGACATGCAGACAACAACAAAAATAGACACAATAGGAGCACATGGTAAGTTATTTCTGGAGCTGCACAAGACGCACATGTGACCTTGACTCCATGGCTTCCATGCAAACTTATGACAAACAAACAAATAACACATGGGCCCTCTTCACAGCAGACAATTAGACTTGTTATGGTACGAAAAGCACAACTGTTACTAATAACATTAACAATGGCTCCGTGCATTCAAATGTAAGTAAGTAAGCTTTATGACAGACACTGAAACTGAAGCAGCTACATGTAATTCAGCTCATTATTTGTATTAATGCTTTTCCTGCTGCAAGATGTTAAAATGTCTTCCATGAAATAGGCTTATTCCAAATTATACTACTATCACCATTGTTCGCCTACATACACTATATCCCCAACAAACAAACCTTAGTCTCACTTACTGCTGCTTTGGCCAACATGTTTGCATTTTGTCTCCGCAGATCAGACTTAATTAAGCCTGCAGAGAAATAAAGACAAAACAGGTAAACCTGCATGAAAAACTGAAACAAAAATGTGTGATTGAATGACATGATGTAATAAAGGTGACTATCCAGTAGGTGGCTCTTGTGCACAGACATTGCAGTGGCTGAATGAAAACAGCTTGATAGCAACCTCATCATTAACCTCAATTTCCATTTCAGGAGGTTTCCCAACAGATCATAACCACTGTGACTATGAATGTATCATAGAGAGCCAATACTATTAGGACTCTACACTGTATCACATAGTGGGAGTTCAGTTATGGTTTTCTCACAAAGCTGTTCTCTTTCTGGCAAACTGGCATGATGACCACAACGAAAAAGTCCACTCATATTGCTAAATGCTGAGTAAGTTACAAAAGGCACTGAGTCACTCTGCTGACCTTTGTGAGCAGAAAAGTTGCATTCAAGTCTTGCAGGGTTTTGTGCACAATGTTTAGTGCTTCAGTGGCTAATGAATTTTGAAAAAGTTATAATTACTCATAAACCCCTCAATTGGCCATGTGAAAAGAATTAAGTGGCTCTGGATTGACTGTGGCCTGAAATCTCACATTTAAAACCTGAAACAAACTGCTACTGATTGTATGTCAGTCAAGTGCAGTATTTCTCACAGTATCTCAAAATAAAACATTTTTTATGGCTCCATCCTTCTGAATTGGTTTTCTAGAAACTCCAGCTAAGAGCTTTGCATAATGAAATCATTCACTTTTGAGTGAGGATCAACAAAACTCCTGTGGTTACACAATCTCTTTTTACCAAACTTCAGTTATAATAGTTTTTATTTTACTTGTTTAAGAAAAAAAATCTAAAACCTGGGGTGCTCCTAAGGTCAACTCACCTTCTTGTAAGTAGGTGACTAAAGTATATTTCTTAAATATATGCAACAATAAAAACACATTTGTCATTATGTTACATTCTGAATGTGTCATAACATTCAACCCTGAAACAGTCCTTCAAGTTACACAGTAACCATCATCTGCATTCTTGGAATTTAGCATTTTTTCCCACAGGAATACTGGTAAACTCATAACAGAAACAGTGACAAAGACAATTCTTAGGCATTGTTGTAAATTACATAAAATCCGTAGTTTGCTATGACTCTATACAGCATATGTTTAAAAGTCAGATAGGTCTTACCTGTCATTATTGTGCCGATTAAAAGAAAAACACAGAGGAAGATGTTTCCTGCCAGTGTGCCGAAGCGCTCCATAATCTTCCCCTGGCAGATGGTGAATATAATGCCAAATACCTGTGCATGCAGAACATGCAATAGTTAGTAATAAAGCTGGTGTTTGCACACACCCTCACAACCACAACAAAGGAAAGATGCAAAACAAATTAAAAACACACTACAGCACCTCATCAGTCCACTTTCATCACTCAGCAGCAAAAATAAATAAAGGCATTCAAAGGAAGTATTATAGAGCCACTACCCGCAATCAGCTGTCCAGGGCACGTTACACAGAAGTGATTTGTGAATGGTGGTGGGGTCATGTTTCCTGAATGAATTTATGTCGCTCGGAAATTTGTGTTCATGTTCATATGTGGTTTGCAAGAATGATGCTTGTTTTGTCGGTTGCATGTTGCAAAGTCAAATCAGGATTTTAGCACATTTGACAGAACAGATTCAGCTGAAGACCTGCATTGATACTGAGTGATAGTACAACCAGTTACACAAACAATTGTTCTCATGCTATCTCTTTGAGTATTTTCTGCACTATTATGTTTTATGTGACCCTATAGGTCATTGAATTGCACCTGTGCTGAGCAGTTGAGGAGTCCGGATGAGGTTCCCTCTGACTCTGGGTACGTCAGCTCCACTGCAAACTCAAAGCCCAGCGGCAGGTAGCCCGTCATGAAGAACCTGGACACACACAGACAACACACACACACACACACACACACACACACACACACACACACACAAAAATTTACCTACACTCTTTCTGCCTATAAATAAAACAACATAGAGCAATAATATCAAGAGTTTGTGAAGGGACAAGCTAATAATACTCATACATAACAATAAACATTCAAAATCAAAAACAGAAATTATTAGATACTACGATGGGGAAAGAAAAATACTCGGGACAATGGTTGTACACACTTGAAGAAAAAGAAAAGAAACTTTATCAATGGAATATCAGGAATTCCAGCAGGGATGTAAAGCTAGCTGTAGCTCATTTAGTCTTGATTAACAAATTAAGCTTTCTGTGAGTTATCTGACAATTCAGCCGGACTCACACGAATGATGTACTCTGGCTGGCACGCATGTATGGTATGTCACGTAGGTGTGCCTTCAAAGAAAGGACGAGCCCAATCTGGAAGGCCAATCTGTGCTGCTTAAGATGTGCAATGATTTCATAACAGCCATGTAAAGGTTGCAAAAGTACTGCTGGCTACAGGATCTGGTTTTACCTACATAAGAAGGTTTTTTTTTGGATCATTTTCACATGTAAATATATAATTAATAGTGGCTCTTCAACCTTCATTTTAATGCACTGCACCCACGTTACTGTGATAACTCTGAGAACCATCTTGAATACAATTTGATCAAAACTACTGTTTTTTAATTGTCCATATTGTTGTTGGTTTTGAATATACCTCATGTACCAAGGACTGCCTGCAAAGCAGTATTAGTGAATTATGCCGATTATTCCACACAACTGTGTCCTGTATCTATACTTTTTTTCCATGAGCAGGAGGCTATCTCACTACTACTGGTTTATTATTACATTACATTACATGTCATTTAGCTGACAGTTTTATCCAAAGCGACTTACAATTGCCATCACCTCCCTGGTTATATCCTGAGTTTGAATACTGGGTCAGAGTGTAGAAACACAAATCATTACTTTAGATCCTTCTGTGCGTAGGGTGTACTGTATGTGCGAATGCTTACAAACCAAAGTTGACCACTAAATAAACACCGCTGTAAATTATTGTTGCAAATGTCAACAGAAATAATGCACTCAGATAAACTGTTACATAGCAGGGTTGCACAAGTTTTCCGCAGTTTCCATCTCTGATTCAGTTTAGTTTAAAAACCTGCAGTGGAAGAGACAGCATCTATGTAAGGAATGTGCAAATAGTTAGAGCTTAAAATGTGATGTTGCTGAGCTCACTCAAGCTTGCTTACTTAGGATATAGTCTCGCATTGCCAGACCTTCCACCACAGCGCTGTGGAGGAGGGTCTGGCTAGTCCACACAGTATTCCGGGATGGGAGAAAAACATGCTCTGGTTTATTGGCTTTTTTTTTGTTTGTTTTTTTGATGATCACAGTCATCTTGGGCAGCGCTAAGAGCCAGACGGAGCAACAGTGCCTCTGCAAAATAGCCTCAGGAAGGAACTTGTTGTGGTGTGTATGTTCAAAAGTTGTTTTAGTCGTGAAACAGAAAACTCAGATTGGACAGATAGTCTCGCTAGCTGTCTGGATTGCAGAGATTTGAGGAGCAGATAACCATAGTACTCAAAACTGAAATGCCAACACAAAGAAAGCGGAAGGTAACGGACATCCGGCCGAAATGAGGGACATCTGGCGGAATTTCCAGGGGGCACCTGAACAGTCCCGGAAATGAAACATCGTCAATATAGACTACTTAGAATTGAATCTATCTTTAAATACAGTATTTATGGTGATTTGGTTGTAAATATTTCTATATACATATCATTTTGGCTTTCTGTCCCTTGACTGAACAAATAAGTGTATAGCAAAAACATTAAAAACTAATGAATCCTTAGATCATAGTACATAGTACCACAAAAAAGAAAGAATGAATGAATAAATGAAGGAATACCCGAGAGCTCCAGCGGTGATGAAGACCACCCAGAGGTGTCCTAGATTGAGTGTAGCAGCATAGACTATCATTCCCACCAGAGACATGAAGTAGACTGCGAGGGTTGTCTGCCTGAAAAAAAAAACACATTAGAAATATATAACACTGAACACTACAATCATCATTATCATGGTAAATTCAGAGGACGGTTGTATTTTCAATTTGTGTGGGTAGGTGCTGTAGTAGACCACTGCAGCTTCTCAAGTGAGTAAAAAATGTATTCAGATTAAAAGCAGTCTTTTACAGATTTAAAATGTCAAGGTATATTGTGGAGTTCTTGACCATTAGTGCATTAGCACTATGGAGAAATGTTTGTTTTTTTGCATGTGCACCAGGACCCACAGGGTATCTTTAAAACTCACTACATAATTACAGCTACTCATTAATACACATGAGATTGTCACAAAACACAATTTAATTTATCTTGAAATAAGTCTTGTGCACATTGATCATAAGACAATCAAAACTGCAGTCTGAAATTTTGAATAAGGTAGCACCTTGCGGATTTAAAAAAAAATCCACATAAATCTGTAATAAACAGCATTTGAAAAAACATGCCCTTTTCCTTTAAATTATATGCACCTCTTTAAGAAAAGTACAGTATAGCAGTGGTTCTCAAACTTTTTTCAACAATGTAACAGCTGGCGCTAATCATTTTTGGTAAAAAAAAAAAAAAGTCTATATAAAGAGGAACAGTACAGCGATAGATTTACCAAACAACAGCCTTGTAACTGACAAAAACAAACATTTATATGCTAATGAGAAAAGGCAAGAGACAAAAACTGTAAAAAAGGCAAAATCTTGGAAAAAGATGGTAGAAAGAAGGAAGGAAGGCAAGAAGAGATCGGAAATAGTATCAAAAACTTTAAAAACAGTGACATAACTTCGAAAAAAGCGAAAAGCAGAAGGACAAGAAGGAAGGAAGGCAAAAATAGGTCCAAAGAAGGCGACACAAATGTCACATTTTTGGTATGAAAAAAAAAAAAAAAAGTCTACATAAAGAGGAACAATGTTCTGGACAACAGCCTTGTAACTATTAAACATTTTGTTAAATATCTCACGTACCCCCTGCGGTCCTCCAAAGTACCCCTAAGGGGTACACGTACCCCCATTTGAGAAACTTCATAATAATATTGAAATCTTGAAAGTAACAGATGAACTGTAAAGTATTTGAGAATGGGCAATCAGAGAGTCAATCAAATATCTGGATTAGAAAACAAAGCCAGATGGGACTGAATGTGTCCCTGCATGTGTCACACACACACACACACACACACACACACACACACACACACACACACACACACACACACACACACACACACACACACACACACACACACACACACACACACACACACACACACACACACACACACACACACACACACACAACAACACACACACACACACACACACAAACAATACTCTTCTAAATAAGACAGAGGAGGGTTGACTGAAACCCCACATAGGGTGGACAATGCTGTCGCGACACAGCCAGAAGGCCCATTGGGTCAGAAAGATCACTGTTAGAGCAGCATGCTGCACCTGGAAAAACAGACACAAAACCCCAACAGCCAACACATGAACACTAAACAAGATGTCCAGCGAGAGAAGTGAAATGACAATACACAGTACAGGAAAAAAGCTGTGGTGTAGCTGAAATGTCGGCTACGATACGGATTTAAAAAAAATCCATGTGAAGTACAACTTAATCTCTCTCTCTTAGCATTGTTTTGATTCCCAACACTGGAAACTTCACAAACCGTTGTTCTTGTACTTTTTTGTACGATTCTGACATTCGCCTTACTTGTAAGTTTTAGTTTTGTCTAACCAAATGCCACAGATCAGGGAGCCGACCATCCCTGCAATGACAATAGTGAGGCCAATCCTCCCAGCATTCACTTCTTCTCCCTAAAGGGTTAAAGAAGATAGGACATAGGTTAATGACCTTACATACCAAGGAAAGGCAGTTTGGGAGAAAGCAGACATCATTTCAAGGGAGTTGAGGTGAATTGGAGTGAGTTTATACATCTGGTGTCGCATCAATTCTTTCTCCACACCTCCTACTGATGAAGTTATTAATTGAATTATTCCATGACATTATACAGCAACCTGTATCAATACTTCAATAGAGAAAAGTCTAATTGTCCTATGAAATAGTGTTAGTATGGACATTGCGACACCTCCCATATGATTAATTTAAACTAAATACTATACTGCATGTCTACCCATATATATATATATATATATATATATATATATATATATATATATATATATATATATATATATATACACACACACAGACACAGTAGGCAGGACTTACAGGGTAATGCTCAATGATCATTCGGTTCAGCAGGGTGCCAACAGCATAGAAACAACCCACGTTCAAACCTGTCAGGTGGGAAATATTGTCAGTCTTTACACCACAACAACATCTTTTAGGAAACTTTAAAGTTGAGGAATCATTGAGCTCACTTCCTAAAGTGAATTGTGAAATATTGTAATGCGAGCGGTCGAAGGGTTTTGTTTTGCAGTTGTGTCAAATGAACCTAATCAGGCTTGTTTCCGAAACAGAGAGCTGTCCCAAACCAAGGATTTCTATAAAAGGACAGGTCTGCACAGTGTTTTAGAACAAAAGGTTTTAGGTAACGTCAGTAAGTCAAACGTAAACTACACAGAAAGAAAATATCCTGCATAAAAAAAACAGAAAGAAAAACACCACTTTTGGAAAATTGTTAAAAAAAATTGACTCATGTAAAAAGAAAACACTGAATATATATATATTATATAAATATATATATATATATATATATATATATATATATATATATATATATATATATATATATATATAAATATATATATATATATATATATATTTATATATATATATATATATATATATATATATATATATATATATATATATATATATATATATATATATATATATATATATATATATATATATATATATATATATATATATATATATATATATATATATATATATATGCAAATATTACTGTATGAATGAGCCTGTTGCTTTTATATTACTGGACATTCATGATCAACAGCTACAGACAGGGACAGGTGGAGCTGCAGCCCAGTCAGAGACTGACAATCCCAGGTGAATCTGAGACCATGTGAACTCTGCATAGTTATCTGGAACCCAAAGATCATATGTAGAGGGACACACACACACACACACACACACACACACACACACACACACACACACACACACACACACACACACACACACACACACACACACACACACACACACACACACACACACACACACACACACACACACACACACACACACACACACACACACACAATAACAGTCACATGAATTGTGTCATGTGAAGTGACACGGTAAGGTCAAGCAAGGTGAATTCATTAACTGCTCACAGCTGTTAGACGTAGTTTTTGTGACTTCACAAGCTTGACTAAATTGACAGACTGCCGAGAAACTAATTTCATTTCTCAGAGACCTATAACTTCATAAAACATTTGGTCTTTAGGTCACATCGATCATTTGTTAAACATTGTTTGACTTTTAACAAACTTTGAACCCCTCCAGGACACACTCACTCTCGTCGCTCTATGAACTTTTATATAACCAATGACTTGTTTGGATTTTTATGACATTTAACGATAAGATAAACCTTGTTACATTTCAAAGGGAAATTGTTATGGCTTTATTGTAAATGACTTGGTTTCTATGATAATATAACAGCTATTATAAAGAAGAATCCTTAAGTGCAGGGCAGATGTGATGATGTGTTGGGAAGAATACCTGGATCGAACAACCTTTTTCAATTGGATTGGTCAGTTTAAAGTGACTATAATCCCATTCAATATCTTTATTATGACAATGTATCAAATGACCATGTGAAAGGGGTCGCTCGTAGTGATGAACCTACAGAAAATGATCACCCAAATCTGTAGCTCCCCTCGGCTTTACTGAGCTTTTTATGGACTTTCAGCTAATTGTTAAGCTATCTAGCCTTACTGTTTTTGCTCACTCTCACCGCTGTCATTGTGTCACTTCTGGGTGAAAAAGGTTTAAAAAAAACCTGTACACACTACCTGCTCAGCAGCAAACAACAGACAAACAGGTAGCAACTAGCAGGTGAACATAGTGGAGCATTTAGCAGCTAAAGAAACTTAAATTTCCATCAGAAGATGGTGGAGACCAAAAACAGAGCTACATGAGAGTGAATATTGGACTTTAGACATCAGTTGACCACGAACATGACATTGTTTGTTTACAAGATTGCCATAAGATAAGATATACTTTATTGTCCCTGAAGGGAAATTTATTTTAGACTCGAGTTAAATGGTCAGTTAAATGGTGATTATATGTCCATGTTGTCTTTACAATGAGAACAATCAGGAAAACAGTTAAAGGAACACGCCAACTTATTGGGACTTTAGCTTATTCACAGTAACCCCCAGGCTTAGATTAGTCGATACATACCCTTCTCATCTCCGTGCGTGCCGTAACTTTGTCTGACGCCCCCAGCGCTAGCTAAGCCTAGCACAGATCCTGGAGTTAACAGGTTCCAACTAGCCTACTGCTCCCAATAAGTGACAAAATAACGCCAATATGTTCCTATTTACATGTTGTGATTTGTATAGTCACAGGGTGTACAAATAACAAGGTAATATGAGACACAGCCATCTTCTAACCGTATACAAACTGGGAACTATATTCTCAGAAAGGCAAAGCAGTGCTACTTCTGCTACTTGGGCGGAGTGATTTGCTAGCAGCACCTGAAGCTCTGTGGTGAGGAGCAGAGAGTTTGCCTGGAGTTCGCTCAGAGTTGGAGTAATAGAATCAACAATTACTAGATAGTAAAAGCATAGTGACCTTGTTATTTGTACACCCTGTGACTATACAAATCACAACATGTAAACAGGAACATGTTGGTTATTTTGTCACTTATTCGGAGCAGTAGGCTAGTTGGAACCTGTTAACTCCAGGATCTGTGCTAAGCTAGGCTAGCGCTGGGGGCGTCAGACAGATTTACAAGACACACGGAGATGAGAAGGGTATGTATGGACTTGTCTAACTCTGGGGGTTTACGGTGAATAAGCTAAAGTCCCAATAAGTCGGCTTGTTCCTTTAAGCTTATTCAAGCACTGCTATGGTGCGTTCTTTTTGTCCACGAAGTCGATTTACGAGTTGTTTTCCGGAGTTACAAACCGGAAGTTGCAAAAAGAACGCCAAGTCGCCTGAACTCAGAGGACCCCGAGTTCACTTTCAAACATGGCTCGATTCACGACATTGTGGTTTTCTACAATTTTAAGCACTTTTTGTCTTTGTTGTAACTGAACAAGTTTTCCCTACCTATAGGTTCTTACAAACATGAAGTTGCAAAAGCGGAAGAACGCAATAACACCGAGGTCGTGATTGTGTGACATTGTGGTTTCGCTGAACTCAGAGGACCCCCGCCCCAAGTTGTGTTTACCTTCTGTTTTCAAACTTTAGTTCCCAGTATGTTTTTTTTCGGTTAGAAGATGGCAAAACCCAATTGTTATTTGTATTTCATACAAATCAAACATGCAAATAGGAAAACATGGCTAGATGGATCCTCCATGATCTGTGCTAAGCTGTGCATCTGCACTTTAATAGTTACAATTTAAACCACCCGGGTTAAACATTGTGGTTTTCTACAATTTTAAGCACTTTTGTCTTTGTTGTAACCAAATGAACAAGTCGTACACATAGCACTGTATACTGCTACCTATAGGCATGTCGCTACAGTCTTATGAGTTAAATACCACCTAATTAGTTATTTTGTAGCTTGTGCAGCTGAAATTGGCTAGAGACGCTCGGTTGCTATATGACAACAACGGCTTTAAACCGAGCCTTGAGCAGAAAGCAGAGCAGTAGCCCAACGTTAATGTTAATCAAAACGGAATTTTCATGTATCAAACTGTGAAATATATTTGTGTAATATGTCAATAACTGGGTGAATAGAATCCTAAATGTTACTAAAAATGTTACAAAAATCCATCTTTTCTCTGACTCGTAGTATTGTGTGACAAAAAGAACGCAACAACCCGCGGTTATTGGTTTTCCGACATGGATGTGATGACACACTCAAGCTACTAGTCGCGATTACAAGACAAAAAGAACGCACCACTACTTCTGCTACTTGGGCGGAGTGATTTGCTCTGAGAAGCCCTGTGGTGAGGAGCAGAGAATAACAATGGTGCTTTTCAGGTGTTGCGCTAATCACTCCGCCCCAAGTAGCAGTGTTTCGCCTTCTGAGGATTAGTTCCCAGTATGTTTATGGCTGTGTCTCATATGACCTTGTTATTTGTACACGCTGTGACTATACAAATCACAACATGCAAATAGGAAAATGTTGGCATTATTTTGTCACTTATTGGGAGCAGTAGACTAGATGGAGACGGTTACCTCCATGATCTGTGCTAAGCTAGGCTAGCGGTGGGGGCGTCAGACAGAGTTACAACACGCAAGGAGATGAGAAGGGTATGTATGGACTTATCTAACTCTGGGGGGTACGGTGAATAAGCTAAAGTCCCAATAAGTCGGTGTGTTCCTTTAATGCAGCTTTAATAGTTACAATTTAAGCCACACGGGTTATAAATAAACAACCACCTAAAAAAAATAAAAGCCCTGCCAGTGGATGTTTTTTACACTTGTCTAAAATAGCTTTTAAAGTACTTTTTTAATGTTGGTCCATAAAATGAACACAAACAAATAACTGTTACTGTGGAGAATGGTGTTGACTGACCGTAAGTGATGATGAGGAGGATGAAGGGCTTGTTGCGGAGCAGCCTGAGAATAGAGGCCGTGTAGGAGTACTGCTCTGGAGGGATGCTACGAGCTGTGGCCTGGGCCTGAGTCGGAGGAAGTTTAGGACGCTCCTGAAAGACTGACATATGGAGAGACCAAAATCAATATTAAACACAAATAACAGCAAAAGCAGCAAAGTCTACACTCACAAACATACATTGCCATGCAGGTTACATGTGAACACTTTGCTGATTCAGCCATCAGCAAACAGTCATGATCACAGACCGATGTACAAAGTAATATGTCATTTATATATGTGGTATAACATATCACAATCACTTGATGTTTCAATCAATTTTGTATATATTCAGTGACACTGGAAAAAGTCGTAAAATTACTGTATTTGATTGGAATTTATCTTACTCTAGAGCTGCTAAAGGGCAGATTCTAAGGGGAATATTGGGTACATTAATGTTTAAATGCTTAAAATAACAAAATGTTACTGTTTGACTCTTTACATGAGGAAACAGGGCTGCAAACTTCCAAATTGTCTACCACATGCATGTCTAAGAAGGCTATGGAGACCAAATGAGCTGTGTAATGGGACACATTCAGACATAGCTGTACAGGTCCAAACATATACAGTACGCTCAATACACCTTCACATAATGCATGATGTAGATACACTCATATTCTTTCCCTGAGCATTTCTAAGGCCGAAAGACAGTCAGCCAGCCTCTGACCCAGAGGACAGTCATCTTTTGGGGTGCCAACTGTGATGTGACCTGTTTTAGTCTGTGTTTTCTCCTGAGTGAAAACACGCGCCCTGAGGCTTCAAGGGGAAACACAGATGTCTGTCTTTGTGCTTTCCGGTTCTGAGCTAGCCTTTTCTTCCCACTGGCAAAACAGACCTGAGGGTCTGTGTTTAGTAACCAGTTCTCACTAAACCTACAAAACTAAACGGCTCTTTGAATTATTAATGATGTCAGTTGCATGTTACTAAATGTTATTGTTATTCAAAGGAAATGTTATTCTAACTGTACTTTTTTAAATGGTTTGTACATGCAAATTTTTCTTTACCACTCTCGGTGATTCCCCTTGCTCAGTCAACCAGATCCACTCATATTATGTCTTAATGCAGACTTTATCTGCAGTTAACTTTGACTGCCAATTTGTTTAAAAAGGAAGGCAGCAACCAAACTTTTTCTCTCACCTCTCTTTGCACACAGTTTATGCAAATATCTGCCCTGCTGACTCACAGGCCTGTTGCAGGGATACAGATGGCCCTGCCAGCAGGACAACCCTCACACATGGCATCTTGCATGTATGTGTGAGGGTGTGCTATGCGTGTGAGTATAATATGTGTCATATCATGAAACCAGTGAGGCCAACTGGTATGAAATATCTCGCTGGAGTAACCAAGAGCAGCATAAGTCACGTCCATTGCCATAAACCATAACACGACTAAGGAAAGTCTGTACGTCCTGTAAAGACTTTGTGATCAGTGATCACTGATTTAACGAGTTATGTGATGTGGGTGGATTTAACGCTTATCTATCTTTCTCGTCATACAATCAACACTGATGATTTAATCAGTCTGAAAGTTGTACATGGTGCCACTATGGAAGGCCTTCACAAGCATCCTTTTGTCTTTCTGAATGCAGAACGCTTACGAGCACCCCCGCCCTCCCCCTGTCCTGACAGGACAACAGCTTTTTCATGCAACTTGTTCCTCTCTTACAACTACCCAGCCCACAGTTCTCTATAGCAGAGTACATACTAACATTGTTCGCTACTAACTTTCTCCACAATAAAAAAAAAGACATAAAATCAAGTTTGATTACTACATCTGAGGTGCTAAATGTGTAATTGAAAATATAAATTCTGAGATAACGCATAAGGGAACGGAAGGAAAAAGACAGTGGTGAAAATGCATTGGCAGCACATATAAAGCAGACTACAACTAAGCATTCTTCCTCACAACTCACATCTTGTTTTTCAAGTCACGCCACTTCCTCCTAACCAGAAAATGTCCTTTTGTGATCATAGATCCTCTATTTCTAATATCTCTATAACTAAATGTTACACAATAATACTGTTCACTATGCTGGAGCGCTCTTTTCTCTACTGTTGGTGCCTGCTACCGTGACATTCCTCCTGACCTGTACCACAATAGTATCTTTTTTGTGAAACTCCCCTTCAGGGAGGGTTTTGTATTGGTGCAGACATGCAGGTCAGCACTTCTCTTTTCCACTGAATGGTGCTTCTTGTCAGAGTGGAAGTCTGCTGTAAATTAAAAGCATCATCAGTTGGATCCACTGAATGAGAAAGTCCCAGTGGACTGAGGGAATATTGGTTCCAGACAATACACATGAAAACGTCGGAGTATGTTTCTGAGGGACAGTATAAAGTGTGGGGAAGTAGAAAAGCTGAGTGACTGAAGTGATGTCACGTTTGACTTCATTCATTCTTACTCCCTTGAATGCTTCATTGACCTTGCCTCTCTATTCCATTCACAGAAAAATCATTGGTTACACGGTACAGTGATATTAGTATTAAAATAGCATTTAAATCCAGTTAATCTACATTTTATGTAAATTCAAAAAATGCCGAAACGGCAAAATGGTGTCTAGCCATGCAGAAGATTTCGGTTTTATCTGCAGAGGTTTTAAGATATCCGGCTCCGTCTGCATGGCAAGATAACACTGGAAGTCGTAAGAAAACCCTATTTTTGGTGTGTGTGGACTGACCCATGTGCTACATGACAATTCTTACCAAAGATAACAAGGATGAAGAGTAAGGTAGCCACTCCTGCTGTGATGTAGAACATAATGCTGATGTGATGAGCCAGCTCGTCCAAGTCGTCCACATTAGGCACCAGGACGGGAGGCACAAGGAACCCAATGGCAATACCCAGCTAGAAGACAATGAACACATATAACACAAATGAAAGAAAAAAACAGAAGTCGGAAGTGAACACACTACATTGTTTTCTATGTTCAAGGTGACTTAAAAACAGAAACGTTTTGCTCATAACCCTGTTGTTTCTAAATTTCATATGCTGACTGAATGGTACCACAACATGTGTATTTAGAGGGTATTATTGAATGTTTTGAAGTGTATATATATGTAATATACTGTATGTTATTGGTTTAAATACACACTTAATAACTTCATGATCCAATTGATCTTTAAAAAGGTTAGATGGGTTTGTGTTATCTATAGTACATCTTGGTAGATAAAACACTATAAATTTTTTTTTTCAATTGTCAATCCTCTCAAACAAGCTGTTTTACAATGTCACTCATCTGAAACTCGCATGTGTAGGTCAATGAAACATACAACATAGAACTTTTTGCCCATCAGAAAACCATCTCAGAATAGCTATTTCTACCATATCAGGTTGCTATATAACCATGTTTTAACAGCATCTATGTCATCTGACTAATTCAACACAGAACTTCACGATAGGGAAACAGTGTTTATACTTAAACAGCTAAACAGACAGTGTACGACGAGGAGGTTTCAGCAAACAGTTAACACAGTTTTCTCTGGACTCTCGCAACAAGACACTAGAAGTCCTATGCGACTCTGGCATCCCGTGCAGCTGCATAATCTACAGACAGCTGCCTCACTATGTGGACACTAGATATTCAGACAAACCTGGTTTCCCAGAACTCCTATGGAACAAGCGGTGGAAACCTCTTTCTCGCCGAACCACACTGAGGCAAGGTAAGAGGGAATACCAAGGACGAACACAGTGGCTACTGAGCACATAAACTGGCCAAAAAAGGTGACTGGGAACAGATTGGGACTGGCACTACCAATTTTTATCCAAGCACCAATGCAGTTAAAGGCTGACCCAACAAGGACAACGTCCCGGATTCCCCTGTTGTCCAGAAGCCACAGGACGGGCAGAATGAGTGGAATGTAAGTGAGCAGGTAGATCATAGACAACCAGTCGATGGCCAGAGAGTCAATGTTGTAGAAGCGCATGAATATTTTGCTAATAATGCTGTACTGAAGCCACATAAAGGCATTGCCGGCTGAGACGGCGCTAAAGAGAAACAGCATGAGCCAGCGACGGTGGTAAAGTTTGGTCTCAGCCTTGGGGACCAGCTCTGCCCGGTCACCCTGTAAAGCCACGACGTCTAACTGTGACCCAATAGAGATGGCTCTGCCTAAAGGTCCGGGAGTCCACTGCAGTGAAGCGAGGCCCGGAGCGGGATTCTCTGCAGCCTTGGACCACGGCCATTCTTCACCACCGGGTTCAGAATTTGCATGGTTGTCTTTCAAAGTTTTGTTTTGTGGCATTTTAACAGTCCTAAAGTGGGCCCCTGGAGCGTGAGAGGTGAGAGGTCTTTCAGAGCGTGTGTCCTAAACAGCTTGCTGTCCTGTGTGCAAACTGCCTGTAGTAGAAAGATGCTTTTCTCAGAGGAGCCAGAGAGCGACCAGAGCTGGAGTTACCATTGCCTTTACTAGTGTCCTGATTCACAACTCATAGCATGTGATGGCATCTATGCCACATATTTATTGCCTTCAGTCCAGTCATGTGATGTTAATATAGGAATTCTTCCAATTCTACTTAAACCACTCCTACAAACTCAAACCTTGTTTTACCTCTTGAGTTAACTGTCCCTATTATAGTGACCCCAGAAAACAAAAAAAACAGAACTTTATTAAGTATCTTGTGAAGGCTGAAGACTGTTAAAGGTCCAGTGTGTAACGTGTTTAGTTGTTCATTATCAAAATCTGTGTTGCCCATTCACAAACTTGTCCTTTTTCATGAATATTTACCACCACCATCAATTCCAAGTTTTCCTTTTGGCTGGAAATTTGACATTTGCATTCACATTAACTGGGGTAGACACTGCATATTCCATCTTGAAATACGTTAGCCGGTAAGGGACATACAGGACATACTGCTCCCCCTTTCACATTTTTGCTGTCAACTCACAGGTGCTGCTAATGCTGCTAATGGGTATTGTAGCTTCCTGGCCCCGGAAAGTTTGAAGAAGGAAACATGGAGGACCACACGTATTCAAAATCCAAATTTCAGGAACAGGAGTCTTCTTCTTCGTCCAGAAAGAAAAAGGATATTGAAAAGAGCAAGAGACCGGCTTTTTGGAGCGTGAAGGCTACCGTAGCTGTAATAGGTACTTTGAACTGCGTGGTGCGAGTTGATTGCGATATATGATCTCAGCACTAGATGGGAGAAATTCCTACACATTGGACCTTTAAGGATAATCGAATATTCCTTTCCTCGGTTTCCCTCATTTTGCATGCGTGCAGTTTAAAAAGAAGATTTTACCACATTTTGTTTTACGTTTATTTTTATATTATATAATATAATTTTAGTGCCAACCACAATGCAGTGTCTTTGCGATATGACTTATTTGACTTATTCCTTCTTTTACACCATTGAAGGGTGTGATGCGATGAAATGTCCTGATAATGAAGGCAGTTGGATGCAATAAAATAACAAATGATAAAACCAGTTTGAGGCCTATATTATATGGATGCAGGACATCTAGTCCAGTCAATTATCAAGTCTGTGTAAGTTGTTTGTCATGCACAAATGACAGGAAAGGCCTATTAATGTGAAGAAAATAAACTGATATCTCCATATATACTGGCTCTGTGGAGGTGTCACTAGGAATAGGGTGTGTAGGAAGGTTTGTCCAGGCAGGAAACCTGTTAGATGGCTGAAGCGTTGAATACACAAAGAAGTTGAAACAAGAAGGTTTGTTAAAAACAACATGCTCATTAGAAGTATATCAGAAAGCCAGCAAGGGTTTGTTCTTACTGTCTGCATCCAAAAACCCAGTTTGTGCTCTTGGTTACACACAGCTAGTTTTCCAGAACTAAGCGATGACTTTTAAGTGACATTTTACTTGGAGTTGATGTACTGTAAGTTGAGTCAAGTGTTGTTTGTTCAGAATCAGAATTCAGAAGTGTTGAATGTGATGTTTATAGTGGCACGATGCTGATCTTTGCACTGCTGTCTGCCTTTTTGGCTGCTTAAAATGTCCTGCTGCCTCTTAACTTAGATAAACACTATAATAGCAACACACTAATACATTTGCATAAAAGTAAAATGGGAATGATATGTGAAGAATGTGGTGAGTTGTTTAACTTACTATCACAGGTCACAGTACAGTCACAACAAAACAATTTCTATGGGTAATGTCCTACTGCACTGCGTGTCTAACATGTAATAAATAATTCATCACATTAAAAACAATGTAATTGTGTATGTATTTAGTATGACTACTTTAGTATGACTACTGCAATGCTCTCTTCTCTTGTCTAACCAAGAACACTTTGAATAAACTGCAAATACAGCCATACTGGTACATACAGTATGGATGTACTTGCAGTTTATATTACTAATATTATATTACCAGTGGTAATTGTTTGGACTAATGGTGGAAGAAGAATTCAAATCCTTTACTTAAGTAAAAATTTGTAAAAATTTGGACCAGTGGTGGAAGAAGTATTCAGATCCTTTACTTAAAGGTCCCATGGCATGAAAATTTCACTTTATGAGGTTTTTTAACATTAATATGAGTTCCCCCAACCTGTCTATGGTCCCCCAGTGGCTAGAAATGGGGATAGGTGTAAACCGAGCCCTGGGTATCCTGCTCTGCCTTTGAGAAAATGAAAGCTCAGATGAGCCGTTACCTCCCCTTTCTCTGCTTTGCCCGCCCAGAGAATTTGGCCAACCCATGAGAGAGAGACATCATGGCTTTCAAACAAGAAAAGTGGCAGTTGGTCAAGGCCACACCCCCACCTTCCACCTTGCCCCCCCCACTCTCCTTCTCAATAGCTACAGACACAGAAATGGCACATACTAAGGAAAGCTCATTGTGGGACTGGCTCTAGTGGCTGTAGTTCTACACCAAAGCTGAATTTCGGGAAAGAGACTTCAGATACAGTATTAGGGGACCACTAAGGTCTATATAAAAACATCCAAAGAGCACCATGTCATGGGACCTTTAAGTAAAAGTACTACAACACTGTAAAAATATTCTGTTACAAGTAATAGTCCTGCATTGAAAATGTGACTTAAGTAAAAGTATGTAAGTATCATCAGGAAAATGTATTTAAAGTATTAAAAGTAAAAGTACTCAATGCTGAAAAATCCTCACATTTTAGAAACTGGAAACGATCAAAACAGTTCTGTCATCAACTAAGTGTTTCATCGGCTAATCATTTCAGCTGCACTTGTTATAGTGTTGGGTAGTTTAATTTTTTTTTTTTTTTAAAGATCATTTTGTGGGCTTTTTAGGACTTCATTTGTATAGGACAGCTGAATACATGAAAGAGGAGCGAGAGGGGCAATGACATGCAGCAAAGGGCCACAGTTTGGAGTCAAACCCGCATTGAGGAGTAAACCTCTATACATGGGTGCGCGCTCAGGTCAATTAAACTACCCTTGGGCACCCAAGGGTAGTTTAATTTATCATAAAAACTTTTATTTTATAAACTACATGTGTTTTGTGTGCAAACATCTTAATTTGTAAAGTAACTAGTAACTAAAGCTGTCAGATTAATGTTGTGGAGTTAAAAGTACAATATTTCTGAAGAAAGAAGAGAAAGAAGAGGCTCAAGTAAAGTACAAGTACCTAAAATGTATACTTAAGTACAGTTCTTGAGTTAATGTACTTTGTTACATTCCACCACTGGTTTGGACAGACTTCAGGATTCTGTCTTCAGGTTTTCTATCACACAATGTTTGAGGACATATTAAACATGTTTGGATTTTATGTCCCTTCTAAGTCCCAGCATTTTTCCAAATCTTGTTTAGGTGCTGTGGTCCAGGACCAACATCTGTGGAGCAGCTTTGCCAGAAGACCTGAGAGCATCCAAATCTGCTCACAACTTCAAAACATTAAATTACAGATTCTAGTTCCTTTTGCTGCCACATTGCTATTAATGATTTACACAAATTTTGATCTTTATTAGTTTGTTTCTTTCAGACAACTTATTCATATAGTTGTCTTTTTTGTATTTTGCTGAAAATGATATTGATGATTTATACAAATTTGCATACTTTATTAGTTTGTCTCTTTCAGTCAACTTGTTCATAGTTTTTTTTTTTTATTCTGTGGTCACTATTTATGGCCATGGCGGAGGGCAAGTATAAAGGCTTGACAAGCTTACAAGAAATGTTGTTTTGTGTAAATATGAGCCTCCATGTGCTTCATGCTGATGAATAATAAGTGCAGATCTATTTAATATGTACCATATAACAGTAGAGAAAGTTTTTTTGTCTTCATCTCTCACTGTTACAATTTACAATACCTTCATACAAAGTTATATGATTTAAGGTACATAGTGGTTGTTTAAACGTATGTCTATTATTGCATGCTGGTTCACAGTATATTGCTACCATTTATTCATTCCCAGTAAGCGATGGTGTGGCTTGAACGAACAGGGGATGCACCGGGGTCGCCTGAACGTGCGTAATTACGCAAACGTGCCACATAGATGTGGGAATGTCCGCATGATCGGTGGTGAATGGAGCCATTACATATAGATTAAATTAGTGATTAAGTAGATGAAGAGCTATCCTGGCCTACTTACTGACCAGGGGACAGTCTGTGCTTCACAGCCTACCTGATTCCCGAAGACTCCGATGGAGCAGGCGGTGGACACTTCCTCTGAACCGAACCACACAGACGCGATTCTAGACGGCATCCCGAGGATGAACACTTGCGCGCACGAGCAGCAGAACTGCCCCAGAAAGGTGACGGCGAACAGGTTGGGTTTGACGCTGGCCACTTTGATCCATGTGCCTGCACAGTTAAGCGCAGTGGCCACAAGCGCGATGACCCGTAGCCCCTTTTTGTCCAGCAGCCAGGTCACCGGGAAGATGAAGGGAATGTATGTCAGCATGTAGATCATAGACATCCAGTCTATGGTGAAGGCGTCCACGTCGTAGAACTTCATAAAAATGTTGTTGATGATGCCGTACTGTATCCATTGGAAGGAGTTGCACAGTGAATATGAGCTGAACAGGAGGACGATCATCCAGCGCCGTTTGTACAGGCGGGTGGGTCGCAGCGCTTCATGACCGTCCAGCTGACTCTGATTGTCGGCGCATTGCACAGCGTCACCCGCCTCATCCAGTTTGACATGGTTCTCTAAGTCCACCCCATTGCCTTTAGTTTGATCCTCGTTAAGTGTAGTGTCTCCTAACGCTTGTTTCTCACTCATATTAAACTAGTATGCTAAATATACTCATTGAGTAGGCTGTAAACTTTACAGTCAACTACTGTGGGTTAAACCACTGCAAACTAAACTGAAAGTCGACGACAGATCGCCTACAACTTCATGTTGTCAGCTAAAATGAGAAGTCCAATCAAAATATATGTTTAAATTCCCCGAACTGTTAAGTAGTGTAAGTAGTGAAGGCTATACAACTTTCACTTTGAACGGCATTTCCTTCCCGAGTTGAGGTCAGTTCAGCAGTTACTTACGCCTACAGGTACAAGTCCAATACATTAGAGTTACAGATAATTTCATGAATGAATATGATCCTCTCTGGACGAGGTTTCCGAGTGGTCACACGTGTAGGAACGCCTGCTGTGACCCTCCACCCGGACCTAAAAAGCGCTTTGGGTTCTTGAAACAAGTCGGTCACCTCAGACAAAGGGCGGAGTTTCATAAACTGTTCTTCGGTATCTGAGAAGCCTGTTGCACTGAGATATAGCTCACATTGAGCCTACAGTTTGTAACGTGCTTAAACGCCGGCCCTATTTTTCTGATATAATGTCTGTTGTGGAACTGAATGTTTTAAAAACATTGCAGATATCAAGTTATTTATTTTGTCCATGTGCCTAATAATAATGGAATTATCACAAAAAGGTGAAAGAGACAAAGGCCTCATTTGTGTTCAAGGACAAACTATAGGCTAATTCATGCCCAACCAGGACAGGCTATGAATTAATATTGTCATAGTTTGTGATTTCTGACACAAACTACTATAACTTCATCTACTGGTGAACAGTGCCATCTAGGGACTCCCTCATCAGAGAAATAAAACATTACAGTGGTTTATTATCAGCACTAGTGCAGACTTCACACACTCTGCTGTCCTGACAAAGAAAAACACTTCATATAGGCATGAATAACAACCCTGTGGAGGTCAGAAATGAGTACCTAAAAGGCAACATATTTAATAAATATCATTTGCTGGGTCTTCTCCCACATCAGCATCATCACCAATACACAAGTCAAGACCCTTCGAAAGCCCATTCTTCATTGCCAGACGTTTCTTTTTTGGTACATTGAAGCCTTTTTTTTAGGATCTCGACTTTATACATTCTCTTTGTCCACAATCAAATCTGTCAAAATCTCCTGAGCATTATCGATCTACATTTACACACTGAAACCCAGTTATAATCACGAGAAACTCAAAACATGACAGGATGACGAAGGTGCTCTATGACACTAAAAATTTACAAAAATACTGTATCGCCTGAGTCACCTGAACATACAGTAGGTTGTTTTTTTCTTATCCCGCTGTAAACATAGACTGGTTGATAATTCTACTCATTGAGCCGTTTAAGTCCACATACAGATCACTGATGTCAATCAGGTAAAAGCAAACAGGTGAGCACAAGCAAAATAAATAGTTTTCAACACTGCTTGTTACAGCTTGGGGTCCGTACTGTCATTGTTTGGCAGACATATTGGCCTGTCATGTTATTGTTCATGTTTCGAACAATTATTAACATATAGACACATCTCCGGTCAGTCTTTCTCTCTATTGAGGTCAGTCATCTGTTTGCAGCACGTCCTCGGCTGCCTCGGTAGTCACTCAGGTCAGTGCTGGTAGTGTGGTACAGTGATGTGCTGGTGGTGGTAGCTGCTGTGATGAGGAGGGTAGATGAGCTCGGGGGTCTGAGTAGCCAGGCCGGTGCACAGAGGTTCGTGGCTGCTCAGCACAGAGGACAGATACTTGGCCTCCTCTGTCAGCTGCTTTACCTCCTTCCTCAGGGCAGCGTTCTCCTTCTCCAGGTTCTCACTCTCCTGGAACACACAGCGGCAGTTTTTGTTTATTAGTGATACAAGTGTTTGTTACTGTGAGGTTAAGTGTGTGAATCACATTAAAAGCGATATCTGCAGCAATATATCCTGTTTCAATGCAGTTATTTTTAGCACGTTTTAATGCTTTAACAACAAATCACAGTTTATTTCCAAAGCACAATATTTTTTTTATCTATTTATTAAATACTGTCACTGTGGGTCCTTACTGTCACCATACAGCAATGTATTTGCTGTATGGATTGTAATGTCCGCCTGTCTGCCTGCCTGCCTGCCTGCCTGTCTGTCTGTCTGTCGATCTGTCAATCAGTCGATCTGTCTGCCTGCCTGTCTTTCACTTTGGTCCTGGATCAGTTTGTACAGATACAGTATATTAGATTTCCCAGAGATTGAATCCTGCAGACTTCAATTATCCCCTGACATTTGTGGTTTTGATTGCAATTTCTCCACAACTAGTGGATGGCTTGTCTGGAATTTTGGTAGACATGTCCCCCTTTTGCAAAACCAATGACTTTCTCATCAGCTTCAGCTGTACTTTGTGAATATTTGCAAATGTGAGCATGCTGACACACTAAAATAAGATGGTGAACTTAATAAACTCTATATAAACATTAGCATTGCTATTGTTAGCATGTTAGCACCGCTGTACTGTATCTACTTTAAGTACACACTGTACAGCTTCATAAAGCCATTAGCATGGCTAGACTCTCAGTCTTGTTTCTGTGTCCTGACAGCCAATAGTTTCCATTCAGTTCAGTAGGTGTCTGCATCCACCTGTAGATACTTGAATCGTACTTGAAAATCTGACATATTGATCAGTCTCTGCAAGTCCGTTTATATATATATATATATATATAATATATATACGCAGGTGAAATCGTGGATTGCATAAGAAGAGAACAATATCATAACTTAAGTAATAATGAAAGTATTGTTTTTCTTTTCATACTGGAATAAATGAAGACCAAAGGTTGCTCGGGAATTAGTAAAAACACAATAAATCTACAGCGTGCAGCAGCCTTAGTTTAGCTTACTTTACGGTAAAGTATTTAAAAGATGTAGTAAAAGTGCATTGTCCTTCAACATTAACCTATAAATACTGATAAAAACACAAACTGCCTGCGGCTCACTGAGCACCACAATTTTAAAAGTTGCCATTCTAACATGTTTAGATGATACGTACATTTTCCAAAACAAGTTCTTCTTCAGAGATCATATAAGTAGAGCTTATATATTCGCGAGTGGTTGAAAAAAAATTTTGTGTGGGAATAGCAGGGTAGAAAATCTTCCACTTGGTTAATGAAAAGGTCATCACACCATGGCCAAAAGATTAGAATACTGAGCTGTGGGTCCTTACTGTCACAGAACCTTTGGGCAAACCCCTGTACTTGCGTCACTTAGCCAAATACAGCCCACTGCTATCATCGCTTTACAAGAAGTGACTGCCTTTTTCTCCCCTCCTGCCCACGACATACAATTTCAAGCTCATTTACACAGAAGAAAAAAATACTACTGAAGAAACAGGAAATAAGCCGCGGTGTCATAGAGAGGGAAAATTCGCCTTCCTGTTTATCAAGTGAGACGATGACAGAAAAACCACAGAATGCTATGTGGTCCCCTGGTGTTCTCTGTGACTCTGACAGGCTTTAAAGAGATTGATACACCATAATTCATGGGAACATGATTACAAATCTCTGGATCTACTACTGACTCCAGTGTGGGTGTTTTTAAGGTCAAAATCTCTTCAAGTGATCTGATAAAGTTCACCGAAACAGCGGCTCTAAAAACATCAGAGTACAGTACAGCACAAATCATCTCGGCCTGAACGAGGAAGTCACAGATAGTGGATATGTTGTCAGCGTGTTGAAATGTGTGCTGATGTAAGATGTGACAGCATGTTAGAGTTACTGCTAGTTACAAGGATCCATAAGACAGAGACCTGCTGCACACACGTGTGTCTACAGATTTAGGAATGCAGACGAAGAAATGCCTAAGTTTGAGTTGAATAAAAGCCCCATCTTGTGTTGAGTCAACCAAGTAAACGCTGAAACAACACTGACTACAAACTATCACACGTAATGAGCTGCATGAAAGAATAATGGGGGCAACCAACAAAGCACCCGCGCACCCAGAACACCCTTCTGTTATCATATTCAATGATGCAATCTCTGCTGCAAAAGGGAGTGATTGCCCACACATGCTAATTTATTCCTTAAGCTTCTGCAAACACACAGAGCAGCGTCCAAGTGTGCAGCCCAACAGAAGCCATGACACATCGCCACATGGTCAGGTAATGTTTGGTAAATATAGTACAAACCCGTTCCCGGAGGGTGTTGATCAATTGATCAGTTGGCAGAGCATTGGTATTCAGGCTGCACAAACATCATTACTCTATACACGGTACCCTAACTAATGCTGTATCTTTCAACATCCTTCCGTGTGAGTATATATAATCTGATGTGTAACCAGCATTGCAGTATAATAAAGCTTTGACACAATGATGGCTTTTGGGGCTAGACATTAGGCTTGTGTATACATCCATCTTTGCTAAAAGTATGAAGTACTTCATCAAGTAACATTCATTTTTACATGATATGTAGTAGCTTCTCTGTTTTTGCTTATGTCTCTGTGGCAAATGCCTTAAGAATTAGAAGTCAGTGTTAAAATGTGTGGCTATGAAAAATGAAAGGTTTTCTCACCAAGTGCAGGTTGTCAGCTTTCTGAGTTTGCCTCATCCTGCTCTTCTGAGCAGCGATCCGGTTCTTCTCTCTCCGCATCACCTTCTTTGCATCATCTGAGGAGCTCTGACGAAAATACAAATGTCGACAGTTAATGTGTGTGCAATGACATACACATCAAGTGGCAAACTGATAGGCACGGAGATGTTTCTGAACCTGAAAAAAGTTGAAAATCAGTAGTTTATGCTGTTGGCTCTTGCAGGTGGGTTTATGTGTGAAATGGAAGCGGTGTTCGTTTTAATGACAGTTTGACAGAAGATGGGCTTAACTTTACACTTCATGTGAAGGGCAGGGTCGGGGAGTGGCTGAGTCATCGGTTAGGTTTAACGCACACCCTGTTTCATGTCCTGAACACTCAATTTTCTTGGTATCGTAATAACTAATCCATTTCAAAATGCTGAGTCAGTTGTACATCAAAGAGATAACAAATTCATTATCTAACGTCTTCTGATTTTCCATTAAAGTATTGCTGAAAAACCCCAAAACAACTGATAGTGCCAGATTGCTTTATCCACCTAAAGTTAGGCTCCCAACTTGTTTCATGTATAACAAAACCATTTTATATCCACAGTGCTAGAGCACCAATGTGCAAGAAAGCGGCACATGTGAAACAAGACTCACATGCAGAGAAATGTACAGTAGGCTACCAACTTAACACACACTCTGTTCCTGACAGCTCTCCAATCATTCACAGTTTGAGATGAGACTTAGACGAGTGATACATTTTGCAATTCACAAAAGCGTACACTGGAAGGATAGTCATGCCTGCAGCCCATGTGTGCATGGGAAACATTTCTGAAAAGCTGTGAAAATAGCCAACAAAGACCACTAACCATGCATCAAAAAACTGCATCCAATCACAGATTTATGAGAAATGTGTAGCGTCAGGATTTGTATTTAATCTATAAATCTTTAGTGTACATATGTAACCAAGTAAACTGAGGTGTATTATTGAGAAAGTATACATAGAAGTGCACACTTACCGGCCTGCTTCCAGGTGATGGGGACTTGTAACTTGTGTCATTGCTGTCAGAGCCCTGAGCCATAGCCAACTGCGGCGACGGAAACCGTATGTCTTTGTCCACTTCTGCTTTGTGTTTTTAGTATGTGTGTTTGTGTGTGTGTGTGTGTGAAAGAGAGAGAGAGAAAAAGAAAGAGAGAGAGAGTCTATGTAGCAGAACGGGTGCTGAGAAGATATTGGCTTAATGAGTCTTTCTTCCCTCTTTTCTTTCCCTTTCTGTCACTCCTCCTTCTCTTTCTCTCTCTCTCTCTCTCTCTCTCTCTCTCTCTCTCTCTCTCTGACACGCATGCATACTGTGAGACTAGCTGTCTGCCTAATTAGCTGTATGTGATGTGGCTTCTGGTAAGAATCTGGGTAAGTTGCATTAGACTGGAAGTCACATGTCTGATGGAAAGTTAAGGCACATAAGGTAATTTTGTAAACTCCAGAAAAATAACATATTGGGGGGTTTAAATTTCAATTTCAATAAATATGGGTGGATATTACCAGCGTCAGAAAAAGCTTCAAATACTTACCTACAGTAGGTGACTACATGTAAAAACAATAATAATACTAATTTCATGTAGAAATTAATATTTAGTAGCAGAACAATCAAAATCAAATAAAAAATAACTTTCACCTAAAAGATATATTAACCTTGCTGTAACCTTTTTTCCACGTGTGATTATATGTGCGTGTGTATGTGTGTGTGTGTGTGTGTGTGTGTGTGTGTGTGTGCGCGCACGCGCGTGCGTGTGTCTGACAGAAATGGGCATTCCCGCTTCCTCTTTTTTAAGCAGTCACATATATGTTTCGACCAAATCCTCAAGAGACAGCGCATCCTAAAAGTCCACATGGATGACTGAGTTGTGAGTATTTACACACACTTAATGGTAATTTCCAGATATGTACCACACTTTCTTGCTCGCCGCCCAGCAGCTGCAATAAGGTGAGGCTATGTCGAAGGACTCGGGGCTCCCCAAAACCCCACTTAGAATTCCCTTGTTGTCTTTCACTCAAAATGACTCTCTGTGAAGATGTTGGGGAATCTTCTAGAAAATGTACAGTTTGAAGAGTTTACCGGTGGCGTGGTATGACACCTACTGCATCTAAAAGTCACGGACGACAACTGCAAAAGCTGCATATGTGACTTCTTGTATCATTTTCTTGTTTACCTCCATCAAGAGGTAGCATTTGGTGATGCAAGAACAAGATTTTTTCTTGTGAGAAAAAAAAAAAGAATCAGGACCAAAACAGCTTTGCTTGGCAGAACAGTCCTCCCACACAAAAACATGTTCTACCATCACAGGAATTTTGAAGAGCTTGGGCAAGGCCAGACATTTCTAATACTTGGCATTTAACGCTGTCCAAAAGAGTTGAGACTGCAAAAAGAAAAGAAGAGGAAAGCTGATTAGTTTAATTCTGCTTTAACCAGCACACAGACACAATACAGTACAAATATAGAAAAACATAACAGGTCTACAGCTTTGACTTATTGCAGCCTTAATTTCTGTATCAAGCTTATTTCTAAACCTTGGATGACCTAAGGTAGCCTGACAAGCCAGACCCACATCAAGATGTTGAGTCTGGGAACTCACCATTGGCAGGGCTCAATCCGAGGGGCGGGATAAACGGTTGTCTTTCAAATTCCCTCTGCAGTCATAGCCAACCAGAGCAATGCTAGTTGATAGATTAAACTTTTGCCGTATCCGGTCGGCAAAACTCCGAACACATCTTCCTTTTTTAAGAATGACTTCAGTTCTTAACTCCAAGTCTTCCAGAGTCGCGGCTAAAGCCGATTCGAAAGACCGCTGTTCGCCAGCAGCAGCCATCTTCTTTGTTTTCAAGTAGCAGGGACTTTACCATGGATGTATTAAGAGAACGAATTTACGTGGAACCATTGCAACTCTGCCTTCCTTATGTTAAGCCCGCCCACGACTTTATACACGATGTGATTGGCCTGACCAGAATTTGGTTTTTCCAGCTCGCAAGCCAACGGAGAGTTGCTAGACTGACCCTGGCTGCAAATTACATTTGCTGCTGCTAGGGTGCGTCTAGATTTCTAGGCTAACCTTCAGGTGCTAAGGATGGACAAGTGTTGGGCTCCTCAGAAACTGCACTAAATAAATCATAAAGTCATTAAACATGTTGAGTGGATTGTGATAATTTTTTTAAATATGTAAAGTAGAATTGTTTGTTATGTGTTTGTCATTTAATTATGACATTTTTCAGTGATCTATAGGTGCATTTGTGAGCTATTCCCATATGGAGATTATTAAAACAAAGAGAGATTTGTGCACTCTTTTAATTCTGCTGGTTGCTCTTAGAAGCAGTGAGAGTTTGATGGCAGCTTATCACACAGAGTTCAAGCTTGACACACTTGCTCAGACACACTTGAGTCAAATTAAGTAGAGGTGACAGCTGATAAGTACATTAGCAGCTGCTGTCAACAGTAGTCTCACTTCTTCTCACTTAGAAAAAACCCTGAAGGGCCATTTATTTAGATAGCAAATTGCGATGCCCTCATTTGTGGTCTCTCTTCCATGGAAATGACTGTGGGAGGATTCTAATAAACACCGCATTATTGAGGGAAAGTGAAGAATCGTGTAGACGTTGATGACCGTAAAAATAACACTTGTACACGTATAGTGAGTTTAATTATACACAGTATTTACTTCAAAACCAACACCATTTATGAGTCATTGTAGCACAATTGTAAAATCCAGTCTGTGCAAAGTTGACTCTTTTTTTTTTTTTTGCCAGTCTTGATAAAGTCAGCATATGCAAGCTATAATAAGGAGATATACATTTACTGCACAATCTTATGTATTATGCTGATATACAGTTATTTTAACCCATCAGATACAGTTACATAGTTTGGTCACTTTGCAAACTAATGTTGAAAAACAATTACCAGTGGCATAGTGTGTGGTCGACCACAAATGTCACCTGTTTGTCATTTAACAAAAGGATATGGCGCTCTGTTACTGTGGGAAACAACCTGGTGCTAAATGTCCAGCTTTACATAGTAGGTTTAGAAATATACTTTTGGTTGATCTTTGTTTGAAAATGATTTAAGACACACAGGAAGACTTGTGACTCTGAAGCCACTCAAGTTATTCCAAAATGTTGTATTGTTTGCATGTTGCATCAGTTTAAGGCAACACTTCCTCATCAAGAATATCCCTGAATTTTGATTCACAATGATCCATTTTAAAATCTATAATTTTGTCACAACCAAATATCACCTGTGAGATGACAAATCATAGATGACGTTTATAAAATTCTAAAAACACCAGCTACTGGGACATCTAGATTTTAGTCAGTCAGATTATGAATTATCAAATCTCTATTAGGCAAAAACAGTAGGTCTTTTGTTTACAGTTTCCATGTGCCACATGGCAGTAGAATGAACCAAAGCACAGATAAAAGTCTATAGATTGTTATGCTTTGTTTTACAGCATATTTCAACTGATCGTTTGCTTGAAAGCCTTTTCTTGTATAGTTTCTGTGCGCATTTTACTTGGCGCCACCTACCTCAGGACTGAGAAGTATTCAGTATGGTTGGTGTAATTGCAGGTGTCCTCCAGGTGGAGGCAGTGTAGGAAACGCAGAACAGCCGGTCTGTGAGGGCTTTTCATGAACAAGAAGATTAAAAAAAAAGCTGCGGTGTGATGTAAAGACATGATATTTGAGTGTGGGTTGTGGCAGTAGTTAATATAAGTGAAACTATGAGTGTAAAAAGACTGAGTCCCGCTGTATTACCCAGGCTGCACTACAGCGTCTATTCACAGGCGCGATCCCACTACTGAGCGGCACGGGGGCTTTGACCTGCTCCGTTTCCGACCTGGACCGGTGCACCCCTCCTTAGACGACCTGGTGATCCCGGGCTCCCCCAGGAGCACCATATCGATACCGAACTTAGTGCGGACACCCGATCGGCATAGTCCGCTGCAGCTCAGAGCTCCTGGGCTCAAACGGTCCGCCAGCCTCAGCCTCCCAGTAACTTGGATTACAGGCGCGCGCCACCGCACCCGGCGAGAAACAGACACACTCATAGGGCTTTTGACTTGGACTATCGTGACGTCATCACAGAGCCTGCTGCAGCGGCTTCCGGTGGCGGGATTTAAAACTACAGCTGCGGAGATGAAAGCTGATAAACCTGAAAATATGCGTTTATGTTTATGCCTGTTTGAATCATATATTTTAAATTGTTGCTTAATTTACTGTATCTACTGTATGTATTGTGCTGATCTGGCTCTTTGAACCGTTTTCCTACATCACTCTCGGTCCAGTCTCCCTGGTACACAGAGCAAATCTCTAAATTCACCAGAATACAGATTCAAACTCAACTGTGGTTATTGTTTTAAATACAATTAGGTAAGAATGGATTTTGATTCTTGTACATTTCTCAAAAAAAAAATCACTTATTGTCCTTGTTTGATATAGCAACCTAAGAGTTCACATTAAAAAAAGAAAGAAATGACTAACCACACAGACTATAATACTTTCCCACCTTTACACCTCCATCTTGATATTACACAAACCAGCATATTACATGGTTGTGATTCTCATGTTGGACAAATGAGCTTTAGACATTTTCTATACTGTTCTATTACTAGTTCATAAACTGCTTTCCTTCAACAGTAAGGTCGAAGGAAACAGTCACATCGTACAGCTGTAGTGATGAAGGCTCCTCGTCATCTCAAAGCCCAAATGGATGCGTTTGTAGAGGAAATATAAATCTTGACTTGATAAATGAAGACACTCATACAGCATATTCTTCATGTCAGCATCTCATGGTTTATCCAATGTTAACAGTGAATCAAATATTTAAACTTATTAGAAGAAAATGCATTCTGTGTGTTTTTTGTTGTTGATATAACTGCTAACAGTATTGTTTGGTTCTGTGCTTTATCATCTGCTACAGTATGTGCTGCTGCATGTGACTTGATCTTATCCTCAGGTACAAAAGCTAAACTGAACCGCTCTCCTCACTGACTCAGTCATTAATGTATACAAACGTATAAAAAAATGAACCTCAGTCAGTGGTGAACATCTGCATGAGCCAATGTTATTAAAAATGAGATAAATAAAATGACATACGTTTAAAGTTCATTGTGGAGCATTTTAATATTCAGAGAGCATGAGCGAAACCTTTTTTTTGTTTCCATACAAAACTCTTAAAAATCAGTCCAAACAATATATTAAAATGAAATGAAACAACAGTTAAATACTGAAAAGAAGAATGAAAATCTGTCGACAGATACAGAACATCTTCCATAGTTTCACATGTTAACCATCAGCAGACTCCTGTTCCTGGACTTTATGAGCTGTGAAGGAGAAAGACAGACATCATATAGTAGGTGCAAAAAATATGATATAGATGATGACATTACTTAAATCAAATGTTTTATTGGGTAAATACATTCCCTTATACATTGGTTAAAATATTTTATGCAGGAGATACTATCATCAACAATGTCAACCATATGGAATTTAGTATTACCCCAATCTGCTCACCTGGTCTGTGTTTTTGTCCACTTCAGGGCATGTCTCGGAGGCACAGATGTGGTCGGGTGGTAGAAGGTACACCCAGCTCGTTTACACTGTGCCGCGAAGCGACAGGGCTGTAGATGAGAGGAACAGAATTGAGGAAGTCAGACTGCACCTTAGGGCCTGTGCAGAATGTCCTGACTTTAAAATAAAAACACATCCCCTTTAACCAAATCCTACAGTCATTGGAATTACCAATACAGAATCAAGACACTTTAGAAAATGTTACCTTGGGATGATAAAACGCACAGTCCATCTTCTTGCACTCTGGAAAGAAGCGGCACACACTAGTGGTTTGGACTGGCTGCACTGCTGTAAACACAAAGAGTCAAGTTAGAGGTGCAGACTGAAATATCTTAACACCCCCTTCATGTGCTGTATTTTTGTAATGTTAAGACACTCTTACTAAGCTTTGTTTGTCTAAACTGTCTTGTAGGCAGAGAGAGAGATGCTGAACAGTGTGCAGAAAAATCACAGATGCAATGAGAGAGTACCTGGCCTGGGCGGAGGAGCAGCTGTGCTTCTTCGGCTGACATGAGTAAAGGGACAGTCTGGCTTGGTGCACCTGGCATCGTATTTACAATTGGGATGCACGAAAAGGCATTTATCCCCAAACTTGCACGTGGGAAAAGTCCTTCAGAAAAACACAGAAATCATGAGTAATGAATTAGTGAGTGTTGAGCGATAAAAACTCCATTATTATTTCTTCAGTTTATTAACAGAAATACTCACTTGCACTGTGTTGTAGGGTGATGGTACATACAATCATCTCCACTTTTACAGACCGGCCAGAACTTGCAGCGCTCCATCACCTTCTGTTTCTTTAAAGGGCCGGCATCCTCTTCCGCCATCTCAACATCCATCACATCATCTGTCAAAAATTGTAGTTAATATGTATTCTTTTTCTTGTTTTTTGTCTGGGTGGGTGGTATGTTCATGTTTCAAGTTTTACGTTTTGTTAAAATAAAAATAAAAAATAAAAAATTTTAATCACAAAAAAGGACAGAATGTAAACCCTTAACTGAAGCACACTGTGTTTGAAATGTGATATCAAAATAAAGCTAACTTATTGTTATTGCAGCATTATCTGAAATTACAGTAAAAAATGATTGTGATGAGAACTCCACACCTTCTGGTAATGTGAGTCTTCCCTGTAGTCTGTGAAGGATGCTGACTTTGGGCTCCCTGTTGGCGTGGACGGTCGCCTCGGTGACCCTTGTGGGCGGTCTCACATCCTCCAGCTCCATTTCACAGTCGGCAAGATTTCCCAGCGGGCTCGGCACCCCATCTAATGTCACTATGAACTTGGGACTGACAGAGTCGCCCTTCTCCTTACTGGTGGAGAAAAGAAAAGAGAAAGGAAAATGTGACAAATGTTCATGTACAATTAGAAAGAGATGAGAGTACTTATATAGAGAGATTGTGTGTGTGTGTGTGTGTGTGTGTGTGTGTGTGTGTGTGTGTGTGTGTGTGTGTGTGTGTGTACCTAGCCTGGACAGTGCGTGGTAAAGCAGACTGGACTCCCCCTTTGGCCTGAGGACGCTGCTGGCTTCTGGCTGTAGATTCTCCCAGCTGCGGTGGACTCACTATGAAGGAGCGGGTATCAAATGGCTTTGCCTCACTGCCTGCAGTGACCTCTACACCTAGAGGTACATCACAAATGCAGACATCCCAGCGTAATGCATCACTGAAGACAATCCATTAGGCATCTTTTGCGATATTTATCATTAGTTGCTATTTTTAAAAGACTCACCATAGTCCCTCTGCTCTCCTCTTTCACTGTTCTCTGCTATGTCCAACTGGAGGCGTGAAGCTAAAGATCTCGCTGGGGCTGGGAGGAAAACATTAGTTAAGTAATCCGGGAAGTAAATACTGCTTCTTTTTTTTTTTTAAACATTAGTTTATTGCGACTCTGGCTTTTGGATGGCAGGGTGTTTAAAGCATCACTCCATGCTGTAGTAATTCTACTCTCCACATACCAGGTGTTCTGGAAGGAGGGAGCTCTGCAGAGGTGTAGGCCTGAACCCTGGGGGCCAGGCTGTGGAGATGCTCCTGGACCAGCTGGATGGCTGCAGTCATCTCTTCACTGCTGGCCACACGAGTACGAGGTGCCACAGGAACAGTCTGCCTCTGTGGTACTGGAGGGGGGAAAAGAGAGAGGTGAATGTAAGAAAGTGAGAACGGCAACTGCTTACCTGCAATTAAATGACAGAACGTTCATGGTAACCTGTTTAACATACTTGTGGGGTAGGCTGTTGTTTTGGTGATTGAGTCCTGGGCCTCGGAGATGGCCTTCAGTATCAGATTTCTGTTGGCTTGCTTGGCTGGAGGGAGAGTAGGCCTGAAACATAATACACCACAGTAATAAGTTAAAGCTGAGCTCAGTAAAGAATGTCGGCTGTCGGATAATTTAAGATAAGTCGGTGCTGGTGGCGATAGCACAGCAGAAAAAAAAAACGTTACATGGACACTATATAAACATTCATCTATGTCATGTTATTAATGTCACTTTGGTTTACTGTATATATATTTAAAAAAAATTACTGTTTATTTGCTTTTATTTATTTTTTCAATCAGTCAATCTTCAGCTATTTAATTTTGCCGGGTGCTGGTCAGGGATTGGGTTGCTGGGTTTTCTAAGATGTGGTTTTGTGTTGTTAAAATGTAATAAATGTTAAGTCATAAAAAAGATAAGTCAGTGCAGTTACTTTTTAGAGACAGTGAGAAGGTCTTAAATGAGAACTCCTGCAGTGTAAAATATGGATTCTAACTGAATGCAAATACCTAGGACAAATCACATTTGTTACATAATTTTGGTTAATAACAGTGAATTACAATCCTGGCTTGCCCTCAAAAATGTATACCATATATTACAAAATATGACATGAGGAGCAAACACTGACTTGCGTTCTGGTTTGGAGGGTAGGGACACTCTACTGGACAGGCCTCTGCCTCCATAGCCTGCATCTTCCTCTTCCATATCATCGCTGTCCTCGTCTGCTGCTCGGTTCACTCGCACCACTGAACTCACTACCGGCGCCTTACGCTTCCGGGACAGTTCCTCCTGCTGAACAAAGACGGCAGATCATTAATATTATGGATCCATACCTACAACTGTCTTAACACTTGTCAACGGAAAGTGATTGGATGCTCTTATCGGATCACAGTACCTTACTGGATCCAGTTCTGGAGGTTCTGCTGCTTCTGCTGTCCTGCTGCCTTGAGTGAGAGGATCCTTCGGAGGATCGACACATGTCTGCAGAGCTTGCTAATGTAAACTTGCTCTGACCCGGTCTGTAGATTTCAGCTGTGGGTCTACTAGCTGCGCGTGTTCGACCATGGTTGGTGCCTATTTCTACAGGATCCTCAGCGATGAGGTCATCGTCCATCTCTGGTTTGATATCAATAACGGCCTCTAAGGGGAGTGGCTCCATGAGGGGCTTAACGGTGGAGGTAAGTCGAGAGGAACTCTTCTCCAAGCTGCCTCTCCTGATAACAAGCAGATATATACAAGTGTTTGTACATTCGCAGCGTCTGTCATGTGTGCTGTTTAAGACAATGAACTGTAAACAGTGAATGTCAGCTAGGATTGGGCATCGAGAACAGATTCCTACTTGGAATCGGTTCAAAAATTACGAATCCAGTAGAATCGTTTCTTTATTGGAATTGTTTAGAGGATTTGGTTTCAAATCCGATCATCGCTTCCCCATTTAGTATGCACAAGTTTTGGTTTCCATAGCGGCCAGGTGCTTGTTGTGTTGCAGCCATGGAGCACAGTAGGCAGTGCTCTAGTGTGGCTTTATTTTACATTGAAAATGTAAAACTGCAAACCACCATTGAATCAAAATAAAACTTTTATTTAACTTTTATTTAACTCTTATTTGTGAAAATAGGCATGTGACCTGTTTCAACTCCACCCCTCAAAGAATCGGAATCGAGAATCGATAAGATCCGGAATCAAAAGGAAGAATCGGAATTGGAATCAGAGTTGTTAAAATCCACACAATGCCCAACCCTAACATCAGCATATGAGAACGAAAACAATTCTAGCTTTGCATTGAGCACCTGCTTTCATGAGCGGAACTGGAGACGCGTGCTTCAGTCCTATCAGAGCGTGAGCTGGAAACTGTCAGCATCTTCATCTCCTCTGCTCTGCTGTCCTCACTTAGAGATGAGCGGCTCTTCCCAGCAAAAGTACCACTGTCAGACTGGAGCTGATGTCCACTGAGGGATGCAGGCTCTGTAACAACCATGTAGGCAAGTGGAGAAAGAAAACATGAGCTTGTCTGATACTAAAACTACAGGCTGTGTGCAGTGAATTATCCCTTCAGCTAGTTAAAAAGTGCAGAAAATCTGAAATGCATTCAACATAGTCTGACTTACCGACTGCAACCGTTCTTAACTTCTCAAGGACACCCTGTAGCCTAAAATCAATAAACAAACCCATGTTATGGCTAAAACAGATATAGAAAGAGAATAATTGCAAAGTTGTATGGGTAGAGAGTGCATGTTTCTTTTGTATGATACAAGACAAACAACAGTATACAATTTGAATTAAACAGAAAATATACGCTGATTTGTCGGTTTTCCTCGTACCATGCTGTGAATTTGCTAGTGTTGTTTCCAAGGAAAAGGGAGAGATCGTCAGCCATTTGTTGGGAGGTTTTCTTGTTTGCTACCATCACCATAATATAGTCGGGAAGCTCTTCATCTAAATCGGCAAAAACAGGAAACCCATACGTTACAGCATGTAGCTAGCGTTACTGTGTGATTAGAGTATAAAATCCCCGACTATAATATGCGTTTCATTTACGTACCAATATATGCACCGAGCTCCTGAAGCTTGCCTTTGATAGCAGCCTGAAACAGACCAAAAGTACAATACAGATTATATTAATGTTATCTAGCTAAACAAATGATGGAGAGCATACTGGCTAACGTTACACAATACCATTGAAATGCAAAATTACAGATACCAAACAACCGACTAAGTAGCGCAATGTATCATTATTACAGTATTATTACAATTTTCCCAGCCGCTAACACGTCTAGAAACCTGCCTGCTGGATGCGTTCTCAAGTGATTTAGCAAACCATGTCTCGGCCTTTAAAAATAAAAACCGTGTTACCATTAATGAGAAATTACGCTAGCATGCGAATGTTAGCTATCAACGTCCATGCTACTCTAGCCTTAACCAGGCTTTAGGTCCGGAGCAAATCACTCATATACAACCCATAATGTTACTAACTCTTATTTTCTTGCTTATCTCTGTCCCAATCTCCATGCTTCTCGTTTTTTCAAGTAAATAAGTTTAAAAAAAAAATCAGCTTCACTGCTAACGAACAGAGACAAATGTTAGTCACGTATAATCACGTGGCTAAAGAAGGTAGCCGAACAGGGACAAATCAAGGACAAACCCATATTGACTTTCTTTTCTTCCTGCGCTTTTATTTTTCTTGGTTTAACTTGTAAATTAATATTTCAAACAGAGAAATATTGCAAAAGAAAGTATCATACCACTGCATACTGTCAGCATTACAGACATAAGCTTTCATCCGGCATCATATTCACACAATCTAAAAATATAAAACAACATCTTTGTCCTAAAGAGCCACATGCTGCAGCAATCAATAAAAAAATTAATCAAATCACAAACGCCTGTAAGTATATATATATATATATATATATATATATATATATATATATATATATATATATGTGTGTGTGTGTGTGTGTGTGTGTGTGTATCAAGATCCAAAAAAATACAATAGATATATGCAAAATAAGTAACTGTTTTTTTATCAAGGGAAGTTGAATAGCGGAGGTGGGGGGTGAGAAAGATCAGATAACAACTGTGTTTTACAATATTGTAAATCTGTTGCTAAAGCAAAGGAAAGGAAAATTAAAGCCTCATACTTGAGTAATGCATCCACAAGATGGCGAAAGAGACCATTAAGAACACACCATTCAAATAGTGACTAACCATAGTATAAAAAACAGATAGTACAGTCTTTTAGTCTTAATTCTGTTAAACTGCCAATTAAACATTGTACTTCATCTTGTTTAATCGCTCCAGTTTTTAATGGGCCACATGTAAAGGCATTCTGGGGTGTGCAAGTACAATACATTTGTGTTGCAAGTTATAGTGAAGAAAAGAAAATCTATATGCTTTGTATGAAACACGTATGTAAGTGTAAGAATTTTATTTTATTTTCATTTAAAATAACATTAAAATGGTGTATTTTACAGCATGTGTCTTTGACTTTTGAATGTCTATAGCTGTATGTTTTCCCTCAGATATTATTTCCTGTTTTGCAGCCCCTCAATGCCAAACAACAATGACGGGAAGGATCTTGCTCGCTGTCTAGACGAGCGCCTAACACACTCTCAGCTATCTGCTCCGTCTCTCTGTCTGCTTTGTTCACACTGTCTGTGTTATTCAATGCTGATGCAGAAACTGTTTAATGTGTAGAAACAACTTTGTCTTTTTTCACAATGATGTTGGGCCTCAGTTATATAAGAACTGACACTGACCTCTCTTAACATTCCCATAGATACATACATGAGTACCATTACTAATACAGAATGTTTTTTTTTTAAATGTGGTGAAGTACACTTATGCTCCAACAAACTGAGTTTTACAACAGTATTTTAAGAGAATTTACCATTTGCACTGAACCACGATGAGTGTGGCACATGCAGTTTGGTCTCAAGTTTTGTCAACCTTTTTTCAGTATTGCTTCAGAAGTTTAAGTTAAACTAAGTCAATGAATACAACAATAATTCCATTGCAAGTATAGGGTTATTCATGCACACAAAAGTTTCTATTGGCCCCACAGGTATATGCCGGCATGAAGTGATGTACCTTCAGGTCATGTCTCCTTGTAATGCACTCATACTTGAGCCTAATGGTCACTTAAATAATCTGTCCGACACACCACAATGTACTGTGGTTTCTATTTATTGTTAGGAACAGGAGCAGACTAGTTTCCTTATCTGTGTATTGATCATTACATAGGCCTTGGAAATATGAACGTACTTATCATCGCATTATATGATCTTACCATGCTAATTATTTCTTGCCAGGTGCAGCTATGTGCAGTGACTGTTAGCAGTTTCATAGATTTAACCTTGTCGTCACCGTAAAATTGCCATGTTTGCTCTCATCGTGCCGGGACCTTTAGTTAAGTCTCAGCTCACTGATGGTATTTTGCAACCCACGCTGTACAGAACTGCTAGACTGTTTCTGGACAAATTAAATCAACAACAACAAGACACAGCATGTTAATTAGTGATCTTAAGAGATATGATGGACCTTTAATGAGCAGGTCCTTGTATTGTGTATATCTGTGTTGTGAATGTAGTTTGGCGATAAACTTAATGAATATTTGTTAAAGCGGTTTACAATTGGAAGATCTACTGTACATGTAACAGCAAAAGCAAGACAGGATGATGGTGCTACAACCGACAGTAAACTTAATCTGGATGTCCTGCTATTTGACCATTTCTTAATTTGTATGCTTTGTCACTCCTGGCATTCTAATGAATTTTCTTTTCTTTTTTTAGATTTAAGGAACTTTTCTCTGCACTTTTGTTTGAATATAATAATTTTGACATTCCAGGTGACACATACTGCATTTGCTTGGAAATGCTGCCAACATACCAGAAGCATAATACTAGAGTGCAGTTTGAAAAACACTTCTGAGAAGTTTTATGTTAATTCCAACTGCATTGCAGTTTGAAAAACACTTCTGAGAAGTTTTATGTTAATTCCAACTGCAATTGCATTCAGTCACCATCTGTACTGTATGTATGTGACCACAAATCTGCTATCCTGCGGCTGGCATCCACTCCTACACACTGCACTGTGGTAATCCTACTTCCCTTTTCTTTGAAATGTTGTCATAAATGAAAAGACTTCAGTTGTAAATCAGCTGATAAACTTCTGTGAATTCTTGAACTGCATGTGCTGTGATGACAACAGTTCTGCCACCATCTTCCTGACCCAGACACACAGTGAAGCCAACTCTCTCCTCCTTCTGAAACCTCTTCACCATTAAGGAAAGTAATACTCTTTTAGTGTCATGTTGCAGTTTGGATAAGTCAAGATCCTGCCTTGAGGCTGGAAAGAGGGAAAACAAAGGATGGAAAGGTAGATTACAGAAAGAAAAGCCTTCAACAAAGACGTGCACAGGAAGATAATTCATTGCACCTGCTCTGACAATGTCCAGAAACCTAATACAGGCTTTCCTGGACAAGATGACACCTGTATGAATGAAGCTGCTGCAGCTGGGTGTTGGCACACAATCACATTTTCATATTGCACACACACACACACACACACACACACACACACACACACACACACACACACACACACACACACACACACACACACACACACACACACACACACAGAGGAAGACTTGTAAGCATGCAGAGTCACACTGTGGAACAGCTGCTCAGTATTGCCCACAAACACTTAGCTTGTGAGACAGAGGTGGTGTCAGAAAAGTTCCAGTGGAATTATCAGTTTGCTGCAAAAGACAAACAAACCATGCAATCAGTTACATGTAAATACATGATAATATGATCTATTTTTTCTTGAAAATCTTTGTGCATTATGTCAAAAGAGAGGTTGACTGAGGACAACATTTGACTATACAAACACATGCTAAAGAGCGACATTTGAGCGGCGAAGCTTTTACTCATTAGTTTGGCAAGGAAGTGAAGGCCCATAAAGATTTACAGCTGGTTTAATCACGGTTGCCAAACCTGCTGGAAGTTCGTAGGAGAGATTTGGTGGGTCACTGCAGAGTCTGGATGAGTCAGGGTTACACAGCTGGCAACATTTTCAAATATCTATCTTTGTGGTGTGTGGGAGTGCAGGTCAAGGGCTTAACAGCATATTTAGAGAATTATACAACCTGGAAAGGGGTCTACATAGTAAACTCCACTCCAAAGAATTTGAACTCTGCACTGCAGTATGTAATATGTGAACTCACATATTACTCTCACGCTCACATTTAGTATTAATTGGCCATCAAGAGAGCAGCATCATTTGTGGGGACTGGATGTTTTTGTTTCCTCTTTATGAACTTTCTTTCTATTTTCTTTACACACAACATCCACCCACACAGACTGGGAATATTTTGATAGCTTCTTCAAAAGCTGATCTGAGCTGAGCATGAGCTGGTTCTTCAGAACAAACAAATCTTTTATACTATCATTATGATCTAACTGCAGAGGATTTTTGGGATCATATGAGGACATAAATTAAACGCTGTATTATTTAACTGATTCTTAAACACATATTTAACTGAATAGTTCAGCATTTTGGGAAATACATGCATTTGCTCTTTTGTTTTATGGTAAAATACTGATGTTTGTATGCTTAATATGAAGCTGCCCTAGCTTAGCATAAAGACTGGAAACATGGGGAAACAGCTATTGGCTCTGTCCAACGATAATGAACTCTTTCAAGCAAACACCTCTAAATCTCGTTAATTTCCATGTTATATCCTTTTTTAATCTGTACAAAAATTTAAGTTAAAGAAAAAAATTAAAGAGCCAGGCTAGCTGTTTAAACCTGTAACCAGTCTTTATTTTAAGCTAAGCTAACTAGCTCCTAGCTAACTCTCAGCAAGAAAGCGAATAAGCACATTTCCCAACTATTCCTTTAACATTTGAGCTAACTGGATGTGTACAGAGGTTCTCAGTAATCAAGTAGCAAATGTCGTCTTTTGGTTTTACAATTTTTTCCACACACAAAAATCTGTGGTTTTCATTTTATTGCTTAGCTTGTGTTGATGCTGCGAGCCCAATAAAAATGTTACACCACCATTTTTAAAGAGATAGTGTTTAAGGGATCAACACTTTTATGTGCAGAGAAATATGCAAGCACGCATTTATAACCAATGAAAAGTACATCTGACAGAAGGCTGTTAGAAAAGAAAAGTTACCATGCAACAGCCCCATGTAATTAGGCTTACATAGAATTTAAAATCAATAAAAAATGGATGGAAGATTTAAAATGTAATGTCTTGGAGCACAATGACACAGAAAGTAAACATCATGGACACTGACAAATATAAATGCAGTAGTTATAGTCCTAACCAAAATCAAGTCTCGTGAAAAATGAAACCATCAGGTGCATCTGTTATGTTTATGTGGAAAAACATGGCGTGAAAATTCTGGTAATTTTAAGTAGGCTACAAGTGTTAATGAGAACTGACAGGAAACCACATCTTTACATATCATCCACTCGTTCAGTTGTTTTTCTTCTGCTGGCTGCTCCTGCAAACTAAAGATGCATACAGTTAGGCCATCATTTACTCTGAATCCTTTAATAATGAAGTGTCATGTTGGTTAATGACAGCAGCACACAATGCAGTAGGTCAAAGACATAGCCAAAGTACAAGATCCTTTCTGGCCTTGATGTGTGGAAAAATCAAGGGTCCCCTGATGTTACAACATTAAAGGTGTATTAACTTTCCACATGCTTTTCCCTCTGGGACATGTTTTAACCTGAGTCTGGACACTACAAGCCTGACTTCTGCACAGTTTCTTGGTGCATTCGGTGAGAATATGTTGGTTTGAAACAATGGCAATGACATGTTTAGTTTACAGTTACTCAACACACTTCTCAGCTGAAGTCTGTTAAAAACCTTCACATCTTGGCACGCTTCACCGAGTCATGTAACAACCTCCACTGATTGCATTTGCAGCTGGTTGGCTTTAAAAAGTGCATTTTCCCATTTGAATAGACAACATATGTGGAGGCTCTTTGTTTGCAAAGATTTTTCTTTGTAGCTTTCAATAATACTTTTTATTTGTCTAAGGGCCGGACATTTGGTCCTGAGGTTCCTAATATATTACTCAGTCTCAAATAACACTTCAGGAGATATATTCCAATATCATCATCATCAAGTGTAGTTATCAACATTGCTTTTTAAAGAACTGTGTTTTTTTCAGTCAACATTAAGCCCCAGGTTTTCTTTGACCTTCTTGAACAAAGTCTTTCTCTCACCCTCCTACTTTATGAAGCACATCACGTTCAGGCTATTTTAACTAATAATCTTCTTACAAAGACAGAATAAGGGAGAGCCATTGTGGTGGATGTGGTGTGATAATGTGATGGACCCAGCTGTGTGGCTGTTTGGCTTTAATTAGAGTATTAGCGGGATGCCGAGCGGTGCTTTTCATCAAAGGACCAAAGGAGGGAGAAATTTTACAATGAGATCCCCTGCAGAGCTAGTTTATCACTGATGTTGATAAGACTAATCTCCTCTATGAATGTTGAGATTTAATATTCAGTGAAAATCGCATAATAATTAACATGTTGCTTTTGAATATATTAGAAGACATTATTAAGCTGCAAAGATAAATGGTTATTTTTCTGTTCATGGTTAAGGGTATGGGGTCTGATGATTCTTGGTTCTGTTTCTGCTTTAGAAAAATATTCATTATTACTACTACTACTACAGTTTTTCAATCAATGGGTTTAGCAACTTCTGAGGGGACAAGATTTTGGTATTGGAAGCGTTTTGGTTTGCGTTTGTAGTCTGTTTGCAGTCCGAGTATTATTGACCAATCACATTTGAGTGTGCTTTGGTTACATGCAGGTTAACAGTCCGTGTGGAGAGCAAAAGAGGCGGAACGTATTGGCCGAAATGCAATCTCGGAACCCATCGGTTATTGTCTCACAACGATTTAGAAAATGTGTCTACATTTATATGCAGATATCTGTTTATAGAGATAAGACAAAATGTTGTCATCTGATCATTCTGACCTGTAACACTCTGAATAATAAATCACTTTGGAGATCCACTTACATTTATTACATGTATTACACTTACACCCACATGGACTTTTCCCTACAACAGTAAATAGTCATGCTGGGTTGTGGGTGTGAAAAGTCTTACTGTAAGTGACTCAGTGTGCATATACAGAGACATTTCCTTAAACTTCCAAAACCACTGAGCAAGAAGCGGTTACTACTAGTATTCTTCCATGTATTTAAATGTCTTCTGGTGCCTTGGTAGCTCACCTGGTAGAGCAGGCGCCTGCATATAGAGGTTTACTCCTTGACGCAGGTGCCGTGGGTTTGACTCCGACCTGCCGCCCTTAGCTGTCCTATATAAATAACATCCTAAAATGCCCAAAAAAATAATCTTAAAAAAAATAACGTGTTCTAGCATCATGTGCATACTGTTATCAACTACTAGATATTGAGCTATTTTTCCCTCCTCATAATTATCTCAAACTCTAAAGTCCTGTCTGATAACTACCTTTTCTACATGTTTTATGTCAAGCTCTACATGCCAAAATAGGAAGGAAAGGGTGAGAGTGCTCTGTGAAGTGACCCAAAGGCTGTAATGGCTGGATGTTTGACACATGGTTGTGATGACAAGACAAATCAATTCAGCAATTACCTTAATCTGAAAAACATTTACTATTGGTCTGCACTTTTCACTGTCTAATGCCTGACAGATGGATTTAAACTGATCTGGAATCCCACAGATTCAAACAAGTTTTAATTTATTTTTTAATTTTGTGCTCATGGCCTCCAGGTTTGAACTGTGACTTGTCCTCTCAACTCATCTATCTAGGACCATCATCTACACAGCTCCACACCGGCACCAGCATTAACCTCTTCCTGCTATGTCTCTCTGTTGGTAGGAGGAGGAATATGGGGATTCACATCTTTGTAATGATTTTTTTGGTACTGTTTTGAGTACAATGTTAATGTGTTAAAACCTTAATGTAATGCTTTCTTGTTACATTTTTTCTATATAATAATTTTCCATTCCACAAAGGGCAGCTGGTTATAAGAGCAGGAGGGTAAAACCAAAAAAAGAACTTTAGATACAACTTTTCTGTCTCTCTTAAGCCTGCCTTTCAGCACCTTCATTGCCCTCGTACCCCCAAAGGCCTGTAGCTATAATTATCTATCTAGTGCACTGTGAATGGGGAGCAGCCTAGGTTTCCATATTAATTACCTTTGCGTGAACTTCATTGCTGGCGTTACTGCATGAATAAAGTTGTCAGACACATTACACCTGACGGGGAGAGGGGAGGCTAACACTGAAGAGCTGGATTTATCTCAGAGGGTTAGACCAGCCTTGGGAGATTATAGGTGCTAAACGATGAGGAACAGTCTGATGACGGACAAGTTTTTCTTCTTCCACACGATACCTTGTCACATACAAGAAAACATATGGATAGTTGATTTAATAACTTGCTGTTTAGTTGGATTTCTGATTAAATCGGAACTTCCTGATCAACGCCATACTTTTACCAGGGGTTTAAATAGTGAGTGATTATTTTAAATGATCATTGTGAACAGCAGAAATTACTGTTTCCTATAAAAAGTGATTTTATGCAGCCAAATTAACAGACACAATGTGAAATCTACCAGGGTTTTAAATAATTGCTCTTTGCTCTGGATTCCTTCTATTTTTGATGACACATTTAAAAAATAATTCAGAAGCTTGGCAGCATGTCATCCTCAAACTGATAGTACACATTGGCCTTTGCAAATGCAGCAAGAGCTCTTGCTGGCCTATTTTTGGTATGAGATTTTCTCTTATGTTGTTACAAAGGTCATTTCTAAACAATAGATTCTGATATATAGGGGCCTAAAGCATGTCTCTCATGTCCCCGTTATTCATTTGTTCTGGTCTCTTGTTCTGAAAGAAATTCCCCCAGGGATAGTCCAAAGAATCTTCTTCAGCTTAATCAACTTTAAGGGACTTCAGTAAGGAATTCCTTTATTAGTTTGTCACAAGTAATCCGTACATAAATCAGGGCTGAATACCTACTCTGGCTGTAGAAAGATAACAAACCATAAAAAGCCCATTATTATATTAAAATAACATTTTGGATTTTTGGAAATTAAGCATTATTATTCGTTGTTTTTTATGTCAAAGCATGAATGTTTATAGCTGAGGCCATGAGTCTTAAAATAGGAAATCTCCCAGCCAGCCCTCACAACATGTGAAACTCATTGCGGGGAAAAAAGATGCCAAGATGCGCTTTTAAGTGGCTATGATCAATGCTTTTATAGCAATAATGCTCAATATACAAATCTATTTCAACTTTCAGACCAGTTCATAAAATGTTTCCCCTTTCTCCCATACAATACATATTTCAAAAACAACTCACACAGCACTCACTCACTCACCAGCGTGTCAGTAATGGCAAATTGTATGAAAATACCAGCCTATTTCACCTGTCAAATCCCTCCAGAACCACTAAAGACAATCACTTCAACAGCAACTCTATGTTTTCACTCACCAACAGGTGACAAGACAGTGTAATTGTATGAATATAGGCCTACATAATAAGAGCCCATTTCAACATTCAAACAGTTTCAGAAGAACTACAATAGCAACTCACTGATTTCAGCCAATCATTTCTAAAAGTGTAAAATTAGAGATTGAGCTTTAACCACAACAAAAAATACCAGACCAACAAAACTATTGTGGCCGTGTTAGCTCAGTTGGTAGAGTGGGCACACATATGTAAAGGTTTATTCCTCGACGCAGTAGCCGTGGGTTTGACTGTCTGTGGATCTTTGTTGCATGTCATCCCCCCTCTCTCTCAGGTCTAAAATGGCTGAAAAAATAAAATAAAAAAAAGAACAAAACTGTTACAAAGTGAGCATGAACTGTTTATTGATATTAGCCTACCGTATTTTTAGCTGTGCACAAGACAAGCATCTTCCTGGGCTTCGATAAAAAACATACTGTATATGCATCCAAAACAATGTACACAAATTCTGGATATGACAAAACAAAATTAGAAAAAGGAATATGAATGAAAACCAACTTACAATCTGATATCCAAATCAGCGAGACCCCAGGGATTGCTTGGCAGCCACTGAGCATCCAACTCACGTTTCTTTCTTTCGAAAACTGAAGTTTTGACGGCTTCATTGTTTCATTGCGTATTTCACCACAAACAACACACAATGGATTTGGCGCCAAGGAATCACCTGTTACCCTAAATCCATGAGGCACTGTATTTTCAGAATTTATGTGACAATTTGTTGTATTAGTCCGTAAAATCCTCATATGGTGTGACATGAAAATAATTGTATATAAACTGAAAAGTTACTCACTTTATCAAAGTCATTTATCATAACTGAACTGTGATCCATTATAGTTTTGTGAAAATTAATTAAATTTGTGTATTATTTTCTAAAACATTGCTCAATGTGAGACCTATGCCATCGGTCTTTCAATATATTTTCTATTTATTGTGACAAACCTTGCTATAAAATTATAAAAATATTTGTGACTCTTGCTGATACTATTTTCTATGTATGTAATGAACATTTTCAGGTTTTATCATTAATAAAGGTATGTTATTTTCACAATTTGGAATGTCACACCAAATTATATAGTGTCACACCATATGATAATGTCGCCATGTGTTAATGCAAACCATGTATTATCCTACTTATTGGTGAGTACTGATCACTCATATGTCAGGACATATTTAACCACTCTTTAATGCTGTAAGGTAATATTCAAATTTTATTGATTTATTTGATATTTAACACTAAAACAAAACATTTTTTAATATTGTATGAACCATATGAACATATGTTTGTGTATCAAATTTAATTTAATTTAAATTTACAAATATGTAGGGTTTATACTGACTGGGCTTGGGGCTCTCTAGTGTGCAAGCTGGATGTATCTATGAAGGAGGTCTGCTGTGTCTGTCTGATAAACTAGAAATCTGTATCACCGAATAAAACTAAACTAAACTAAACACAATCGATTGTGGATAATTACAGCTGTGATGTGATGATGGACCCAAATACATGTTTAAAAGGACAAAACATATATTGGACTTTATTTATTGTTATATCTGCAGGAAATTACAATTCATATCATATGTTGTGACAATCAAATCATATGGCGTGACAGGCAGACCTGTCACGCCATATGATGAAGTGTCACACCATGTGCACTTAGCACAACCTTGAGTCTTGTAGCTAAACATTAGCATTAGGGATGCACCGAATATTCGGTCAGTACCCGATCCCTTCCACCTGCAAACAACTCCTAAGAAAAGAGGTTGAGACGGACCACGGAATGAAAACAATGAAAAGTACGCTCTGAGTCTGTCAGCACACGTTTCAGTGAGATCTATTCGGATCCTCTGCACTTCATCGCGGCTGTACTTGATCCGCGTTATAAAGACCATTACTTGGCGGAAATAAACCATGCGGAAATAAAGCAGCGCGCACCAGAAATGATCCAGGCCGCATGGAGACGGAGACGGAGCGCGCACGGAGCAGCGCCCAGCGCAGGGGAAGGAGATCAGAGCGCAGAAAAAAAGACTCGTCTCTCTGCACCAGATGAGGGGCATGCACCCTCGTTGTCTGATATGTTCAGTGAAATCCTGCAAGAAAGTGCCTCTGATAATAATAATAATAATAATAATAATAATAATAATAATAATAATAATAATAATAATAATAATAATCATAATCATAATTAAACTATTCTGTTCTTAGGCTATATACTGTATGTGACTATCAGATTGTAGCCATATTACTGCTAGATATGTTTTTAATTAAACTTTAATATTAATTTATACAATTGCAATGCATTGATTTTAGTTAAGTTAGTACACAGTCATAGCCATAAATGCAATGGTACTAATAATTGGCATAATTTCTTTCGGTGTTTCGGTTTCGGTTTTTCGGTCTTGGTTTCCTCTTTTTCGGTTTTCGGTTTCGGCCAAGAATTTTCATTTCGGTGCATCCCTAATTAGCATACTATCCTCTACTTCCCAAGGGTGTCAAAACAGTTGCCCGTTCAAATATTCCAAAATAGTGTCACGCCATATGATTTTGATTTGTGTGACAAAATCTTTTTGATTAGAACTGACTCAAAACATTATGCTTGTACTTTGAAAAGAGTAGGCTCACAAATAGACATCTGTATTTATTTTTCTTAGTTTTATTCAAGTTCTCACTTTGAGAAACAAGTGCCGGACAGTCACACCATATGAGTTTTGTTATGTTTGGTTGAAAATTCTGAAAAAATGAGTGATGATCTGTCTTAATGTTGAGTATGTTCACATAGAGCATAATGTTCTGCACAATATTGAGAAAGTTTTTTGGCAAATATATTTTTTATTCATACATGTTTGACGCTGAAGACAGCAAAACTGCCATGTCACATCATCCACCCATTTACAGTTTGAATTTTGTCACGCCATTTATATAACATCTACCCCAAGGTCTTATAAAGCTAACAATGGTGTCCAATTTCAATTTAATGAATTTTTGTGAACATTAGGGTTTTCGTTAGCTGCGACTGTCCCTTCCATCCTATGGATACAGAACGCGGTTAGTTAGCTTAATTTTCAGCGTAATTACGAGTATATTTACAGTTTGAATTTCGTCACGCCACTTATATAACATCTACCCCAAGGTCTTATAAAGCTAACAATGATGTCCGATTTCAATTTAATGCATTTTTGTGAATTTCAGAGGAATTCTAAGAGGAGACTAGCTAGCTCTCATTGATAGAGCTCCATCCAGCCGCAGGCTCTATCAATGAGACTCGCGGACAAGAGGCGTTTATTTCCCCGATCGTTTGTTTAAATAACTCAACACATTATAATTACACACATTATAAGATTAACTGGAACCTGTGGTAAGAGATTGCTGGCATAACAAGCTCGCTGACCACGCTCTCACTCACACACACTGGCCATTTAGCAGGAAGAGGGGAGCTGCAGGCCCTGGAGCTCTGTCAGGGCAGCGGTGTTTGGTAGTCCATTAACCCAAAAAACTGTGACTTTGCGCGGGTATGGAGTGCAGTGGGCTGCCAGCCGTGACGGAGCTCCATCTACCTCACAGCAGGCTAGGGTATGTGAAGGAAGGCAGGCCGGGCGGCGAGGCAGCAGCACAGGCAGCACCGGCCGCTGAACTCCGACACACAGTTGGACAAAATTTGTAATTAGACAGATTTTTGTAAAACGGCCCATATTTGACCTCTACATAGTTGATTTCTCGCATAAAAAAGTCTCAGAAGTGAATTTAGTGGTAAAATAGCAGATGAACAATGTATACAATTTCTGAGATCTGCACGACCTATTCAGAAGACTAAGCTGACCTCAGATCAGGGGTGTAGCCTATGAAAATGTTGGGGCGTGACAAAGATAGAGACTAGAGCCAAATGAGGAGGAGCCACCGAGTTGACGTCAACTCGGTGGCTCGTTGAGATTTGCCCGTTTTCAGAGGCAGTTTCAAATTGTGAGATTTGCAGAGGAAAGAGGTGTCAATGGGATTTTGAGGTTCTATGTATGTCCTAGTTACCGACTAAACTGTCATTATTCAGCTATGACAAGGTAAAATCGGTTTTGCATTCTATCACCCCTTTAAAGACTGTATACTGTAGGTGGTAAGTGACACTACAGTGTCGTTACAGTTGTTCCCCAACTGCAATGATGGTGCAGAGAGCCCAGAGTGCAGTTGCGGAAGACCCAGAAACACTGACCAATCAAAGCAGACCATGTGTTTTTTGAACATTAAAGCAAGTTAACAAAACAAATTAGTTCTAGTAGAAACTCAAAATACAAGTATCAACCTGAAAATGAGCATAATATGGGACCTTTAAGTTTTAATGTCATGGTTAAGAAAATCCTTTTTTATGTGCTTGCACATGTGACTCTTATGTTTATTCGTATGTTTGTGTGTGTGTGTGTGTGTGTGTGTGTGTGTGTGTGTGTGTGTGTGTGTGTTTGCGCATGGTCCTTGTGTGGCCATTATTCTCTGTGTTGCTGATGGGAGTTGAAAGTTCAGCTTAAATGCGCTGTGAGAACACCTCAGGCTGTTTTCCGGGGAATTTTACAACCATCAGGGGTCACAGCTTTGTCTAATGCTCGTGACACATTAGCAGGTAATTACAGACCACATATTCTGCAGCTGTATGAAACATGCCTGTGCATAAACAAACAATTACAATTGCAGTTATCATACTGGCCGGGAAAGTGTTCATGGGTAAGATTGTTTGCCTATGTACATTCCGACTTCATGCATGAAAAAGAATGAATTAATTCATGTAGTATTACAGGCAAAAAATACAAATGCAAATTAAATAAGTTTTGACTTCATCAAGAAATTTCAGGTGTGCAAACACTAAGAAGTTAGTAAAAATATATCCTACTTGGGTGAGTATTGTTCTCAGGCATTACAGTTTGCCTTATGTTGTAAAGCAACTTTAAAATGCATCTGCAGTATACTGTATTTCGTTATGCTGTGTGGACTCCTCCACTCAGACTGGCAAAGCAAGACTACGCCACCATTAATCATATCTTATTTATCAATGGTAAAGATGGACAAGGCCAGCACTTTACTTCACGATTACTGATAGTTCATGAAGTACTACATGAATGAATTCATGCTTTTTCATGCATTAAGTCATGCATGAATTCATGATAATTCATATATCATTATTATAAAGTGTTACCAAAGCATGTACACAAACACTATGTTTGGACATGTTTAAATGATATACATTCTTGAGTGATTCACATGAAATCAATTCAATTCAATTCAATTCAATTCAATTCAATTCAATTCAATTCAATTCAATTCAATTCAATTTTATTTATCTAGTATCAAATCATAACACGAGTTATCTCGAGACACTTTACAGATAGAGTAGGTCTAGACCACACTCTATAATTTACAAAGCCCCAACAATTACAGTAATTCCCTCAAGAGCAAGCAGTGCGACAGTGGCGAGGAAAAACTCCCTCTTGGGAAGAAACCTCGGACAGACCCAGGCTCTTGGTAGGCGGTGTCTGACGGTGCCGGTTGGGGATGCAATGAACAGTGGCAGTAATAGTCACATTAATAATGGAACAGTGACTTCAAATGGTAGTCATAGTAATTCATGTCATATCAGTGCGCTGCAGGGCGTTACAGGATGTAGCGTGGCCCAGCAGAGCATGGATGGACGTAGCAGGAAGCAACAGGGTACAGCAGGACGCAGCATGACATTGCCTTATGTTGTAAAGCAACTTTAAAATGCATCTGCAGTATACTGTATTTCGTTATGCTGTGTGGACTCCTCCACTCAGACAGCAAAGCAAGACTACGCCACCATTAATCATATCTTATTTATCAATGGTAAAGATGGACAAGGCCAGCACTTTACTTCACGATTACTGATAGTTCATGAAGTACTACATGAATAAATTCATGCTACCCCGAACCCAGATTGGGAGCTGGTTCCATAGGAGAGGAGCCTGATAACTGAAGGCTCTGGCTCCCATTCTACTTTTAGAGACTCTAGGTACCACAAGTAACTCTGCATTCTGGGAGCGCAGTGCTCTAGTGGGACAATAAGGTATTAGGAGCTCTTCTAAATATGATGGTGCTTGACCATTTAGAGCTTTGTAGGTCAGGATAAGGATTTTAAATTCAATCCTGGATTTTACTAACCTGACTCCGCCAGATGGATTGCTTCGCATTTGCTCGGCATATCCATCTGGGAACTTTCCGTTGGAGAACTTTTGGGAAGGGGCGGAAATACTGGTTAGCTGATTGGATGAACCATCTGTCTATCACCTATGTTGGTGATAGACGGGCCAAATCAACGAATCAGATCCACGAAGCGTATGAAAATACAACCACAAGCCCGCCCCTGCTGCTGCAGGCAAAGCATAGCTCGTTAGCTCAGCACAGCAAGCAACATGTCGATAAAGGATATTTGCCATTTGTGTAACGAGAATTTAGGAATAAAAGGCACCATTTCAGGTTCCTGGACCATATTCCAAAAGAAGCATCCAAGAGAAAAAAAGCATTAGCGAGCGGCTAACAGAATTAGGGCTACCGCTGTCTGAAAATACTGGTCAGCTGATTGGATAAACCATTTGTCTATCACCACCTAACCCACCTCAAAACCAATACTGATTGGCCCAGTCGTTTGGCTAACGGCTCCAAATTTTCTCTACCTCAAGATGCCAGACTGATCTGCGAGTGGAAAACTGGAGCTCGCAAGATCAGGACGGTCTCATGAGGCTCGGATTTTACAGGAAGCCAATGCAGAGAAGCTAATACAGGAGAAATATGATCTCTTTTCTTAGTTCTTGTGAGAACACGCACTGCAGCATTCTGGATCAGCTGGAGAGTCTTAAGGGACTTATTTAAGCAACCTGACAGTAGGGAATTACAATAGTCCAGCCTGGAAGTAACAAATGCATGGACTAGTTTTTCAGCATAGTTTTGAGACAGGATATTCCTAATTTTGGCAATGTTACGAAGATGAATAAAAGGCTGTTCTTGAGGTTTGTTTTAGATGGGCATTAAAGGATATATCCTGATCAAAAATAACCCCTAGATTTCTGACAGTAGTGCTGGAGGCCAGGGCAATACCATCCAGAGTAGCTATGTCTTTAGATAATGAGGTTCGGAGGTGTTTAGGGCCCAGCACAATCACTTTTAAGTTATTTAACTTGAGAGTTTAACATCAGAAAATTATAGGTCATCCAGGATTTTATATCTTTAATGCACGCTTGAAGTTCAGCTAAACAAGAATGGAGACAAGTCCTTAGTTAGAAGGTCGTTAGTAATTTTCACCAGTGCCGTCTCTGTGCTATGATTCTATCTAAATCCTGATTGAAAGTCATCAAATAAACTATTGCTATGTAGAAAATCACATAGTTGGTTAGCGACTACCTTCTCAAGGATCTTGGAGAGAAATGGAAGGTTAGATATAGGTCTATAGTTTTCTAAGACCTCAGGATCGAGGGTGGTTTTTTTCAGAAGAGGTTTTATCCCAGCTATTTTAAATGACTGCGGTACATAACCTGTTAATAAAGACATATTGATCATATCTAGTAATGAAGTGTTAACCATGGGTAACGCTTCTTTGAGTAGTCTCGTTGGGATGGGGTCTAAGAGACAGGTAGATGGCTTAGCTGAGGATATCTTTAACATTAATTGTTGAAGGTCTATAGGATAAAAGCAGTCTAAGTATATGTCGGGAATAGTCGTTCTTTCTAGCGTTCCTGCGTTTAAAGGTGAACTGTTAGAAGTTGAGGGCAAGAGGTGATAGATTTTATCTCTAATTGTTATAATTTTATCGTTAAAGAAGCTCATGAAGTCATCACTACTCAGAGCTAGAGGAATAGATGGCTCAGTAGAGCTGTGGCTATCTGTCAGCCTGGCTACAGTGCTGAAAAGAAACCTTGGGTTGTTCTTATTTTCTTCTATTAGTGATGAGTAATAGTCTGATCTGGCCTTTCTTAGGGCCTTCCTATAGGTTTTGAGACTTTCTTGCCAATCCAAACAAGATTCTTTCACTTTTGATGTGAAATATAAGAAGAGAAGGGTTGTTTGATATTGTCTTCTAGTTGCACATTGAGTTCTTATTATGTTTGGCTTTTTCTACCAACCCAGCGTCGGATTACTCACTTCACCATATGACTATATTTTGTGTTTCTGTTATTTGCCTGTGTCTTCAACCTATTTCGGCATTGACTTGGCAGTGAATATAAGACAGTGTACAATGGCTAACCTGACAGTGATCAGTTCCATGGGTTCAATTTAAGATAACAATTTTATCAGCCATATTGTCTGTGATAAGATTCTGAGTTATGATTTTTCGTCTCACTTCATCCACACTTGTGACAGACCCATGGGGTCTCGATCAACATACTATGGATCCACGATGCAGACAAATGTGAGTCAGGGGAAGTCATCACCTCAATCTGGACCCAGTCTGGCAACAACAGAATCAGAGCACTCATTGTACGTCTCCTTCCCATGGAGGAAACAACTGTCAGTATTATTCACTGTATTTTAACCTCATCTATCAACACGTGCCGCAGGGCAATAACAAACGAGGGTAGGATGACTAACAATGGCACAGAAGGCAGATTCACATCTGCGCCGTTTTCCTACCTGAACTGAAGAATAAAAGACAGCACTGTGATGAACTGATGACACAGTGCATGCTGGGATTGGCACTAACACCCTCTGTGACCCTGAACAGGATATGAAAAAATGGATTCACTATTCTACATTGTATGCTGTAACCCTTAAACCATTGAACGCCATTTACTAGGGGTGTGACGAGATTAAAACGTGACGAGATTTCTCGTCGAGGTGAAAAGTTTACATATTGTGTTCGTCTTGTCTGTCACTCTTTCGCTGTTTATTATTTCCGCAGGAAAACCAAAATGTTGCCACACAAATGATTTAAAAGTGGCAGGGGGATCTTCAATAGTAATTCCACGCTCCATCACGCTGACATCACATCGCCTCACGAGACAACTTTTCACCTCGACGAGAAATCTCGTCTCGTTCTCGTGAACCCAATCTCGTGATGTGTCTCATCTCGTGGAGTAAGCGTCTCGTCACACCCCTACCATTTACCACAGTGCCTGTTTTGTTTTTCTGGATATGGCACAGAAATATGATGCCTAATCTCGCATAAAACACTCTGATAGGATCAACTGTTTTTCCTTTAAATTGCTGAAAAAAATCTAATTCAAAAGGACTCTGACACACCAACCCGATGGCCGACCGTCGGCAGAAAAGACAGTCGAACTGATCAGTCAGCTCCCGTCTCTCAAAAAAGTGTCTCGGAATACACCGAAGCAAGGCCGACTTGAGCGTACGTTCTGCGCGTGTGCGAGACGTAATACGTCTCCATAACAGCAGGTGGCGCTAATTTGTATTGTCGCCCAAACAATTTAAACCGGAAATGATGGAACATCTCTCTAGACCTAGTAAACACAGACCACGCTATTGTCAATCATTGTTTTCATCAGAGAGTGTTGATAGTAGTCGAGAAAGATCGTTTTTTATCATTAGTCGTTGAACGGAAGAAAATACGATGGCTAGTAATAAGAAGATACTGGCGTTGTCAGCTCTCTGGCTTCTTCTTGTGGAAGAAGCACTGATTAGCTAGACAAGGGCTAGCCCTCCACCAATCAGATTGGTCATTGAGTCCGACTGCCCACTGGCCGATTCAACACGTGATATCGGCCAAAATGAACGCCGACGGCTCCTCCGACTGACGATGGCACAGAACACACCAAACAGACTCGAGTTACCGACCTCTCCAGACTGTCCAACGGACGATAATCGGGTTGGTGTGTCAGAGCCTTTAAACAGGCTACATTACTACTGGAATCAACTGAAACACAACTTGAACTGGAAACTCATACCTCAGAGGGATTTTAAAGCTTTACTTGCTAACATTTTTAACAATATTTGTAATTAATTTAGTTTTAATGAATATGTGTCTGCGTGATGCCTGCTCTGTGTGACTAACTCGTCTTGTCGTTACCTTGTGTATGTAATGTGTTCTCAGGTCTTTCTCTCTCTCTTTATTACCATGCATACATGCATAAACTGCACATTCCCGAGACTATTTCACTTGTGTCACAACTGATCATTACATTGCTTTTTATGTCAAATGAAACAGATGTTGGTCTGATTTTCCCCTGACATTTCCTGTATCAATAAACAGTCAATAAGTCAGCAGATCTTTTGTCCCTGAAGTTAACATGGACTGTCCTACTGTGGTTTCCTTTAATTTAGCCACAAAATGTGTCACAGGAGTGAACAAAATCTGCTTTGAGCCTGTGGTGTAAATCCCCCCTGACAGGATTGCTGAGATAGCTCTGCTGAGATGGCTTTCCGTCCACAGCGACGCTCAGAGAACTGCCTGCCTCTCCGTCCACACGGCAACAAAGCTCACACAGCAGGCCTCGACCAATCAGGACGCTTCAAAGGTGACAGGCCCGGACCAGGTCTTCCTTTGCTCTCTGTCGCTATGGCTGCTGCGTTTTTTTGTTTTCCTGAGAAGAGTGACAGAGAGATGGAGAGAGAGAGAGAGAGAGAGAGAGAGAGAGAGAGAGAGAGAGAGAGAGAGAGAGAAGAGAGAGAGAGAGAGAGAGAAAAACATGTCTCATTCAGAGAAGTGCAGTAAAGCTTGCATAGAGTAAATATTAACTAGGCCTATAATACACTCTCACTTTAAATATACACATGTGCAGTTAAATCTGAATTACAGCAGGCTCTGTGTTAGTACACACAGTAGATAGCCTATTGTGGGATAATTGGTGATAATTGATGAGTAAAGTAAAGTGCAACCTGTTAAGAGTTTGCACACTGTCCTACTTGCATAGATACACATTAGAGGCTGCAAACTTTCCAGAGTTGCCAACCGTCTTTGCCTTTATGCCCGCAGTGTTTGCAAAGCAATTAACTGATTATATAAATGTAAGTCTGTTACATTCAAGCCCTTCCCAAACGAGTCTACACAATGCTGATTAAGCCTATCACTGCCAGGGAAAGCTCTCTCTATTTTGCAGTATAACTGAGTTGAAATGTCTGGAGTCTGTGGCAACATTGCCGTACTGGAGCACCAGAAGGATGCGTTTCACCTCAACTTGCCAGAGCTAAAGGGGGGAGGAAGGTAGGAGAGACCATAGAGACGGAGCAGCAGCTAGGATTTATGGCAGAAAATGCTAGCCATACATGATAAGCATAAGCATGCATAGACAATGTTTGTGTAATTACTCTTACTGCCAGAGGAGGGAGACAAAAGGACCGCACTCCAGCTTTAAACTAGTGTCGCATAGCCAGACCTATTTCCACTGCGCTGGAGAATGATCTGGCTACAACCATTATCATTCTGCTATAGGGGGAAAAATGCTCTGGCTTGATTGTATTTCTGAAAATGGCAAATGGCAAGTTTTGACTACTGATGTACCAGCACATCAGTAGTCAAACTATGTGCTATATGGCCGTAGAGAGCGAAAGGGGAGGAAATTTCCAGGTGAAATACGGGGCCAATGGCAGGCTTTTACCCACAGTCTACATCCGGTAAGTCAGTAGCTTTTAACTGCCTCACATCATTTATTTCCTCGCAGAGAATACATTCAAATTAAAATCAAACAACTATGAGCTATTGCATTTTTAGTCCTTTTTTTTTACAGACTCTTTAATGCACCAGTTTAGTAGTGCACATAGAGGCATCTTTCATGTTCAGCCATGCTGGTGCACTTACATAATGAATTATTGCACTGAAGTAGATCTTGGACAAGAGCCTAGCAATGACTGAATCTTAATAATGCTTACACAGTAAAAGAAGGCAGTATATTTCCCAAATGCAGAGGGTATGTTGTTAGGTTGTGTGTTGTATGGTGTACATATAAAAGAAATCAGACCAGTCAAAGCTCTGCACAGTAACGCATCAGCATATATTTAAAACCATCCACTAATGCTGTTTTTGAGGGCCTGGTCTCTGTTTAGATTTGAGACTAATTGTTCACCAAGTAGTTATCCTCGATGTGCAGAAGTAGATAAGATCTGTGAGCGGTGAAATATCTCTGAAAAGAGACAGCCAGTCATAATGAATTTATTATGTGTGTATCCTGAGATGACCTTTATTCTCTCACTAGGTGTGTGTATTATTGCTGGAGCCTGTTGGAGTCCATCTGGGTGCTTGGATTTGGTCGCGTCGATCCATGCCAAGAACAATACTCCTTCCTCCTGTGGCCTGGCTATTCTGCTGGCATCGCTTCACTACTTCACTCTCACATCGAGTCTTGGCACCACACCCTGACCAATTAAGAGAGACTGTCAAAAAATATGAAGCCACTCGAGTGTGATAACCTTTGGTTGTGATAATAAAACTTTGTATTCCTTTGTCTGGTTCAAACAAAGAATCCGTGGAGAGAACAACTGGTGTTAATGAAAGCATTTAAATAGGCAATTGTAAAAATAAAGTTTACAAAAAATTATTAGAAATCTCACCTTTCTCCTGCCAAAACAGACATAATTGAGTGTGAATCAGCCTGACATAACAGAAATTGAGAGAATACATTTTCCACAAAAGAATTATAAAGGTGTCAGGATTGAAAACTGCCAGGAGTGTGACACTAAAGTCATAGGTCAGGTGGTGGACGAGGCTGCAAGAGCTGCTTTTACTTTCAATGGAGGTGTTTTAGTTGCCTTACCAGTTAGTTCACCTTTTCATTTAACAAACCAACAACTGGATGTCCAATTGACCGTTCGCTAAACCCTTCCCCTGAACAGTGATTGTCCAATCATAGCTTAGGAGCCGTAACTAGGCTTGCTTTGGACAGCACAAGAGCCATAGTGTTTGGAATGGATTACAGGGTGTGTTTATTTAAGCTGCAAACGTCTGGCTAACTAGCTTACTACCTGCAGTGACAGAACGATAATTCCAAGACCAAGGAGCACATCATTAGTTTGTGGGGTTACAGGTTAACGTAAAAAAAGAAGCCCCGTTCATGCACATCCACCATGTATTATTTTGTCACTTTACAGATGCTATTTATTGTATTTGGGGAAGTTTACACTGTTAGTCTTTATCCCAAAAAAAAACTTTTTCTTGTAAGTTCTTCTTGTTAAAAGTGACGTATGTAAGAACAAGCTAGTGACCTTACATTGTTGTTTACTTAGTACTAACTAGTCCCACACAGCATTACAAGAACAATGCTGTTTCTTTATTTTCTTCTAGTGTTCTACATCAACTGGTGAGGATGTTGAATTGCAACTTGAAACTGACTTGAGACATGCAGCTTTAGCCATAGCTTTTAGGAATGTAGCCATGAAGTGCATAAGTGCTTAAGTACTTAAAGCTATAGTGCGTAGTTTCTGTCTCTGCCATGAGGAATTCTAAGTAATGACAACAACACTGTCGGCACGTCCACATGATACAAGCCTTCCGTGATCGCGCACAGCCCCCAACCCTCCTCCACGCAGTTGCTAGTAGCCAAGGAGGATATGGAGGGTTAAAAAAACATGATGGACTCTTCAGAAGAGGTCATTATCTTCACTCGAGATTCTGCGCATGAAAGTTGCTGGACGCCACAATCTTCTGAACATAGCCATACTGAGAAATACAGAGAGAGTTGTGTGGAGCTGATTGTTTAATTATCTTTATAGCAACTAATTTGAATGTGGCTTGAATGTACTGTATGTAAAAACTCAGCTAGAGACTGCGTTTTTAACAATTTTATGTACCTTAATTAGGTTAGCTTAATTAGCTAGTTAACTGCAAAGTGTTGGACAGTCCATATACATCTTAAAATATACATGACCATGCATGGCGTCACAAAGTTGCCCACAATAGGCTACTTCCCTTTAAAAACACGCACACAATATTGCTCATCATCATGTTTACAAGTGTTGCTTGATGAAAGCTTCTTCTCTGGAGTTCCTCAAATCACATGCCACTGCTGAGATGTAAGCAATTCACTTGAATTATGTGGTGGACCACATGCACCCAAACTCAGTTTGCAGATAAACTCCTGCACAGTCCTAGTTCAGACAGCGTGGGTGAAGTGTGAGACGTGGTGTGCCAAACCATGTCAGCTGTCCTCCCCTGAACCACAGCAAAGACAATACTCATCATCAATTAGAAGTTGCACTACTGGCACTTTCTGCATAGCATGAGTTAAATAATCTAATTTCATTTATAATATTGTTTATTAGAAATGGTCATCAAAAATGAATTATATAATCCCCAAAAACATAATCTGACATCTTCTAAATATGCATGTGTATCAGTAGATCTTTGATTGAATTACTTCTTCTAAAAATACCCTCTGTAGATTAGAATATAATTCTTGCTGATCTTTGACACATAGAGCCATGGTTAAGTGCTAAGTCAAGTGCTCCACTGGATTGTAAATTTAGCTCATGTCCCTCAGCTGGCAAATCATCTCTTCACTCAGCTGAGACGGACTAACAAAACATCACATCACAGCGCTCTCCGAGTTTTCCCACGACTGACTGTCCTCGACAGTTGGCCCTAACAGTTAGGGAGACAGGTGCACATCTTTCACTATGCTGTGCATTCGGTGTTGGTGCTGCTCCTCCATAATGACCTTGACTCATACGTAAGCAGGGAAGACCTCTCTGTTTGCATTTGTAGGCATTTACATTATGTGTACATTGTAAAATTGCAGGACTCAATGTAAGCATAGTTACACCAGTCTATTTGTACAGTCTGCATGTGGAGGCGTTCACTCACTGTCATTGTGTGTTTTGTCTGGATCTTCAGTTTTGCTCTGAGGGATAAATATATCAAGGGTTATTAAGTCTGTTGCTGTATGTACAATGACTCTGTAGATGATTAGGGTTAGGTAGTGCTTTATGTTCAGACATTTGCAGCTGAAACACATTACAGACTGCAAATCAAAAAACAAACCATTGAATCAGTCATTGACTGCCATTTGAAATAAAAATAAAATAAAAAACATGCTTAGCTTGCAGCTATACCTAGCGCAGCTCAGCCACTTTGACTTGGTGCTTCTGGCTGGAAGCTAGAATCCTGTCCTATTTTTTTTCTTCTGTGTTGCATTGTGATGGTGCAACTCGCCCATCAGGGCCCAACCTGAAACAAAACAAAGTGTTTTTGAAATTCAAATGATAGTTAGATGCACGTAAGGCTAGAGAACATTGTGTATACGCACATTGGAAACAATCCAATTTGGCATCAGCGGGCCTACTAGACCAAAGGGCAGATATTGTTAACACCACAAATAGGAGATGTACCATGAGCCAAATGGAGTAAACACCAGAGCCTCTATTGTCCCAGCAGCAAACTTTACAAGACAACAAACTGTCAAACACATGCTTACCAAGGCAGCGCACACACTATTGAGGAAAGTGAAGCTCCTCTACTGAGAAGGAATCAATTTGGAGCACCATCCCAAACACTCTGTCCAACCTGCCCACCAACTGAAAGTTTTAACCTTGGTGTTCAAATTGCTGACTTTTCAACCTCTGCCGAAGTTTGCCTTGACCCCTGCACAAGTGCACAATGCCCCCGGCTTGGGCCAGATCGCATGCTGTGAATACCGAGAGGGTGGGTTTACTTATGGAGTAAGGCATGCCAGCAGCACACACATGAGGAGAGCAGCAGCTGCTGTGTAAAGCTGCTTGTTATGAGCCTGTGATACTTTCACATACCAAACTATCAGTGAGTATGGATATGAGAAGTGGCACGCTCAGGGGAGTGACACAGATATGGGTGTAACTGAATGTGTGAATGTGTCTCGTGTGTGTGCCAGTTTGTGTGTTTATGATACACAAACCATAGCAATGTGCAGTGCATATAGATGCATGAGATTCTTCGTAAGATATGCACTGCATGTGCACAAGGGGCATGTTAGTTCGTGTTTCACTATGCTATTTACTTATAGCTTCTCAAACATTGCTGACACAACCTAAGTATACTGGTTGTGAAGTGTTTACAGGTTCCTAAGCAGATATTATCGTGCAAATGCCACTGTACCAGTAAAAGTGGGATTGTGTTATAAGTGTGTCTGTACATGTTTGTACAATACACCCTCCTCCACATGCTCTTTGCAATTTAAGATAAGGTTGGGGGTGGGGTCTGTGTAACATTACTTGAAAACACTGATGGAGATCCGGTGTCTTAATAAGGCGGGCAGCGCTGGTGGTGAGCAACAGTGAGCGACAGCAGCAGTACATGGCCCTCTCGGCCACTTCAGCCCTGAGACTGAAAGGAAGCCTGTGAGAAAACAAAAAGGGATGCTTCCTTGCCACACAGACCATTATAATGTGGGCTGTGATAAGAGCGATAACAACCTCCATGCCATGCTCTGCTATTCTGGGAGAACTGGGCTCTGGAAAAACAGGAAATCCCCCTTTGTTTTGTTTGGTGTTAGTTGTTGTGTGTGCGTGCAAGCTTTCCTAGTGATAGTGATGGGCTGTGTCATACAGCCACATTTCTTTTACCCTGTCTTGTCAGCAGATTGGGATGTGGGTCAGAGGGTTATAGGGGTCAAGCATGGGGTTACAGCTGGTGCTCTGGATGTCTACACAGTGATATCGAGAAAGTCCTCTCCTGACAATCTCATAATAATTATGGAACCACAGTGTTATATGTTAATATGTAAGTCTTAATTTCTATAGTACCTTTTAAAAGTGACAGTAAGCATCACAAAAATAAAGTACAAAACACAAGAATCAACAGGGTCTAGAGGATATACAGTAACGCTAAACACAAATCAGCTGACTGGGGCATTACACTTTGGAAATCTGATGTTTGATCTGATTATCTGATCTGTGAGATGCTGTTGATGATCTTGGCAAGTTATTTGTTTGTAACTTGTAACTTGTTTTTGTCATTACACCAGTCTTATTTTCAAGGGAATAATCTTTCTCAAACTTGTGATAGTTTGTAAGAATTCCCCCTGCCTACTGCTAGCACTGGTACCAACCTCTGCATTTGTGCTCAGTTACATATAGCCAGGATGGCAACTAAAAAAATAGTTAAATAGTTACACTTAAATGAGATCTATGCTATAGTAAGCTCAACTATTACATCTAATCTGTTTAATCTGTACACAAACAAAAATGCTAATCTGTATCAACAAATTGTGTTTTTTAACAAGTGGGATAGATCTTCTCATCCAACTCTCAGAAAGTGAATATGTGCATTTCCCCAAATTCCTTTAATGACATTAAAAAAGGAAATTGCTTAGACAATTGTATACAAACATATTTAGTTATAAGTATTAACCAATCAGAGCAGCCTAGGTTTTTTCGGGAGGCTTAAAGAGACAGGCGCAAAAACGGAGCGTTTCAGACATGTTAAATACAGCTATATTCAGACAGACAGTATGTGTTTTTTTGAACATTAAAGCCTGTATATATGTTCTAGTTGAAACTTTAAATACAAGTATGAATGTGAAAATGAGCATGATATGTCCCCCCTTAATGAGACATTCTCTCATAGTACTCATGTACAACTATCCTTGTGGAGTGTTTTTTTTTAAATGCATGCTGATTGTCAGTTGCTTCATGTAGAGTTGCTGATGATGCATTATTACCCCTATTTAAATACATGTGTGTCCCCTTAAAGCCAATGGTGTTGAATTAACAGAATGAGTTTGGTTCTTGCTTTTCAAGCTTGCAGTCCTCAACATACTTTTATTTTAATGCAGACAGACCAAACAGTCGTGGCACCCCAATGTTCCCTGACATTATCAAAAATCACATCAGTTATTTAGCCCATTTTGAGTTTTCTGTACTGTGTTATGTGTATTTATTATCATGGCATATTTCTTCTCTTCGTTTTGCACCTCCTCCCTCCTCCTTTGTCTCCCTCTGTGCGAGCGTGGAGTTATCTGTCAAGGAGGGGGAGGAATGCTCCAGCACCAGCCCCGCACTAAGCCGTCCCTCTCTCTTTAACACACACTGGCAGCATTGAAAGGATTTGTTTTTCTACGTTCCCTCCATCTCGCTCCGTCAATCTCTGATCTCAGGTTACAGCGACTCTATGTTTTCCTGTCAGCTTTGTAAAAAAGAAAAATTCCCAGCTGAGACTTTGGCCTGGACGGGGAGACACAGCTGGTGCGCTCAAACCCCAAAGTGTTTCCCCTGTTCTCCTCAGCTGACACTGAAATTATAACCTGCCACAGACTTTTTATTTTAACTGCAGAATCAAAGTTGAAGTGCTTTTTAAATGTGAATCATGAACACAGTTTGACAACAGTCTTATAAATAAGTTGTTTATACATTTAGCACTATAGCTTTACAAAAGTTGACAGCTGCTCCCACCTGATCCCCATATTTTATCACTGTATAGATAGAGGAGACTGTGTTATCTAAACAAAACCCAGTCCTGTACATACTTAATGTCTGTAGCTTTATATGTTTATACTGCAAATAGGCCTACTTCAAGGAAGCAAAGTACTTGGACAATCAAAAAATGATACATAATGGCTTTAGCCTGGTTGTTGATATACACCCAAGAAGATGATTTGTGTCCTGTGATGAACTGCTGGCCTCTCCGAGGGCTTTTCTCGCCGCTGGGATGGATTCCTGCCTGCAACACTTGAAGAGAAATTCAATAATGTTTCAGTCAGCTTTACACAGTGATTGGCCACATGGAGTTGAGGTACTATGCATGCATGCATGCATGGATAGATACTCCAGGTATCTGCAATTTGACCAGGAAGTGGGTTTGATATGTTATGTAACTACAATAGCTACACAGATTTCCATAATTTCTGTTTACTTTCAGACTCAAAGTGTTATATTTTTCAAAGCTGTAGCAGACTCACACTACTTAACCAAATCAATGTCATTGTTGCAGAAGTCAGTGTCTTGAGGTTGTGAGAATTTTTGTTTTTCATTTGGAGGCCACAGTTCTGAGACAAAAGGATTTTAAAGGGGACGTATAGTCATAATGGACAAAAATATTACAATAACCCCCAGATTGCCCGATACCAGAATGGCCCTTTAAAATGATTAAGCAGGTTAATATATTAAGCTTTTCTTTTACAATCCTCAAGACTGTGGCAAGCTCATAACGAGGACTGCCACTTTTAAGATGTCTTGCCATGCTGTAAGCATCTCTGTGTTATGATAGTCACCATGGATGGTGATGTCACACCCAGTGTTAGATAAGAGCTTGGAAAGTCCCCTGTGCGTGACTGTCCAAGTTCATTTAAGAAGTTGTGTCTCTTATCAAGAAAAGTCACCATGCTCTAGTTTGTGGTTGTCTTTTTAATGCAGACACACATAATCACACTACTTGCTGCTTCTTTGCAACATAAATAAGTACTTACATTTGCGTATGTATTACTTTTTAGTGGCCTACCTCTTTCTGAATCCACTCTGTGCAAACTGCACTGAAACCTGAGTCACCAAAGATCTTTAGCAACCACAACACAGGACCCAGACATGAGAAAACCTCATTGCCCACAACTTTCTACCAGATGAGGTAGGCAGTGGCATTTGTATCTGTGTGAGTGTGGGAATAAAGAGGTGAGAAAGGTTTTTGTGTGTTGGGTGTGTAACAGTTGCTTGTCAAACAACATATGAGAGGTAAAGAGGTAAAAACAAAACATCAGTATTGTCACACAGGAGAAATTTCCTGGATTTAATCTCTGAAGCTATCATAATGTTTTTTGAATCTACAAACTACTGGGTAGCTTTGTTTCACTAACTGTGTGTGTGTGTGTGTGTGTGTGTGTGTGTGTGTGTGTGTGTGTGTGTGTGTGTGTGTGTGTGTGAGTACCAGCAGCTGGATGTCATTATTCATGTTTGTGTGTGCTCTGCTCTGCTCCCCTTTTGGCCTTTTGTAAGTGTCTGTGGAGCCAAAGGCTGTTTCCCTGTGCACTGCTGAGCAACCAGAAGTTTAATGTTCTGCGCACGAAATTAGGCCTGTGCCAAGATGGACAAGCTCCCCATCACTCAATGCCGTGACAGTCAGTGCAAGTTTTATAAATAAGGCCTACACACAGTGGGAAATGTTGGCTTTTAAATCTGAAATTAAACCCTTTAAATGAGGAGCTCCATGTTAGTCCGCTGTCAGAGAAGTCACATAGGGCTTAGTTAGCCTAAGTTACAAGGAAGATGTTCAGTTTTTGACAACTCTGTTTATGACCATGGGAAACTTTAAGCAGCTTGTAACAACTTCTCTACTTCACATTTGTGGTAGTGGCCAGGCTATGCGGTATGAGGGTTAGCATGGGTTACACCCATAGACGGTATATAAGGATGGATTACCTCCCACTTTACAAAAAAATGAAGGTATAATATCCCGGATATGGGCGCTGCCATCGTGTGCTGGCGATGTAATTTGGAGCCAGAGTCTACGCAGTAGTGATCATGGTGTGGAACGTGGGGTCAAGGTCCCGCCCATGCACCCACTGGACTAAATCGTGAGCACACAGTTTTCAATCATGACGTCATCCACTTTTTATTAAAGCATTGCATAACTAATTAAAATTAAACTTATCAGAGAAATGAACACTTGAACAAACATTAGTGTGATAAGAACTACTACCAAACCCTCTTTCGGAAAAATTGATTTGACTTGTACTTCGATTTCTTATTTTGGCCCGTGTCCCATTCGCTAACATGGAGGGGGCAGGGTACTATACTGCAGCCAGCCACAAGAGAGGTGGTCAAGGGTATTACATTACATTATTTAACATAATTAGCTTTAAAAACAAAACTGGGCTCTCATTGGATTTGATGATTGATAACGATTCAGTAAACAGAAAAACAATTCCTCGAATATGCTCAAAAATAAAAACGCTACTATAAGGAGAAAACATAAACTGGTAATGAAACCAATGCCTGTCTGAGTAGGTTTGTTATCTTTCTCTATGTGAAACAGATCAGCTTGTGTGTGCAGCTTGTGTGTGTAGCAACATATGCAGTACATGTTTATCTCAATCATGACTATATATCCATTTAAAATCTAAAACCACGACATTATCAACAGCAGTCAGTGTCTGACACGAGGTTTCCATGTCTCTCAAGCTGTGGGAAAGTGTCTGATGGGAACAGCAAGTCACACTCTAATTATATGACAACACATCCTCTGCGGGAAAGAGACTGCACCTCATAGATCCTGTAGACAATATCTATGAGAAAAACGTGTTTGTTGATATTTTATGTTCATGGTAAAGAAAAGACCAATAGATATGAGACTTAATATGTGTAGGTTAAACTGTATTTTAGAGTTGTTATTCACACAACATTACCATTTAGTCAATTTTAAAAGATTGACAAAGAAGAAAGGTTGTTGAGGTGTGTTAAGTAATGAGTAATATTGGTCATATTGGTCAGGGCATGCTTATGTTTATTCACTACGTGCACCAGCTAGTTGCCAACTTTGTCTGTCTGCCATTTGGTGCTGGGCAGGTAGTGTAACTGGTGGTTAGTTGGGATAATTCTCTGTAGGCTCATCAATTTAACATTACACTAGTAATTAGATTCTTTGTTAATATAAAAATTTTTGATTAGAGCAACTTGAAGAACTGTTATCAGGGGGAATTTAAAGCAATAATATAGTAACTGAAGTTTCTAATACATTTTGATGTAAATTAATTAGCATGGCTCATGGCTAAACAGAGCTCATGGCATTATGTTATGTAGGGCAAATTCTTTGCAGTAAACCATATTATTCAAAGATCAGGCTGCATTACACAGAGGATATGCAAATGAATGAGTGCCCAGTGATGGACTGTTGACCTACTTTACCATAAAAGCAATTTTAGCCATTAGCCTTTTTGATATGACAAGGTTTTCTAAACTTTTTCTGCCACTTTTCGTCTGTGTTGTAGTGTGTTTCTGCTCAGTTTGGCTGTTAACCTACAGAGTGAAACAACAGCAGTGTGAATAATGAAAGACACAAGTTTCAAATGGTGGCCTTTCAACCATCTGAGAGACACACTAACCACTTACGTAGGCCATGTGGTTATATGCTCCAAATTAACCAATTCAAAATGCAGTTAAACAATTTCAAAATATATATATATATATATATATATATATATATATATATATATATATATATACATATCCATAAATAGCCATCACAGCTGATGTCCACTTGACTGAGATTTAGGTTTTGAGGGAGAGTCCATTACGCTCTGTGTTTTTACCAGCAAAAATTCCAGATGTTGTTTCCTCTGGAGGCGGGCCAAACTACTGTGTCTCCTCTGAAACAAACCAGAGCCTGTGATGTGCTGTATGACTGTCAACATCAGGGCCAGTGGTTGGGCCATTTTGAAGGTAGCTCACAGTAAGTGGCTTTGACTTGTGGAGATCATAACAAGGATATTTTCTCAGCAATGTGGCCTCTTTCAAAAAAGTCTCACATTAAGCAACATTTCAGTTGCGGCCTGTTTAAGCAGGATTAATCTAATACTGTGTCTCGTTGGGCTATCTACTGTATATCTCAGACATTTCTTGACTACCAGGATTATTAACATGCTCATCAAAAGCAAGGTAAATGAATTGGACTTCGTTTTAATTCCATGGTGTTGTTATTCTTCCAACGCAGTCACAAGCTACACAAGCTATTTGCACATTACTCTTCTATTTGACTTCATGGGTTGCTCCCAAAAGTCACATCAAACTAGTCTCGCTTTGCCAGACCCTCCTCCAAAGCACACTGGAGGAGAGTCTGGCTACTCCACATAGCATTCAGGGATTGGAGGAAAACGTGCTCTGGTTTATTGCCATTTCTTTAAACCAATCACAATCGTCTTGGGCGGTGCTAAGCACTGGAGAAAAACTGTGGTGCAGCTGCAAAATAGGCTTGGAAGGAACTTGTTTTGGTGGAACGTGTACGTTTAAAAGTAGTTTTAGTAATGCAACAGAAAACTCAGATTGGACAGATAGTCTAGCTAGCTGTCTGGCTTTACCCTGCAGAGATCTGAGAAAAGGTTAACTATAGTCCTCATGGTGACCGGAGTTTAAAAATGTCAACACAAAGAAAGCCCGGATAGGTAACGGATATCCGGCCTAAATGAGTGAAATCCGGTGTCAAGAATATAGACTACATCAAACGAACAAACAAGTAGAAATACAACTTTATAAAGTAGAAACTTAAGCTGAGACACCTCACACATCACAACATTATTTATACAAACATGCAATAATTTATTTAGTCTTAACTCTCAGAAATGAACACATACTAAATCAACATACTGGGTTACAGGTAGTCTATGATATTTGATCCCAACCTGGAGGTTAGAACCCCATATAGAACAATATGAGTGAGGGGTTGTAAGATGACCGACAAGTTAAGGAAGAGCAAAAACATCTCTCTCTCTCTCTCTCTCTCTCTCTCTCTCTCTCTCTCTCTCTATAATGATATGCATCTTTTCAGACATGTATCTGTTTTTTTCCCTGTGAAATTCTGGATATTTTGATCTCTAAATTCTTAAAATAAAAAAAATCTGAGAAGGTAAAAATCTTTGGTGGAAGTGCTCACAGCTCATAGAAATATATAATCTTCTGATAAATAGTTGTGAGTTCACTTTGTATGTTTTAAAGGTGCAATATGTAATATTGTGTGTAATACTGGCAGCTAGCGGTTAAAATAGTTACTGCACTACCAATTCAAAATACTGCAGAGTCGTTTCCCCCGCCCCCTCCTGCCCAGACTCAAAGTTCACGGAGGTTGCCGCAGCATTCACAACAATGTTGCTAGACGCTTTTCTCACATAGCCAGACGTTACTCCACAGCACAGCAGAGTAGCTAACGTTAGATGCTAGTCTCACATAGCCAGACATTACTCCACAGCACAGCGGAGTAGCTAACGTTAGATGCTAGTCTTACATAGCCAGACATTACTCCACAGCACAGCGGAGTAGCTAACGTTAGATGCAAGTCTCACATAGCCAGACATTACTCCACAGCACAGCGGAGTAGCTAACGTTAGATGCTAGTCTCACATAGCCAGACATTATTTCACAGCACAGCGGAGTAGCTAACGTTAGATGCTAGTCTCACATAGCCAGACATTATTTCACAGCACAGCGGAGTAGCTAACGTTAGATGCTGGCTATATTGACAGTCATAAAAGCCCGCGCTCACACGGAGCTCTGTAACCAACTGACAGACACACTTTTTCGGCTTAAAGGTGCAATATGTAATATTGTATGTAATACTGGCAGCTAGCGGTTAAAATAGTTACTGCACTACCAATCCAAAATACTGGAGAGTCGTCTCCCCCGCCCCTTCCTGCCCAGACTCGAAGTTCGCGGAGGTTGCCAGGCTGAGACCGCAGCATTCACAACAATGTTGCTAGACGCTTTTCTCACATAGCCAGACATTACTCCACAGCACAGCGGAGTAGCTAACGGTAGATGTTGGCTATATTGACAGTCATAAAAGCCCGTGCTCACGCGGAGCTCTGTAACCAACTGACAGACACACTTTTTTGGCTTAAAATTACAGTATGAACCGCTAAAAACACAACAACCTCACTGTCCTCTCCACACGCCAGTCAGGCACACTTCCTCGGCCTAGAATTACAATACGAAACACTAAAAATACCACTACTTTGCCGACGGAACACACTTCATTGGCTTAGAATTACGGCAACAATCGCTAAACACACTGCAAACTCACAGTCCTCTCTTTCCGATTTACAGCCCCCCTCTCGTGGTTTAAAATAACTCACCGTTGTCGGCTCCAGCCGCCGGCTACACGCTGTAAACAGCCATGACAACAGTTAGCAGGGTTAGCATGGCGGCGTTAGGCAAGACCAGTCGGGATCACTTTACTGGCTATGTCTCAATTGTTTTTGCGAGTAACCAACTCGGTTACTCTACCTATATAATTCAATATGAGTACACAAATGTTGAAATGACAAAAAATGCCCGTCCCTAGTAGCTGTGATAAATTAGCCTGAAGCTAATGCTTACCTGTTCAGAAGAAAATAAGCCAACTCTGCGTCCTTTTGGGCTCTAAGCTGTCTCCATCTTTCAAATACATCTCCAATATTTACCAGGGGGTTGTTACGTCTCTGGTCACGCAACTGTTAGAAATATACTGTTTTTTTTTTTTTTTTGTCATGTAGAATCTCCGTTGATCCTGTTCGTTTGTTTGCCGCTTTCATGGCTGTACTACCGTTACAGCTGTAGTGCGCTGGGTTTACGTTTTTACAGGTATATCTGGGAACCCGGCCTGCCTGTCAAACTGGGCCGTTGATAACAACACACAGACCAAAACATAAACATAAATTCCGTCACGGAATGTAAATTTCAAAAAGAAAAAATACTGAAATTAGCATTGTTGTCAGAAAAGATAGTATTTCAGTTTAACATGTTTCCTTAATATCTGATGAGGCATTGGTGTCATTTTTGGATTTATTACAGTATAAATATTACATATTGGACCTTTAAAGGTCACAGCGCAAAAAGGTTGTGAATTACTGGTCTATGATTACATTTGCATTGCTAATCAACCCCAAAATCACAACACAATTCTCGCATGTGACTGTAAGACATGGTTATACGTCAAAAAACTATTTTGCTTTTCTAATAATTATGGCAATTTGTAAAATTTGGCTGAAATGGTGGACAGAGAAACGAGAGCAGCAGGACTGTAAACTGCAGAGAGAGATGGAGGAAGGTCTGGCAGGCAGATGAATGTACAGGTTCCAGGTAACAGAGTTACAAGAAAACAGGATACATGGATCAGAAGCTTGAAAGCAAATGGCACGTATCAACGTAGCAACTTTGATGAATTGGCAGGGAATGAATGGCACTGGGACGGTATGTAAAGTGAGAGGCTGATGAGGAAATGAGATGCAGGTGAGGAGGTGGACGGGGAAGGCCAGACAACTGCAGGGCAGATGAGGGAAGTTGGAACAGGTGTGAAGACGGTTGAGGCAGTCAGGTGAGGCGGAAAGGAAGGAAAGTCTGAGGGCATCTGGTGGATGGACGGAAAATGGCAATATAGGGGCCTGTGGAATAAGTAAAAAGGTGGTCGCTAGAGCCATTCATTTCCACACATTGTATGTTTTATCTGCCAACTGTGAACACCAACTGACCAAGACGCCCAAATCATAAATGTAGTCTGCATGACTATTGTCTCCCACCTTCATGTAATAGGTTCATGCAAAGCTACTTTTTTGTAATTATTTCAACATCACACCACCATTAATCGCATCTAAATGTTAAATATTCTCCGTAACGTCACAATGTAGCTGTCTATGTAAAACAATACAACTTTTATTTCGAAAACATTACAGCCCCTTAAATGTCTTATAATACACAGCCACACAACTTTTAGGGAAGTCCAACACATGACCATTCTGTCACCGTTTCCTTCCTCACCTTCACTCAGCGGCAGCCAAGTGGCCTTTTCCTCAGATAGAGAAAGGACTTCTCCGCTGTAGCTCACGTGCCACAGCGTGATAAAAAGCCAGAGGAGGAGGGTTGCATGTGAGGGAGTGTAAACACTAATCAGGCATGGTGACAATGAGAGCCACTCCGTTGCTTTTTTCCTTCCCTCCACTCCCTTTCTCCTGATGGCAGCGTAGGACACAGCTGTGGAACATGACTACAATGTGTTTCCACTTCTGTTGTCTGTTTTAAGCTGTATAATTAAATGTACTACTACTGTGAAGTGAACAGTGTTGGGAGTAACGCGTTACAAAAGTAACGCAATTACAGTAATGTATTCCTTTTTGCTGTAACGCAGTAATATAACGCATTACTAATTACATTTCGGTAATATTATACTCGTTACAATCTCAGTAACGCGAGTTACAACGCATTTTAAAGCAACATTTAGTGGTGTTTTGTTATTTTAAGAATTCCCCAACTCCGCGAAACATTTCTTCACAGGAAAAAAAAAAAAGTCCGCAAGTGTTATTTGCTGTTGTTGTATTCGATGGTTGAGATGACTGCAGAGACAGATAGCCTATATTGACGACATATGGACATTATTTTCAGGAGTTATTATGCTGCGTTGGAGCTGTCCGGTCACTATTCCTGTGGTCAAAGCCAACCAGAGACGGTACGGACAACATCTGTGTCCCAACAGGTGACGGTACGTCAGCGCGGACAGCAACGTGTCCGAGCTGCTAACAGATAGTCAGATAATTAATGTTTAGGCTTGCTTAGGGTGACCAGATTTTCGGTAGCTGAAACCGGGACACTTTGCGAATGACCGTAGTGCTTGTGCATGCGCACACTATTTTTAACATGAACATGTGCCATCCCAGGTCAGACATAGACAAATGGTGCTTTTCCATCACATGGTACCTACTCGCCTCGCCTCGACTCTACTCGCCTTTTTTGGTTTTCCATCACGAAAAAAAGTACCTGGTACCTGCTAACAGGTACTTTTTTTAGAACCTGCTCAGTCGAGGTTCCAAGCGAGCTGAGGCGAGCCGAGAAGGTGACGTGAAACCCTGCAGGCTGCTGATTGGTCGGAAAGAAGCGTCTCTGATCACTGCATTGCTAGCGAGAGACTTTAGCCAGCGGTGTTTTTTTGCTGCCGGAGGCTCCACACAGAGCTTTCTCTGTAGCATACAAGTGGGTGCGCTGGTGTGTGCATGTGTGATGTGTGTGTGTCGAGTTGCCGTATGTGTGTGTGTGGGGAGCTAGTGAGCGAGGGAGAAGTGAGAGAGTGACTGCGATTATCTCCGCAGGCGTGGTGGGTGAGGGAGGTTGCAGGCGAGCTAGGATGGGGCCACTGGGAGACAACAGGTCCTTTTTAGCGACTCTAGAGTCATATATATGTGACCACGGTGGGAAATCTGGAGCAGTAAACGTTAACTATCTTTTTGATATCATGTTGTTTACGGAGACGGAGAACCAGGAAATGCGTCGGGGATATGTCAATGGGAAAAGCAAGCTACTAATGGCGCGTTCTATTATTTATCCGTGTCGGAGTTCCGACTAGGAAAACAGACGTTGCCTAGCAACAAGCACCAACACGCCACCTTTCCTCGGATTTCCGAGCTCGGAACTCGGACAACAGTGAGGACACCGAGCAAGAATTCCGATATGGATTCCAAGATGGCAGCGCCCTGTGTGACTTGTAGTATGAATTGTTGTCCTTATTTTTGGACCGCTTTGGCTGTTTAAATGAAGATTTTAATCACTCGTATTACTGCAATACCTTACTGCGTCCGTTTCTCTGCCTGTTGGTATGGGAATCGGTCTTGTTGTGAGTGCAATATTGAATGAAGCCTTGTTTGTTAACGTGGCTAGCGTTACTACTCGGCCAGTGCTACCATAGCAACAGCTTTCCGGGTGGTGTCCGTGTTTTTTCTCCGACTCGGACGCGCAAAACATACCATAACGCTTGAAGTGTGGAAATTACGTCATATCCGAGGTCCGAGTCAGTTCATTGAGAATAATAGAACGCACCATGAGCCACGCCCACGGCAGTCGCTATGATGACCAGCCACGCTGAGGCGATACTAAAATCTGCAATGGAAAACAGACGCACAGCAAGTCGAGGCGAGTAGAGTCGAGGCGAGTCGAGCAGGTACCATGTGATGGAAAAACGACAAAAGACAGTAACTTCATTATTTTGATCATAGGCTCCTCATTCTAAAAAAGATTTTTTGAAGTGTTATTTATTCCAATAACACCAAAAGAATTTAAATTATTTATTGAAAAATTTGAGCATTAAACACTTCATTTCCTGCATTCTGGTGAATTTTTATGCACATATTTCTACTTTTTTCTGAATCAATGTATGCTGCAATTATCTTTATGTAAAGACAAACATAGATTACAATCCAAATATAAAAACATAATGGAAGTAAGGCTCTCAGGCATTCTGTATTGCTTTCAACTATTTATTCTCCTTTGGATGGACTTTTCTAATTATATCTGAGTCAGCACACATGTTAGCCTAGGCATCATTTGGCCTACTCCTCCCTCCTGTTTTGCTCTTTTGTTGTTAATGTATTAGCTAATAAACCCCTGGACTGTAATATTTCAGATGTGTTTGAGCAATGTCCAAAACTTTGTGCACATTCAAAATACAGTATGTCTGTGTTCTCTGTGATTTGGATGTCATGATTTTGAGAAAAATAAAGTTATAATAGGCTATTACAAGAAGTCACTATATTTCAGAAAATAATCTATCGGCTACCTGCACCATTAGTCTGCTGTGCATTACGTGATTGCTCTGCTGATAAGGTAGAATAGACCTTCTACCAGACACAGAGCCCCGTTTGGGTGTCTGAATGAGACAAAGAGTTAAGCTAGGGAAGTGGCTGTACCATAGAGCTGTACACTGCTCTACATTGGAGGTGGAAAACCGAATCTACTGCAGAAATACACAGAGCACAAACGCAACACATCTGCCGCAGCATGTCAACAGCTGAGCGCGTCCGTTATAACCTGAAGCTGCGCTGTAAACAGGTCTGTTTCAGAGCTCCGTGTGTCCGAGTCTGAACCATAGACCGTAAACATCACGTCACAGGAACTTCAAACTAAATCATTAGTATTGCGCACCTAAACTTTGTGTTGATGGCATCAATGTATTAGACTGATTTGGCTATGATTCTCCCGAAAAGTTCACCCGGCTTTCACAGCTTTCCTCACGGAGAGACGGTTGCTAGGTGATAGCAACAAATACAGCATGGTCGGACCCCGCACGTAGCTGCCCGTTCTATTCACCTCGGAAAAATAAACCGGACAAATTTACAATCGGGCATGGAGGAATGGAAATCCAAGGGAATCTGGGCAATTGCTCATTTTATGGATAGTAATGGTCTCTTGTTACAGCACGAGGAGTTTTGTGAGAAATATCAACTTCAATGCAATGTCAAGCGTTATGACAGATGGTTGAAAACTATACCAATGTCTCTGAAATCAATGGTGAGAGAAGATGTTAGGTACTCCAAGGTTTCTCCTGGTTTGAGGCAGCTCTGCATCCAAGGTATTGATTTATGTGATTATAAATGTACCAACAAAGTTATTAGGAATATTTTATTGAAGGAATATTATCCCAATCCGGTTAAAAGACAATGTATGATGAAAGAATTTGGTGATGGAGAGGTTAAGAAAATAAGGAAAAGTTATATCTCATTTCCTCTTCTCCCGAAGGTAAAAGAGGTCAATTTTAAAGTTTTAAATGAAATTTATCCGACAAACGAATTTTTAAGACTGTGTTTTTTGTGAAAAAGAAATTGAGGATTTAGAACATGTTTTTTTTCTGTGAGTCGGTGAAATCCTTCTGGAGATATTTGCAGAGCTGGCTTCAGACCAGGGATATTGAGATACCATCTCTGACAATGAAGGATATAAAGTTTGGTGTCTTTGTTGAAGATAAGAAGGTAGATTTTGTTCTAAACAACTTGGTGCTGCTAGGAAAACATTTTATACATAAATGTAGATACTTTAAGACCATACCCTCCCTGATCCATTGGAAGAATGAGTTCAATCTTTTGTGTCAGTCATTGAAACGGGTTAAAGATAAAAAAGCCCTTGAATTGATTGATTTATTTGAAATGTTCAATTTAATTTGAGATAGCCCCTTCTCTTTATTTATTTATTTATTTATTTGTTTTATTTATTTTATATCACTCTTTAGGCTGATTTGTAAGATATAAGCTCCTAGTTTTTGTTTTATATGCTCGACCCGAGGCAACAGTTCTATTTTTTTTTAGATGGATTTGTGATTGTGCCTTGTTTATTTGTATTTCTATGTTCTGATTTAATAAAAAAAAAAAAAAAAAAAAACTCAAAACATTCGGGGCTGAAGACCCGGCAAAATGGGCTCACACTGCTCCTGGTGTAAACCGGGACATTTTAGCGTCTCGACAGGCTTTTGTCGGGACATTAACTTCAAAATCGGGACTGTCCCGGTCAAACCGGGACGTCTGGTCACCCTAGGCTTGCTACACGTAATATCATTGCATTTTATCAGCGGTGGAAAGTAACTATGCCTGTAGTGGAATGCCTTCGAATGACCACCAAAAACGCTTGTCTTTTACTGTAAACATTTACTGTTCAATATGTTGCAGGTTTAAAAACAATAAAGTGAGCAACTTAAGCTTGACGGACACGTTTTAAATCTAGCATCTCACCTTCATCTCAACACAAGCTAGCAAGAGTACACAACAGACAACTTCTGTGTAGGCTACTTCAAAATAAAAGCACTTCCTGTGACGGTTCGCAGTAAAACTATATTACTGTTAAACAAATAAGGGTGTGGACCTTTTCACATATCAGCTGTAAATCAAGTACTGTAAATAATGTAAATAGTGAGTTTTAATCACACTATTGACCATTTCCTTTAGACTGTTTTACACTAAACAACATTAATTTCTTATTCAAGTGCTTTAAACAAACATTTTACAACAATGCCGTACTTCAATACAACTGTAAGGTACTTTTAATTGAGTATTTTCATTTTCTCCTACTTGCCTATTGTACGTTTTACTTATCTTTTTTTATAGCTTTAGTTACTTTGCATATTCATATTAATTATACAAGAGATTATGAATAATCTATGATGTATTAATAAAGTGGATAAAGATGAGACTTATTGATCCCGTGAAATTTACAAGCTAGCTTCCAAGTCCAACTTCCGCTGTTATTTTGGTGAAAGTAACTCAAAAATAACGCAAAAGTAGTGTAACGCATTACAATTCAGAGACAGTAATATTGTAATATAACTAATTACTCTCAAATGACAGTAACTATTAATCTATAATGTATTACATTTTGGAAGTAACTTGCCCAACACTGGAAGTGAACCCATCTCATGCTGGCTCTGCATTGTTGCACTTGTTGTCACGATCTTGCTCAACAAGTTCATTTAGCAGTGTTGTGTCATATTGCCCAAATTTTAAACCTCACATACTCAATTATACCTATTATATATATATATATATATATATATGGCTCAGCTGGTTGATGTGTTGATGACTGAAAAACAACTTAGTCAATTTGCTAATATCACGGAAAATTACGTTCCAAAACTGGCTCACTTAGGGCCAGGAAGTGTTTTGATTGCATCTGTTACAACAGAGACTTATTTCATAAATTACAGACTGGTTGAATAGCTATCGTGAACATGTTTGATAAACAGATTGGTCAAAGAAAGCAGTGTGGTTAAGGTGTTCTTTAAGTAACAAAAAGCCCTGAACACTGTGCATGAAAAAAAGACATTAGATATTATATATCTTTAATAGCTAAATAAACCTAGAGTTCCTATTATCTTTGCATTTTGGCAGTAGTGTAAGAGGCCTTATAAGCTTGCCAGAATAAAACAGGATCATGTAGCACTCGTGTCTCTTAGCTTGTCGATTTGAATCGCTGCCATGTCAGAGTGCCAGGTCCAGGTCACAGTTTGTTAGCCTGCTCGAGGAGGGGGAGTAAAAACTGATGTGAGGGCCATTGTCTGGGGGTCTCTGGAGGTGGTGTAGGTTTCTCTCTCGCTGATACTGCTGATTGAAATGGAAAATCAGCATTGCAGCTCTTAGGGGTGTTGAAGTGTCTGCTGAATTCATGAGAAAAGACGTGACAAATCTTGGATGAAGTTATATAAAAAGAAGGATCTGGCTGCATAACTTGAATCCATCTTGAGTTTCACTGGATATCTCTTTCTCTAATGTGCAGTAGCTGAATGTGCAACCAGAACAGTTTGTATGTGTTGGCATTAAATACTAAATCACTACTAAGTTGGTTTGGGCACAAAGCATGCAGGGCCTTTATTATTTTGCCATTGAACTGATTTTACTACTTTGTCTTATAAAGAGTAAGTGGTAATCTAGAAAAGCTCTCTATGAATACAATGTATAATTATCAGAACAGATACAGTGTGAGTTTCTTTCTTTCTAATCACACTACAAATCCTCCAAGGTCACAGTTTTGCCTGCCATGGAAAATGGAAAACCGACTGAGATCCACACCAAATAATCCTGGTAAAACATTCCAACCATATGTCCTAGAATTTTAATTTCTTTTAAAATTACATTCATACAATACTAACTTGCAACAGGAAATACAGTTTGAGATAAACATGATACAAATTGAGGTAAACAACATATCTGCCAAGTCGTAATTTCTCTAGCCTACAGTATCACACACACAGCACTTGTTAAAGATTAGGAAAAGACTCTGGTCTTGGTAAAATAGGCCTACTGAGAAAGCATTTTTGCTTTATTACGTTTAACTGAAGCCATGATCTGTCACTACCAAAGTGCTTTTGCTTAAACCTAACCACAAACAAGCCTCAGTATGCAAGACTCAGGATGCGAGCACCGGTCGGAGTCCTGCTATGACTTGCATAAGTTTAAAGGTGTGGCACTTCCTTTACTCAGTGAAAACATTACCACTGAACATAATCCGAGCATCAATTGTGTTCAAGCTAAACATATAAGAGATCCAGAAAAAAGTGAGTTTCTTTCCGTCACATCAATATCTGCCTAGTCTATATCCACGACGTTCCACTTCCTGGATTGCTCTTTTGCCGACGGAAATTCTGCCGGATTTCACTCATTTAGGCCGGATATCCGTTACCTTGGGCTTTCTTTGTGTTGACATTTGAAACTCTGGTCGATTTATCAGGATTATGGTTAACCTTTTCTCAGATCTCTGCGGGGTAAATCCAGACAGTTAGCTAGACTATCTTTCCAGTCTGAGTTTTCTGTTGCATGACAGAAAAGAAAATAAACATAACAATATCTGTGTATTAAGCATTTATCTGTGTTTTTTGCCCCCAACGTTGCCTTCCAGGCAGCGCTGCTGATTGTGATTGGTTTAACATAATGCCAACAAACTGGAGCACGTTTTTCTCCCATCCCGGAATGCTGTGTGGACTAGCCAGACCCTCCTCCATCTGCCTAAATTTAGCCATGAACAGACTTTGCATAAAGTCATCAGCACTGTGCAGTTTCAGGCTTTAAGAAAAGCAGCAGATCAGCAGTGACTGAAGCTCCATGCATTAAATAAAATGAGAAAGCTAAGGAGACAGCTCGCTGTATTCAGAGAGAGGCCTTGTCTTTGCTAAAACCTTGTATCATATGTTATAGGGGTCAGTATATTTGGAACAAAAGAGTGTTATTTATGATGTATGAAAGTGATTTACTTTTCAGATCCTTGAGGTTGGGGAGTCTGTCTTGGCTTTATATAGTTTATTTATGAAATCTGTGAAACATTTTGTGTATGTAAAGCTACACTATTCTATCATCTTTTAGTAGAGAAAAATCATTTCAAATGCAGCTCTTAAGAAGAAAGACACATGAACAGCAAAAGGAGGCAGTGCAGGACTTTATTGCCTGGGAAATCTGGCAGTGATCCGACTACTGTATCTGTGTCTAAAAGGCAGACATAAGTGCTCATTTCCTGTCATTTTCTGTTTCCGTGCGCAGATATCAACCACATATAACTAAAGCAATCACAAAAGAAAGAGGGAGAGACCTCTTTCTCAGCTCCCAAAATCAAAATTAAGTCTCTTAACTGAATCAAGGAATAAGTTTGCGAACTCTATGAACTATCCCCCATTTCACTTGAAGAGGCCGGTTCTTCATCATCTATAAATCTGAGCCTCCTACTGAGTGTTTCGAGTTGAGATACAAGCAGGCACTTATGCTCTCCCTCAAGTGTCCTCATAAACCACATTGTTTCCAGCTTATTCTCCCCTCTCCCTGGAGTTGGGCCATGCCAAAAGTTCCCCTCGCAGGCCTGTCCTACCGGGCTTGTTTGGGGACATCTGCTGCCATGTCCAAATATTGTTTTTGGCTGAGCCATCGCTGGCTCTGCTGCGAGAGAAAAGAGCTGGGAACTATTTTTACCTCGGCGGGATAGACTGTGTTAACATACAAAACAATGCCTCTATCCCCCCGGTCTTCCAGCTGCAGAGCAGGGCAGCAACTGCTTGGGATTGCGAACACACAAAACAGCCGAGCTGGCTGCTTGCGTTCAGGGGGAGAGCTGGTGGCAATAACAGAATGAGTGACCTTTTGGACACTCTCTGGTTTTGACTTCTTCTTCTTTGAGTTCTTTCAGGCAAAAACAAAAGTAAAAGACTAACTTGTGAGTTTCAGGGTATAGGTCGTGTTTCATTTGGACAGCATGATGTGGTTACTGAGCTTTCTATAATGTGACTGAAATATGTTGCTAGTCTACTGAGTTTTAAATTATGCCCAGAGTTTCCAAGCTGTTGGATAAATATATATGTAATGAATTAAATTGTTTTATCATTAATGTCCTCTTTCATCAATCATTGTTACATTCAACCACCTTGCTGTATAAACACTGATAAAACACAATGACTTGGCTTGAGTAGGGTTTCCCAGTTACTCCTTCCAGACTCTAGCTCTCTTTTCTACACATTCCTACAAGACCTGAAGTCCCATTTCATATCCTTTTATTGCGCTAAACGAGAATCCAATTCATTTTCTTTTAAGTTTGCTATTGAATTCTTAAGGCCACAGTTATTATTGACCTCAGATTTTTCAGGGCACTCTGAGGAAATTATACTTGGGCTGAGTAATTGAAACAAAAACATTGGAAGGGAAAGGATCTGTGTTTTAAGGGAAGACATAATGACTGCTCACGTTGTTTTCCCTTCACATCATATTACAGTATTAATAGACCTCTTCTGTTCCAGGTGGCAGTGGAGGAGAGTTGTACAGTAAGAAAAAACAATCAACTAGTTAATACATACAGTGTGTGTGTGTGTGTGTGTGTGTGTGTGTGTGTGTGTGTGGGGGGGGGGGTGGGTGGGGGGGGGGATATGTTCATGTTGCACATTGTATGTTTTGTGTGTTGTGTTAAAGTTAAATAAAATTTTATTCATAAAAAAGATAGTCATGATGGTAAATGCAGCTAAAATCTACAAAAAAGTCAGTGCCTTTGTTCCCATCCCATACTACATAAATATCTTGACTGTCTACATGCTCTGCTTAAAAGCGCCGCAAAACCTATGTGGTACAGTCATCTATTACATCCTGTGAATACACACATACACATGCGTTTTCCGCCTTTAACAAAGCTTATTCATCACGTCCATAATTCAAAGGCTGACTGCAGGCTGGATTTTGTTACTCTACTGTTCTCACACAATTAGATACACATCACACATGTACCTGAAACGCAGGGTGTCGTGTAACCAAGTTGTTATGTCACTGTGTAAACTGATACTGCCACCAACTCTGGTTTCTGGAAGTATTCATGGTTGTTTGCAGAGTCAACAAACACGATCATCAGAGTTTGACCCTCATCCAACATGCAGACTGCCATAAACAAAACTTTCCGGGAAGGGACGCACCAGAGATTCGCTATAAACATCAGGAAAAAAGGCCTTTGCAGATAACGTCAGAGAGTGGGGATCACAGATGCAAATTCTATATCACACAAAGAGAAAGTGTTTGGACACTAGAAATGAGTGCAAGAGAGATGTAATGATCATAGAAAGTGAGCCTACTTAAAGGGATAGTGTGCCGATTTTAAACCCGTGCAATGTCATCTTTGTGTGGGCAATGTTTTAAAAATAAAGAATTAGATTTTAATTGCCTTTATGATTGTCATGTCTCGCCCCTGTGTCATTTCCTGGTGTGCGTGACAATGATGGAGCAACTGGAGAATGACAGGAAAGGGGATGACACACAGCAAATTAATGGATGGATTGCCATGAAAATCTATCAATCAACTATCAATATCATTTAAAAAAAATTCACCCTCTCATGAACAATATTACATGATCTGTCTCTGTATCACTACTGTTGGATAAAATATCTGCATCAATATTAGGTTAAAGTATGTATTATAAGGTAGCTTGCCCTCTGCCAGATCTTCTCTAAGTTTGGAACAGATACTTCGGGATTTTGAATGTGAAAATAATATATTGCCATTTTATTACATATAATCATAGCTTGCTTTTATCCAAGAGAAAAAGAGGTTGTTCTTCGGTCTCCAGACTGTTTGGCCATCTGCTACAGCCCTTTACCACTCATCTGTCTTGAATTAGACAGCAGTCACCACAATATAAATACCCACTTATCATCCCAGTAGTCCTCCCCTGATACAGGCCTGAGATGACAGAGACAATAGCAGACGCCCATTGCACCCAAGTTCCCCTGGAGGCATGTCTCGACACACGGGCTGCATTTAACTTTTATTACCCAAGGAGATGGATTGGCTGCTCCCCACCCTTATTTGGTGGTGCGGTGTGTGTACGAGGGGCTGTGGTTGTAAAGTGAAGGCAGCGTAGCTCAGCCTGAGCGGAGCCAGGTAACTGGGGAGCCCTGCCACCAATTTAAAAAAAAAAAAAACTGCTCTCTGAGAAACCATGACTCATGGTTAATTTTGATTTTGTTTTTCTTGTAGATTGCTTAATTGTGTTATGATACAGTAACATGTGGCCCTGCAGCTTTGGGAAAAAAGCTGATAAGTGCATCTCTAAAGCAGCAGGGTAAGAGAGGTTAGATACCTAAATCTAATGTTGGTAATCTATTGCGATAAGATGAATTTTATTAACCTTTAGATGCTAACATTTTTTTTCTGTGACATAGTGCTTCCAAGTCTTTTGATTTCAATGATTTATTTGAACTTACAAAGGCACAGAGCAGTACAGAAACAGTGAGGTCAAGAAACGTAAATACTGCACTCTATATAATTTATACTAACATAATGTATCTACAGTAACTACAAGAGATGTTTTTCAATGTTTAAGAAACTAAACTTTTTGTTTTTAAATATTTATTTAAAGATTTGTTTTGGGCATTTCGGCCTTTAATGGAAAGAACAGCTAGATATGAAAGCGGAGAGAGACGGGGAAGACATGCAGGAAATCATCCAGGTCGGACTCGAATCTTGGACCTTCTGCGTTGAGGCATACACCTCTATAGATGTGCGCCTGCTCTACCAACTGAGCTAACCCGGCAACCAAAATAAACTTTATTTTGATGAATTACAGTTCATAGTTCATATAATCAATATACAAATCTATAGACATAATACATATACATATGTGGTGTTGGTGTAAAGGTAACTTTAACACACCCAATTGCATAAACTCACTTGAGTCAAAAGCTAAGATAGCAGTTGCTGACACTCTGCCTAGCTAGGCTAGTTAGCCTACCTTTTAGCCAAACTCGAACTGACAGTTTAGCTGGTGCTTCATTGTTTCAGTTTGTTGGATGACAAACGAAATTACCAACATCATCAAAACGTATATTTTTCAAACATTTATCTAGGGTTAAAAAAAAGATAATTTAACTTTAGCTAAGGCTATCCGTGGTGGCTATCTTACCAACTAGCTTTAACTTGAAATAGCTCTCCTGTTTCAGCAGTAGTTGACTGTTTGACAAAGTGCAGCAACTGCAGGTGTTAATTAGCCTACATATTAGCCACGGAGCAGTAATTGTGAAAATTTTGGTTTTTAGATCTGTTTTGTAGTTACTGCAAATTTTACACACTGTTAAACAAGGAACGAGATACCAAAAAGTCTTAGTTCGCTCAATTTAGACCAAATATGTAGTTACTGCGTTTTGGCATTCTGGCTGTTTTCAGGACACATTAATTGGGATCTTTTCTCACAGTACTCGTATTTAATCGGTTTAATTGTTTGATACCAATTTGTATTCACGTGTGACACTATTCTAAAGGATGTTTTTACACATGCAAAAATATTGTCACCTAAAAAACACAGGTAGGTGTCTGGATGCAAGTCAGTTATTATAACATGGTCCACAGAGCAGAAACTCATCTATGAAGGAAGTCATGCTATTCCCCAGAGCCACTCCTCAGCCGCAGCTGCACCAACGTGTTTTGACCTAACACCCCGCTAAAGTGCTACAGTACACCTGACATGTGTGCCCTCATAGAGCGGCAGGACCTATTCTCTGTGGACGGGAAGTTCATTTCCTCAGAGGATGGAGCCACACCTATTGAATTTTATAATGCCATATTATTATTTTTTCCCTCAAATGTAGTCTATTTCTGTTCTTTCTTCTTTTCTTTGCTGCATTGGGCAATGCTTTTTATACTTACAGAACTTTTCTGAATACTGTAGTTGAAAGATCAGTATATCTCAGGGCATATATGCATCAATAAAAACTGAGTAGACCACAGCTTTGTTGGTGTTGATTGTGAGATTGATTATTTCTCACAGTAAAAATGGATGTTGCTGACACTCACGGTGCAGGAAGATGCACCTCCCTTGACCTCTTTTGTTGACACCAACTGTAAGACACAGAAAGCTTTTAGAAGGTGATAATTACAATGTCATCACTCTGTGATACATGAGATTGCTCTGCGGATTCATAAGCCAGGCGAATATTGTAAGTTTGTCCTCACTTTCTCTTAGTTCACAGTAGCAGCACAAAACAGATGGGGAAACGTGAAACAACTGAACAAAGGAACACGACTGTGGTTAAATCAGACTATAAAGTAAACTGACATGACTGCAAATTTGACAAACACAAGAAAAGTGTGTGTGTGTGTGTGACTGATGGATGCAACATATAGATACATATTATATTAATGCACAGACTATCCCCAAAACAAACATTTGAGACTATCCTTGTTGGCAGCTTTCACCACTCATGCTATAGTCAGATACCAAAGGGTTAATTGTGTCCCAGGCATAGAGGCAGAAGTAAACAAAAAGAGCCAGAGACTGGAGCTTCTCTGGCTGCTGAAGTTGAGGCGTGACCCTTGAGATAGGCACAGGGCTATCATGAGGGCGTCTCCCTGAGTGACTGGCCAGGAGAACAGAGAGGCCTTTGTCAGGGCTGTGTGCGAAAAAAGTGCTGAGCCAAGCAGGCCCTCACCCCCTCTCACCCCTCCTTCCCTCCCACCCCCACGCTTTTTTCAGTCTTTCTCCCTGAAGACACACACACAAATGCTCATACACACACTTGTCTGTATTTAACAGCAGTCCCAGGGGACGAGGCTTTCACTTCAGCTGGAGGGAGGTTAAGGAGGGGGGATACAGAGCCTGTTTTGTGGTCAAAGCCTGGATATGTTAGCATTGCAATCTTTAAGCTTTAATATAACCTGCTGCAAAGACTTTCTAACCATTTGTGTTTGCAGACAAATCGACTTTGAGAGAAATGTCATCCTGCCTAGCAAAACGTCTGGTCTTCATCTCTAAACCGTTATGAAGATTAAAATAACTTGTGTTTTGTGCACAACAAACTCTGTGTTTACTGGTCTGCTTGCAATTTTCACAGTGAAATTTTGCCAAGAGCGCACACAAAAAAACACAAAAACAAAACGGACATGTCTTTTTGAATGAGCCCTGGTTTATTTACTGCTAAAGCAAAATGAAAATGTTTCACATAAATCAGGACATCAACTGATTCTAAAATTAGAAATGAGAATGAAAATGTAGGTATCACGTCCGGTCCATATATAATGTGGTGTGCACTGAGGACCTCTGGGAATACAAACAATATGGCATTATTCTTTGAAGTAATGTGACGATCCAAATTAAGTCATTTTTCTCACAGTGTTCTCAAGACAACTTATTATGTGCAAATAAAGGGCAGGCAATCTGTCTGCAAGTGATTTGTGTTGAGCGACATTGTTTAAACATACAGAGACTCTCACTTAACACAGTTTGCAAAGGCAGAAACAAGCATGTACTGTCTGTGTGAATAGTAAAAGCAGACAAAATGCCCCAAAAGTGACAGTTGTCACTGCATATGAAAAATATATATCAACTAATATCAGCTCGCCCTACAACACAACACACTGCAATGTGTTAATCTTAATGAGGTTCAGGCCAGGCCCTAAAAAAACGAGAATTTCATGAGTTTCTGCACTACCCAACTTGGCAGGCATACACTCCTTTAACCTTCCTCGCTCCCCCCTGTCTACACAAAGCAGCTGCCTGAGGGAGATCGCTTCAGACCTGGTGAAGTGAATCATGTAGGGTTGCACCGTTCTCCCCCAGAGGGAAGAGCATGTAAAAAAAAAAAAAAGATGTGCTGAGCTCCAACATTGCCTCTAGGGCTTATGAAGTGCTGCTATTGTTCACGCTAAATTAGTTTTTGTGGGACTTTTAGTGGGTTTAAATCACTGGTGTTTAGTCATAGAAGAGGTTTTTATTCAATGACTGTGACTTTTTGGGATTGTTGCTTATTGTGGCAGCAGAAGCTTGTGAGGTGACCTACACATTATAACATAACTAAAAATGATGATTTTAGCCAAACTAGCAGCATGGCTCTATGGATGGCAATGTAACATATCTCAACATCTACTATGGATTGACACAACATTTTCTATAGACATTTGTAGCTCTCAGAGGATGAATCCTGGCTTTGGTTAAGCCCCGGCTTTTCCTCTAGTGCCACCATAGGGTTGGCATTTGTTGTTTTGACTGACATGGCTTGCCTATGTTTAAACTTTTTGTTGGATGGATTGCCATAAAATCTGGCACAGGCATGTCATGTCTTGACTTTGTCTAGCACCTTCATCAGGTCAAAGTTTCAATCATTTGTTGACTTCTATCCCACTCAGCTGTTGTTTGTTTTTCTTAGCATGCTAACACGCTAACCTAGGCTGATTAGCATTTAGCTCAAAGCGTATGTATAGCCTCACAGACCCGCTAGCATGTCTTGTTACAGGATGTCTATGTAACTATTTAACTTAGTTTAGAACTCACAGTGAGAACTATTGACTTTTCAATATTCTGCTTCATTGATTATGTTGACATAACCCAGTATCCCAATTTAAAGTCGCACCCGGTTTTGATCATTTGGAATATGACGTTTACATGTAACATTGAGAAACCTTGTTATTTATCTCCCTGTGTACTGTACATGACGATAACAGTATCCGGGTTTCTGGTCTGTTTTACTGCAGTCATGTCTTTTACTCTTTCACGTTGTATTTTGTTGCAGAAATGAAGCACAGGCCCTTTAAATTGTTCATAAAGTTTTAATGAAAAAGAAACAGCAATGTACCCATTTAACAACAGAAGAAATTAGGAGAAATTGTAAGATTTCGAGAGCCAAGCTCTTATGTACAGCATATTGCACTAGAAAAAGAATAACATCCCCCGTCATCCTCCGTTCCCTCCATCGCCTCATGTCCTGCGCTGTTTGTTTAAACAGTGCATTAGACACAGAGCAGTCCCAAAGATAACACAGTCAATGCTTTAACAAAAACTGCTACATCTGGACTGGGTCTCACTTCATTAGGACACATGAATGTGAAATCCTTGAGACCACTCTGAACGTAAAGAAAGAAATGTGAAGACAATACAAACTCCCCGCGCACACAGCACAGGAGTCTGAAATAAGTTCCACTGTTCAGTTCATGTATTAAAAGAGACATCATGGTTTTCACTCCATTAAATTACATTCAAACCCTTAAGATACAGATTTTTCCAGGAATGTTGGACATGCATTTTTACTCCATTTACATATATCGGAAAAAAAGCCCTTGAACTGAGAGTGACACAGCAGACTTGGCAATATCAAAAATTAAAAATGCCACATTGAAAAAAAAGCAATCATAGAAAAGCAAAAAAATTGTGTTGTTGTAGTTCTTTCTTTGTCTTCTTACAAAAAAAAAAGATATGGAATTTTTTTTGCTGAATGGTATTATAAAGATAGCAACAATAGCTGTGTCAAATTCATGTCAAATGTATAAAAAACACCAAATCACAGCACTTGACAGTAAAGATGCACGCTTTCTTGGATATTCAAAAAACTGATCAAAGGAATTTGATATTAAAGACACTGAAGGTTGAACGAATAACAAATGTTTCACTTGAGGCTGGGCTGCAACAGTGGTTGGTAACGACAGGCTCAGATCAACGCCACACCAACTGAGTGGCTGTTCAACCCATCTCACATACAAATAATACTGGGCACCATGGTGGCTCGTTCCTCCTTCAAATGTAAACCCACAGCCCTACTAGATTGTAGATAATAAAGCACAAAAACCCAGGCGAGCTAGGCCGATCCAGCATATTACAGATCTTAAAGAGTTTCTAGAGGGGAAGTTCAGCACAGGAGTAGAAAGAGAGAAAGGCGCAAAATACAGTATACAGGTAAAAAATAGTTTAGTTTTTTTACAGTGCACATTGATTGCAAACAGTCGTTTCTGATATTAAATAGGTTTTGCGTCGTGAAACTCGCCGTTCGTGCTGAGAGATGTCAAAGGTTGAGCCTGTGCCTCGTGAAACTGATTTTTTTTTTGTATCAAGGCACAAGAACATGCCGTACTCTTTGTGCCAACTCTATTGTATCAGAGCATGTTGTTCTCACAAAGCCCAAGTGAAGCAAGAGCTGTGACCAGTGACTTTGGGTAATTATGCCAAGTGTTGATGATGATGTGGCAGGTCTGTTACTCACAAGGCACATTTTGTACATTTGATTGTCTGTTGTTCACGTGATTTGCGAGGACTCACAACATTCGTGTGAGAACGCACGAGGCACATGGCTTTAGTCCAACCTCCCGACACACAGGCATCAAACGCACAACTGAATGTGCACCAACAATGAGAAGAAAAAGGACTGTACACACTGAGATAGCATCTGTACAGTAGCACTGAGCAAATATACACAAAATAAATAAGTATAAATTATCGAAAAGAAACCAAACAAACTGAAACTGTATCTCAAGAAGGACAGGGAGTAGTTGAACGTGACAGCTGATGACAGAGGGTGAAGCTTTGGACTGAGGACCAGAGAGTGTGTCACAACTATCTGAATTGGCTCAGCGTTCAATGTTTGCAGGAAACTAACTTTTGGTTCAGCTACTCATGCCATTACAGAATAAAATAAACTGTAACAAAATCTGTAACACACTTCCATGTTGATGTTGAGTGAATGTGCTTTGGAAAACATAAAAAGTCTAATGACATATCTTTGCTTGTGTGCAGCGTCTTCTAAGCTGCATGGAGTCCTCACTCAAAGGCAGATTATTTGCAAACACAACTCATAAGAAGCATCAGGTAATTAACATGGTTCTTAACTACTCCCTGAAGAAAACAAAAAGGAGGAAAAAAAACCATCAGTGTCTTCAAAAGTTCATATAATGAATCTACAACAGACTGAAATAATACATCAAATGAGGAATTTTTTACATCTTCTTTAAAGTCCTTAAAGACTTTTTCTTTGATAAACCTTACATTGAGAAACAGTGGCTGTGTCGTTGCAAAATGCTAACATAGCAGTTGTTATGAAAGGGTGTATAAACCTTCTCCTATACCCAAATGTGTCTGTGTGTTAGTAAAAATGTTTTTTTTTTTAAATGTACAGAAGCTGTTCTTACTAAGTTCTCAGTGACGCTGAATATACCACTGGCAGTTTGGTGAAAGAAAGCACTTGAATGAAAGGTTGATACATACTGTACATGTATCAGCACATCGGGATTGAATCAGTGGTCAAGACATTTACACCTGGAGTGAAACAAAATAAAAATGCATCTCTGTAACGTTAACCCAAAATGTTCCTCTAACAAAGAGATTTGTAGAGAGGTGTATTTAATTGAGAACACAGCCATATTTTGGGAAACATCAGTTTGATTGCAAATGCAACAGATCCCTAAGATTTTACTTCCTTCCACTGGCTTGAATATTGCTTGCCCCTAAAAATGCCGATACATGTCATCTCTCCCACAGGCGACCCACACGTTGCAGCAAAGGGCAAAATTGCGATTGTCAATCCAGCCAGAGAAAGAAATACTAAAAAGCTTTAGAAAATTATGACATTTTTCCAAAACGTTTTCAGCTGTGTGATTGTTCTCCAGTTCCCTGATTGTGATCCCACAAAGGAGATTCGCTTGTGCTTATTTGGTTTCAAAATGACTGCAGATTTTGGAAACAGTAAGCACGCACTCCTACATACACATGATCACAAATTCAAAGAGTAATCACAATTATGTCAGGTTTTGAAGTTACTCGACTAAAATATCTTCAGTACACCTACATTCAAGCATACATGTGTTTATCCTTTAAATCTACAGGATCGGACTCTACACAGTGGGTCTTATAACGGCATGAGTGGTACTGGAGATGGAGAGGCTGATGGATGACACAGGTTGATATAATGTCCCTGCATCTACAGTGGAAGCTGGTTAAACATCTAAACTGACCGACAGTGCAACACCAGTGTGTAGCACCTCCACAACGTCATGACAACCATTTTCAAATTAGCCAGTGTGGAACAGTAAAGGATAAAGTACAGGGCTTATTGTTTAACTCATAATAAATTAGAAATGTGCCCCGAGTCCCCAAGGTTCAGTAACTTCAGCACAAAATGTCCGCGTCCACAGTTTGTAGCCAAAACAAGTGGCCTAATCTTAAAATGATTCTATTTTTTTTAATTATTTCCTTGATGCAAAAGAGGTGCACGGTGGCAGGAGAGAATAAGGCATTCCCTGGACTGATGGAGGTCCTTCAAGACTTATACCAAATAAAAAGAGTAGTTTACTGTACAAAATAGGTAATCTTACAAATATTTCGAAAATATCTCTTCAAACGCAATGGCTTCTTCTTGGAGAGGCGAAAAAACAAAAACAAAAAAAATTAAGAAAACTTGTAATGGGCCTCCGTCCAGCGGTGACCAGTGTTTTCCTCATCTCATCTTCGTATTCAATTAGAAAACAAAATCCAAACCCGTGTTCCATCTTACAGTGCCATCTCTTAAAAGTCTTGTCCCTGTGGGGGGGAAACAAGGGCTGAGGCGAGGGCCAACAGGAAGCCCCTTCATCTCTGATCTCCTCTCAGGCGGGGGAAGAGAGCCTCTCTTGGAAACAGAAAGCCAAACAGGGCCATCGTAAGGCGCATCCAGCCAGGCAGGTTTTGTCTCTGATGTCTTACGAACTGCAAGTAGACAGAAAAAAAAATAATACACATTAAGTTATTAGCCTCAGGGAGGGCAGGTTAAATCATAAATGCTCATCATACTTTTGTCCTAACAAAAGATTACGCCTCAGATTTCCTCATAACAGGCTTTTGAGGTAAAGCCTTGTGAACTGTGGTAAACCCTGTGAGCTCAAACCATATGACGAGTAGACTGGATGTTTCCACAACATTAGCTTGTGTCTAGCAAACATGTCTGTCACACGCACATCCTGTGGAATATACAGTATCATGTGCAGTGGCTCTCTGATTTTTAGAGCGAGAAGACAGAAGTTAATCGTAATACTTCATTTAGTTGTTCGATGAAAGGTAAAGATTAAAATGACCAGGCTAACAACTGCAAAACAATCCTGAGGAGCTGCCACTCATCATCATAATATCACACTATCCTCCTCCCTCAGGTTTGAGACAGTGACTCTTATAAAATGTTGAAATGAGAACTAAATGAGAACCTCAAAGTGAAATGCTTTCAGAGAATGCGCTGACTATTTCATTACAGCTCTCTTGTAATAGCGAAGTCAGCTGAATAATTATCAAAACAAAGCCAAAGGAAAATGAAACTGCCCCCTGCTATGGAGCTGCCTTCTCCCAGCTCTGTCATTTCCTATTGTGGCTGTGTGCAGCCCGCGTGGACTGCAGACAGATGAAGGAGTTCCTGCTGCAGCCTGCAATCTCCTCTCTCCCACTTCTCATCTCTGATCCTGCACAGCTTCCACTGGCTTTCTGAACAGCCGCGCTCAGATATTGCAGCCTGTTGCATAAGCATTCTTGTTACAATCTCTCTCTCTGCTCTCTCTATCAAGGTCTCTACCAGCCTAGGAATCAGAGTCTGCCACAGGCTATTTAATGCAAAACTAGCAGACTGAACTGAATTGAACTAGCACCGCTAAATGTAACCCTAATTGTCCTTAATTGTCTTAATTCTACACTGCTGAGCTTTTTTAAACAGCACCCTGGTTTGTTCCACGTGAGGCTCCTCTTTCTGCTGTCATTTGCGTGGGTAGTGGAGAATGGTGTGTATTTTGTTTGCCATTTTTAAGTGAATGCACCCCAAAGGATTAAAAAAAGACGCGCATGTTTGCTCCTTCACTTGATGTTAGAATGGAAATTTTGCTTTTTTTTGGCCACAAAAGTTGTCCAAACTAGCGTTTAAGACTCAAACCACAAATACAATCTACTTCACTTTTTTTTTTTTAATACACACATTAGCCCACACCGGTAACTTCTGCTTGGATAGGCAAGTGGAAAAAGTCAAACAATAGCAGCAGTCAGACACAATAGAGAAGAAGTGATTGGATATCATAAAGAATCGTTTGTGATTATTCTCCCTTTGGAATATTCCTACAGCAGCAGTATCAGATGCTGCAGGATAAAAACCAACTTCAGTGCAGACAGCAGACAAAAAAATAGACAGTTTTCTTTCTTATCTTTCTGTCAGAGTTTCACACCTAAACCAAAACACACACAAAGATGCACACACTGAGGCAGTCAGCGGGACAACTGAGGTATTGTGGGTAGCCGTGAGTCAGGTTCTATTTTTAGAAGCCATGCAAACAGTCGCCCAAGTCTACCGAGACACAGACATGCTGCTTACTCCTGTTCGTGACAGTCACATAGATCTCACCTGCTCTGCGAGAAACGCGATACCACTCCCTGTATATTTGTACTTATTAACTAAGTTAAAAGTAATTTGACTTATGTGGACTCTTAGTCAGAGCAGTAACTGCTAACACAAGTAACCCCCTGGACCTGTTATCAAACACACAGTGATACCAAACATTACCAAAGGAGAACAAAAAAGTGTGAGTGCAGATTAGAGGTGGAACATGCTGACATTGTGACAAGATTGTGACACAATTCCTGCCATGTTTCCATGTGGATTTTATTTATTGACATGCCCAATTAACTACATGTCACAAACTACACCAGGTATGTGTGCTGAGCTATTTCCTCAGTAGCTTTGCAAACCGTGAGTCTCCACACTCAGTTACCTTCATTATCTCTAGTCCCAAATTGTTTCACGCGTGATATGGGATATGTTCAGTATAAAGAAGTCCATTTTCTGATAAAGGACAGAAGTATCTTTTAAATTACAGAGCGGAGACAAAGGGATACAGGATATTGGTCAGAAGTGGGAGGGTGTCATTTAATCTGCGCTTTTTAAGAAAGCATCTGGAGCGTTCAAACAGATGGGGGGAATGGATTTCACTTATTTATTTTCTTTTGTCTTTGTAGACAAGGGAATATACCCCTAGTATTTCTATTGACTGTAATGACATGGTATAAGTGACAAGACCGAAGGGCCAAACTGAGAATCAATATTTAGATATTGAAAAGGAGAAAGTATTTGTATGACAGTCTCATGTCTCAATGTATTCCTAGTAGCCAGTGACACTGACTGAATACATATCCGTTTTATAGGTTTAATATCCAATATGAATTTACTAAATTGTGCGTTATTAGTGATTTAGGTTTTTTCCCTTAGTGTGGCCAATAAAGTGGTTGAATCACTGCTCAGGCTAGTTTTATCCAGTGTGGGTTGTGGCCAATCCAGCTGGCAAAATGTGCCCTTTTCTTAGCAAGACTGAGCCACAAATTGGCACAAGGTAGCCTTGACTTATGTCTCTAATCAAGTAAAAGCTGACACGCATAAATAGTTCACACGTTACACGCAAACTTTTTGTCCTAGCAGCCCTAGCCCCATGCTGCTGAATTGTCTCGGTGATATGCACAAGCAGCTGTTCAACGGGCAAATAGAGCATTTAGTTATATAATATCCATTTTTTCTTTGAGGCAATGTTAGTCCACCTGTGTTCATATTGTTTACACTTTGACACTTTGTGCTTAAAAAGGCATACAGGCTCTGCAGCTGGTTGTTTTAAGTGGGAGGTTATTTAATGATCCACTTCACTGCTTGGGAGTGAGGCTTACCAGTTCAACGTGATCCTGGTGGAACTTGTCTCCGATCTCCCGAAGTTTACGACCAATTTGCGCCTCGACCCTCACCCCTGCCTGCTCCTCGGGCCTCTCTGCCATCCTGTCATCTTCCTCCCCTCTGCCCTCTTCCTCCTCCTCTTCAATCTGCCTCTCTCCCCGGTCCTCCATGGGCTCAAACTGAGCGGGGAAATGTGAGCGTAATCCAGCGTTGCCTAAAAGGAAAACATACAAGCTTCTTAAAACTTGATGTTGTTGTTGGATCTCTTAAATACCAAGAGGCTGTTGTCGGTGTCAGTGGTGCCAATATGATTATAAGGCTAAGAGATATAACTGATATCAGTTTAGTAAAACCTCTTATGTTTTCCTTTTTGATTTTAGACTAGACAGTGAAAAACTTAAGACTGCAGACAGACAGTCTTAAGATAAGTATCTTGATTACTATTAAAAGGCATCAAACACAGCTGTGTCTGACATGCTAAGCAAATTAAACAGTATCTACTTTACACTGCTGCTACATTGCTTTCTGAAACACAAACAGGTTTTATTAGATCTTTTCAGATGGACAAATTACAAGGCATGCATTCAAAGTACAACTGAAGAGTCCACAAACAAGAAAGAGGGAGAGTGTTGGTAGGTGGAAAACTCAAACACCTTATTAAATCAATAACAGCCTCAGTGAACTGCTACCTTTCAGTTGTGTCACTGAGTTTACTCATTGTCTCAGGCATGCGCTTCTGCAGTCATGCCACTTTTTTATGTTATCATGTGTGCAGAATGTCCTGCAATCCTGCCTCACAGAGGACCATAATACCTCTAAGAAACTGAGCACCCTGGACTTTGTTTGGGAGAAGACATGGCACCAGGCCAAGTGCATGACATCCATTACTGGGTAGATTACAATGAACGACAAGGTAGTAACAGTGAGTGGTGTTTATGTATTGATGACTTTAAACCCAGAACAATATATACCTCTCACACTGACATTGAGTCAACAAACAAACAACATTCTACTTCAACATTTTTTCAATTCAATTAGGGTCATGTCACACTGATTTGATTAGAGATGGGAATACAATATTGGATTAAAAGCAGTGGACATATTAGTGTGGGTATGTGCCTTTATTTATGTGTGAAATTAGTGTTGTCTGTTTATATATTTTTTTCAATAAATGTTCATTTAAAAAAAATCCCCTGAATAAGAAACTGGCTGGAATGTGATCATCATTTATCAGATTTAGGTTTATAATATATGTATAGAGTATTTGTATTAGTAAAGATGAATTCAAATGTACACAGTAAACAAACCATTTCTTAGAATGGCATGTTTTTCATGTTCTCAGCATGTGTATAATAGGACATGGGGATCTCCCAGGTACAAGAGAAATGAACTACTAAGCTTGTTTGTTTTGCAGTAATAGATCAAAATGGAATCTTGTACGTCTAACAGCCCGAAAACAAAGAAAGTACCAGCCCCCCCGCTCTCATTCTATCTAATAATTCTCAAATCTAATTGACAGTTGTAATTACTTAGGTCTTTGAGGATAGTTCCCAATGAGTAACCTGCCAGATGAAAGCAGTTACTAATAGTGTGAGGTTGCACTCAATGTAGTTTCTAAAACCATGACCCCACATTACTTTCAGTAGGCTCACATGATCTCGCCCCTCCTTACCGTGAAAGGGTATGCGAGGCTGCCAGTGCAAGCTGCAGGGCAGCGTGTTAATGCCGATGCTGTTGTTGTTGTGGCTCTGCAACGTGGGCACGGCAGCAGTGACGGCAGCGAGCGCCTGGCCAGCCGCGATATGTGTGGCGCGGTCTTCGTATTTGACGTCCCTAAAGGGCGTTCCCCAGAGCTGCGAGATGGGCCGTGACATGTCCTCCTCCTCATCGTCCATCCGACGCCTCAGCGGTAAACTCCCTGGAGAGAATTAGGGGACACAAGATGGAAACTTTAGAAAGACATGGCAAGTATGTGTGTTTGAAAGTGTTTTGGTAATGTAAATACCAAAACCAATTTGTTTAGCTCGCAGGTCATTTGGGCATGATTTGTTTCAAGACCAAACAAAAAGTGCCAAATATCATTCTGTTATCAGTGGAAACTTTGCCCTCTGACAGATAGAAAATGATCTCACCAGGTCTACATTAAATGAAAATAAATCATTAGTCATAATGCCCAGTAAGAGGTTCATGTTGTGTGAGGTAATATTGAAAACAAACAAGCAGGGATGGATAGTCTCAGGCACAGATGGATCTGCCAATGTCAACATATAAGATGTAGCTAAAGCGACCATCTCTTATAATATAGTGATGATAAGTAGTAACAGGAGCCAAATGTATGGAAACACCCTGTGTAGGGGGAACCAGTGGGCAGCTAAAAATGCAGCAGATTTTGCCAAGCTGTTCCTGCCAAATTGTAATGAAGTGCCAAAAGATCCTCTAGAGGGGCTTTTTTTCACCTCACAGCTACCCTAATCAGGAGATTAGCTTCCTCCTGCACAATTCTACAGCTCAACATTATTACCTATGCTTGTTGTTCCCTCTGTCTTTCTCAACCACACAATCGCTGGAAAGCTGCCTGTCTACTGTGTCCACTGTAGACAGACAGACACACACACACACACACACACACACACACACACACACACACACACACACACACACACACACACACACACACACACACACACACACACACACACACACACACACGCGCGCGGATGGTGTGTGAGTAAACCTCAATGAAACCAGAGACCTGGCTAGACGGTCATGTGCTGCGTGCAGCAGCCGTTTCATGAGGGAGATAACAAGTTTCACTCCATCCTCAACTGTGCCTGCTGAACGCAAACACTTACACTCTCTTCCTCTTTGGCCACATGCCACAATCTGAACTAGTGTTTCATCTTTTTGTCAAGGGTGCCTGTCTTTTCCTTGTGTTGTATGAGTGGAGACAAATGGGCTAGGTTGAATGGCAAATGCAGAAGTTGAAACTGGAATTGTGTTTACTGAGCAAGGAGGCCCAGTCGCACATCTCTTTGTGAAAGTGTCCGTTTGCATGATGTCATATCATATAGTGTAGGAGGAAACTACATTTTGAATAACTGTGGAAAAGCACTGTCTAATTGTCCAGGCCTTATTATTATAGTGTATTGGGACGGTCATTTTTGTGTGTATACAAAAATACTACATTGACACGCGCATCCTCTAGCCTCCATTGTTCCATCAGCATTTAATAGTGAAATCAATTTTGTCACACATTTAGTTTTGTATTACAATTTTCAAAACAACCCTAATCTGCATTAAATTCTCCTCCATGTAAATTAAGTAGTATATTATTTATTGCTATGCAAGCAGTAAGGGCTTCTCTGCAACTTTACCACAAGTTTTACTGAGATCAAATGTGCACGTGTGTTGTGTGTCAATGGCAATGCGAGCCCTGTCTTCAGTTTCCACTGCCAGTCAACAGAGGACTGGCAGGATTACCATAGTGTCAGACACATACAAAAAACCATAGTCAGAGAGACACACAGAAAGACATTACACAACACACACACACACACACACACACACACACACACACACACACACACACACAGATACACACACTGCCTGGGGCAGTAGGGAGGCCTGGAAGCCAACACAGTGCTGGTCAGAGGCTCAAAGCTGTAGCAGAGAGTGGCTCCCTCTGCTGCACCATCTGTGCACCGGGCTCTGCTCCATTAAATACTCTGGGTGGGGGTGCACTCAAGGTGAGCTCTGCTACTATTTATCCTACTATTGCCTTCATGCACATAGGAATACATATCCATTGTGTTAGTGACAGGCGCCAATAAAGTCATGGACACTAACGTTTTTACTTCTCTGGAAAAGGGCAAGAGCCAGTTAAATAATCTAATTAAATCCAGAAAGATAATTGTTTTGTATTTGTCGATGATATTTTGTCGATGTAAATTACCACTGCGATGCAAAAGTATTATCCACACAGCTAGAAAAAGTTACTTACAGCAATTTTTATTAATGCGTTTCAAGTCGTCAATAAATAGGATCCAAGTACCACTGGTAATGTGCTGCATCTGTATCCGTGAAGAAACTGTCGAAACAGGATGCTGACGAACCACAGCCGAAATTATGGATTAAAACTTGTTTTTTTTCTCGCTTAAAAAAATAAGGTACACGTTTAGCTAATCTGTGAGTTGGTTAATTATTCACTCGTGACAGCGACAACAAACTATTTAAAAACATGTGCTATAACAGTGTTACTCGCATGGCTCCCATTATCCTCCGTGACACGCTCTCTTCCACTTCGCCTGACAACTCTTCTCCAAAACAAACAGCTCTGTGATAACAGCTTCACTCACTCAAAGCAGATCTATGCGTGAAATAAAAACAGGACACCTAATTTCACTGTGTGTAGCTAGTGGTTAACTACGCTAACTAACCGTAATAGTGTGTAATGATAAAAAATAAAAAAATAAAAAATAAAAACAGACAACGGCTGTGTCTCAAAGACCGGGCAACAGCCGGGACGTTGAGAATCCACGCGCGAGACGTGATGGATAGTTCCAGTCACTTCGTCATGTAGCTATTCACTTCGTTGAAACAAGAGAAGAAAGCCTCACTGGTGTGAACAGGAAAGAGATACATATATAAATGCTCTCTGCCTGCCATATGCCAACGCTCCGGTAAGTCCACTCACCCCGTCTCTGCCCGGGCATGCCCCAGCTGCCCGCACATTTGTTGACAAACTCCCACAAACAACGACGCACGCGACGGTGAAATGGCGATTTATCCCTTTAAATGTGAATAAACGACAGTTACACTCACCGCCAGCAAATGCTCTTTCCGTTGTGATTGGTGGTATCTTGACAACTCGCCGTTACCTTGTTTCCTACAGACTGTGTTGATGCGACTTGTATCCCTCTTCGCATTACAGCCACTCATACATGTTTGCTGACTAGAGCGGGGTTGTTATTTTCCCCGTTAAAAGCGGTCCGCCCCGATGACTGGGAACCGCCCCTTCCTAATAATTTGGAAGGAACAGTCAGCTACACAGTGTTATGCAAATATAGCACAATCAAAGCATATGAAATGCAGTTATTGCTTTAAAAATTATTTTTTTTAGCGAATGGTCAGTGGTGAAGGAAGTATTAAGTTTGCTAAAGTAAAAAATACTTGCATTGATAAATTTACCAAAAGTAACAGCACTCAATGTAGAAATATGACCCCTGTGAGCCTCTTACATTGTGTAAGTAACATTTTACTGTTAAGGGGGTGCTAATTTGAAGTATTTTATATACTGTTGGGTAAAATAACCAATATTAAACGCTGCTACATATTTTAATTGGTCTCTGCAGAACATTGAGCTCATGCTGTATTGTTTTTGAGAGGTGGTCAAATATTGTGTCTGGCCCTTTAAGAGAACAGTCCTCGCAAACATAAGCTGGTGACACGCAGTGGACCAATCAGGTGGTTTGTTTTGGTCCCGCCTTCTGCTCCGTGTATCTTGACACGTGGAGGGGGGAAAAAACATATGGGAAAAACACAAACCCAGATAAGACATGTGACTGCTTTCAGCGCTCTGCTCAGCTGATTGGGAGCCGCTGCGAGATAGAGCGATTCTACCCACCCAATTACTGGTGTCTGTGTGATGATGAGTTGTGTACTTTCAAGGCAACGAATAGATTAACACATTTCATTGTCACACATGCATGTCAGTGTTCCATTATGAAGCATGATATAGGCTACTATGTTTTTACGTCCATGCAAAGATTACATCAAGAGACCTAACATAACATAACCAGTGTAATAACATGTAATTACCCAACATCTTATAACATATGTAGGCTATAGTTAAAATGATCTCCACTTTTATCAACTATAAAATGCAAATGCTGTATTACTATTGTATCACTATGACATAACACTCTGGACCGGGGCTTCTGCATACTGAGTGCTTTTACTTTTGATACATTAAATACACTTTGCAGTGTAATTAGTACGGCTCTACTTTTATTTATCGCTTGTTTAAATGCAGGACCATTACTAGTAATGGAGTATTTTTACATTGCGGTATTGCTATTTGTACTTAATTAAAGAATCAGAATACTTATCATTTCCCTTGAGCATAACATAACATAACATAACATAACATAACATAACATAACATAACATATCAAACGGCCTTAAATGCAGCCTAGCTTGATAATGGCTTGACAAACAATGTATTGACCAGTCACTGGTATTGACATAAGCATAGAGCCATTTTCAGTTCAGCCCCTGAGGGCATCCATTGTTGAACATGGTGTCTGATGGATGCACTGTGACAGAGGAATAAACAGCAGCCATGGCTGGTGACCCTCATTGCAGGGTGGGGGCATGCCATGGCAAAAGAGGAAGAAAAAAAGTACAGTGAAATCAAGCCTGCAAAAAGGGGTTACTGAGTGCAAAACAGCCAAGCAAGAAGAGTGAGACTATTTGATCCATCGTGTGAGTCACATTTTCCCCAGGAGACAATTTCTGGATGAAAGATGCTGTCTCCTTTGCGTGGCGCGTTGGTCAGCCCATGCAGGATGTTACATTTTCCCATGTCCCACTCCTTTATTGTACAGCTGGTAATGTGTGAAGTGTGATTTTATCAACTTTTGACAACACTCCCATGCACAGTTTACTAGCAGACCAGCAAACAACCCCTGCTCAGTCTTGTTTAAGCTGCCGCTTGACGGCTCCCAACCCCCCATCCACACCAACCCCCCTCAAACTCCAATCCTGCAGCGAGAGGGACCCCACCCAAAATTTCGTTGTTTTTGCTAATCATTCAAGCATTGCATTTATAGAAATGCTGCAACATGAAGAATCATGGAGGTGTCAAAAAAAAATATGTACCACGTAATTTAGATAAACTCACGTTTTATGTTGCCAACAAAAACTATACTATTTTATCTGTATAGTATGATTTGAAGGACACGCCATGCTATGTGAACAATTGCTAATAAATACCTAATCATTGAAGCACCTTTTAAAGAATAAAAAGCTGAATAAAAAAAAACCACTGAAATGAAAACGTTTAAAACATCAATTTTGAAACAGTTAGATGTGGTATTCAGGCATTTAAAGCTACTTTTCAAAGGTGGTACATTTAAAAAATGAATTAGTCCACTGTGTGCTGCATTTAAAAAACAAAGAAATGAAAAAAATCAAATTGCCTATAAGGATTTTATCACCCCTCCAGAGTTCCCTTTATCAATAACTAATTCATGTTCCCAAACAATAGCTCCAAGAATAGTAAGTTTCAATCACAGTCAGTTTTCCCATTGTCAATGGACTCTGGGGTATATACTAGTTTTTCATCAGTTAAACTGTGGTTTGGTGAAGTCTTGTTATCTCTTAATTCCCAGAGCTGTTAACCAAATTTGTGTTGCAAATCAGATTTTTTCTCTCTGTTTTGGCAGAGAACATAACATGATATGCTGTCACTGCAAGAGATACAGAAACACAAACGTCATGCATTGTGCAATCTCATCCACTGTTTTAAGTCATTTGCATTCTTTTACTTTCAAGCGCGCTGCTTCAACCCCTTTGAAGAAGGAAAACAGCCTTTGTGTTGGCGCTGAACTCAGAACTTGTCATCTAAACTGTAACTTCCAGTACCTCTAATGTGTCAGGTGCAGTGGCAGACAATGTGTCCCAGCCCATTTTTATTCAAGCAATTTTCCCCAGTGAGGCAGTCAAAATTTATCCTCGGTGAGTTATTTCTGAATACGTGCTGCCAGCACAGGTGATAAGGCTCTGGATGTTGACATATTTCAAAGTGCACTGCATAATGATACAATTTGCTTTGTGGCTTTTTCCGTAATGGTGCCTGACGTCCAGACGCTTTGTCTTGAATCTTCAATTCGTTCCGTACCCAAACAACTCCATCAGTGTTTGTGCTTGTACTCAATGCACTTTCGCATCACAATTTTATGGTTTTGATCACCTTGCCTTTTAATTATCTACCTAAATCCCTGTTTTTAGGAAGCTGTTCTTCACATAAATTGATTGTGAAATTACGTGACAGAGATGCCAAGTTTTCACAGGTTATTGGTAAAGTCTGTCCGCCTCCACTCCCTCCTCCTCCTGTCTATTCTGTCAACACCTCTTGATTTTAACCACAGGTACAGCAGGGGCTCAGCCAATGAACGTGGCTCCCTTAGAGTTCATCCAAAGGTAACACATTTGAAGCACAGAACCACCCGGGGGAAACCCCTCCTTACCAAATTGCGTGAATGTAACCCAATACAGAAGTCACACTGGGCATGTTTTCTACGAAGTGTTGGAGGTGTATGGAAATAAATGTGTTGCATTGTCTTTCAATTTTATTTTCCAGCTGGGATGGCAAGTTGAAGTAAATGAAAGCTTAATGACTACTGAGCAGCAGCCTGGGTGGTAAACAAACTATTTGTCAGGCAGACTGGCAGCCTGATGACACTTGTTCAACATCCAAAACACTACATCCAATTTGCAGGTGTCCTTACACTGGCGAATAGTCATATACTATTGGTGTTACACTGTTACAGTTTTATGTCGCTAGGCTATACCTTTTATTACTTTAAATATAGTCTATAGCCTATTCTTCGCGTTCCACTTTCGTGATTGCTCTGGTGATGCAGGAAATTCCACAGGATGCATGTATTTCCCGTTTCCTTCTGCTTTCTTTGTGTTGGAATTTTAAATTTGGTGGATTTATGAGGACTATTGATGACTGCTACTCAGATCTCTGCAGGGTAAATTGAGACAGCTAGCTAGACTATCTGTCCAAGCTGAGTTTTCTCTCGCACAATTATTTTGCAGCGGCTCTGTGCGGAGTTTAGCACCGCCCATGATGATTTTGATTGGTTTAAAGAAATGCCATTAAACCAGAGCATGTTTTCCTACCATCCCCGAATGCTATGTGGAGTAGCCAGACTCTCCTTCAGCTTGGTTTGGAGAAGGGTCTGGCAAAGCCAGACTATTTTAAATCCAATGTGATTTAACTCATCATTAAATAGATAGATTGTATTTTAAAACACCACACTTGTCCGAATCATTTATCATGGGAGCAGTGAGTCAAAGGCAACAACACTCATTTGGTGTTCAAGATAGTTCAACACTTGTCCAACAGGCTGCAACACTTTGTCAGTCAGAACGGATTGACTCACTACTCCTAGGACTCTTGTGAATTAGATGACTCTGATTCTTCATAGAAATATTCATCATTTCTGCTCATCCAAACTGCTCCACACGAGCCTTTAGGTTGGCCTTGCAGTTAAAAAGATAACCAGAACAGACAGCCTTTTAAATTACTAGTGAGTGACAAAGAGTGACAGTTCTCTTGAGCAAAACCACTAGACTCCAGGAGCACCTGTGCATAAATGTAAAAGCATATGGGAAACTATGGGAATTTAAAGGATACTTTGTGGTTTATTCAAACTTAGATCTTATTAGCCAGTTTGTAAACAAACAGATTTGTCAGATTACCAAACCACCTTTGGATGTAAAACCGAAAGTTAGGAAACTTGTTGGTAATGTCATGTTTGTAATAACTGGACAAGGAAGTTGTTTTGTAAACTGTGATAGATGTTTATAGTTTGGGTTATAATTGTTTTCTTCCTTTCTTGTATCTTAGAAGTTACGTCCATATTGGAACGTATACAATAGGACGTCCATAAACGTCCATTTATAACTGTAACAAGAAGATACAAGATACAAGATGCAAGAAACACAAATCCTGGTTGACTTTGTATCTATTTTAAGTAAAAGAATTACCTCTCAAAATAAGTACTGGAGTTTGTGACTTTGAGATATAAGTGAGCATGTCATTTTTAGGTCGCTCAACCCTTCCTTGTTGTGTTTTGAAGGAGAATGAAGTGGATGCACAGTGGTTGTCTGTCCACTCACTGCTCTCCTGTTTTAATTCTTGTAACTCAGTGTGCACTCAAGTGGCAATAATGGGATTTTGGGAAGCCCATGTCAGATGTGATGAACTGCCTCCCTCTGTTAACAGAGAGTTCAAGGGGGGTGGGGGAGGTAACATGTTGGTGAAAGATATGTTTGAGTTTGTTTTTAGGGTGGGGGAGACCAAGCTATTCTGCGAAACACAGACAGTTAATCTTGTTACCTCGCTATCTTGACATGTCTTGAGCTCTCACAGAGCTCAAAGTTCAGACAGCACTGCACAATATGTACCTCAGCATGTGCTTCTGCACTTCTTCATCTCTGCTTATATACAGTTCCTCTTCAGAGATGTCATACAGTTTTCTGAATACTTCATTGGCTGCTAAAGTGTTGGTAGGTAGGCGCTGTGCAGTGGATTAAAAAAAGAAAGCAACGATAAATCATTGAAGGAAGGAGACATGGATGGAAATAGAGTTGGAGTTGCTCTTGTTTCTACGGTAACTGTCGACGGGGAGGTACCACGGATGAAAGTGGAGGGAAAACAAACTCCCCGCTCCGATGGCAACAGCACAGCAATTGGTTCTCGTTTCCTGCGAGGACAGGAAGAAAAAAAAACATAACAAGGTCCCCTAGTAGCCCAGGAGACACAGTTCGATGTTGCATCAGAAAGCAAGAGGCAGGGCAATATGAACACGCACTTGCAAACATGCACACTCAACATGCACATGCACACACCCGCTCGCTCTCACACACGCACATACAATCACATGCTCCACTTCACCCTGCAGCCGCCCCTCCCGCTCCTGCTCTCTCACTCTCCCGCCAAAACATCTACAGCACGTGAAACCTGCCTAGAAACGGAGGGGAAACTTCCGCTTTGCTCTGATTGGCTGAGCTCCCTAGCAACCGCGTATGCCCAACCAGCCAGTCAGGCGCGTTGTGAGAGGCACACTGACCCAATGAAACAGATTATTCAGAGGCGCGGGCAGGCGCTGTGACCTGGTAACAGTCAGGAGAAGAAGTCAGGGAGACTCTGGAGAGAGAGAAGGAAAGCTTTCTGTGATTGGCTCACATGTTTCCTCTTTGTTCTGATTGGCTTGCTGCTCTCCTCTTTGCAGTCATTCATACATTTCTCTGCCTGCCTCAGCACTAGCTCCTCTGTTTCCTCCACCCTAAGCCAGTTCGTTCAACTTCCACTGTGGCCACCCTGCCCTTAAGGAAATCCACTGCCCAAGGTCAAGGCAAAGTCTGTGCTGCTGAAATGGGATTGGTTTAGAACAGGCAGGAGGAGAACAAGATCCTAGTAACAAGTCTACCTCATCATGTCTGCGCGGGATTAAAGCATGTGATCAACAACTTGTTAAACAACACAAGTGCTCTTGCTGTTGCTGCTGCTGCTGATGAGCTTGTTATTGTGTTGCATGTAATGTACACGGGCCAGTGAAAGGTGTAATTAGCTTTTCATTTAATAGTGCAGCATTTGACAGGCTTTCTCCAGGCAGGTTGCAGGACACAAATTAGAAAATGGTTTGTTTTGAAAAACGTATATGTTTTGAAGTCAGCCCAGGCGAAGTGTGCGAAATCTTTTTAAACATTCCAAAGTGCTTGCTCCAGTAGTGTGGGGAATTAATGTCAATACCCCGCAGGATCAGGAGTTCACATTGAATAGTTAATGAGTTCAGGGAGAAAAGGACTCTCATAATTCTGCGAATCGAGCATGCCATGCATACTGCCTAATTTAACATAACTGCAGGCAAAAACTCACTCATGCAAGAACATTATACTGCTATGATTAGTAAAAACAACATTACCATCCAACACAGAAATTGCTCATAGCTAACAAATTAGTTTACTTGGGTTGGAAGATAAACTGAATCTATATTAGATAATTTATTTTTGCTTTTAACAATAAATGCTGCACTGCATTGTTAATTCTGCACTCTATAGCCTCTTTCCGACCAAGTAGTTACAGGAACGTAGTTATAGGAACAGTCCACTTCTAAACAGTTCTACTAACTACTCTCTCCCAAAACCTTTTTTTTTCCATTTGCATTCACACTGGCCAAGTGGCCATAGGAACTGACCTTTTGTTATTATAACACAGCCATCTAACCACCACTACAGCCACTTTCCGACCGGAGGGATTTTTGCAGTTCCTAGAACATAAAATTCCTAGAACCCTTTGTTTCTCGTGTTCCTACTGGACCAATTTGGGGATTTTTAAAGGTCCCATGACATGGTGCTCTTTGGATGCTTTTATATATACCTTAGTGGTCCCCTAATACTGTATCTGAAGTCTCTTTCCCGAAATTCAGCCTTGGTGCAGAATTACAGCCACTAGAGCCAGTCCCACAATGAGCTTTCCTTAGTATGTGCCATTTCTGTGTCTGTAGCTATTGAGGAGGAGAGAGGGGGGGGGGCAAGGTGGAGGGTGTGGGTGTGGCCTTGCCCAACTGCCACTTTGCCTCATTTGAAAGCCATGATGTCTCTCTCTCATGGGCGGGCCAAATTCTCTGGGCGGGCAAAGCAGAGAAAGGCGAGTTGAGAAGCTCCATGAAGTGAGGCGACAGCCAGCAGGCGCCTGCCCTGGCCGCTAGCTCATTCTCAGAGACCCCGCTGTAAACTGGAGGTCTCCCAGACCGGTCTCGTAAATAAGAGGCTTTTATTTCTCCGTTGACGGTTTGTTTGCTTAAATATCACAACACGTGTCCATCATAAGATTAAGCGGCTAATGTTTCATTTTGAATGGTGATTCAGAGCTAAGTGTTTTCAAGCTCATTATCAATGGTACAATAGTGTGTACTCTATAGCAGATGATTTTCATGTAATGACATGAAGGATCACTGGCTACGTGGGATTGACAAGAAATGCACGAGTCAAACAAAATCGTTATCAAAAAATGTTTCTCCAGTTAGAGGTGATGTCAAAGGTTGTATTGCCCTCTAATGCACTCACTTGGCAGTTTATTTGGTACATCTAGCTAAAACTACAGCCAATCACAACAGCCCTGCAATAAAACCTGCCTTAAGACTGGAGGGAAATAAGAGAAAGGACTGGGGTCCCTGGTAAGATCTGAGCTCAGTCAGAGGCTTAAGACACACACACACACACACACACACACACACACACACACACACACACACACACACACACACACACACACACACACACACACACACACACACACACACACACACACACACACACACACACACACATACACACATGCTGTTGTTAGCTAGCTTACAGCTATAGTCTGTACAGTTGGTAAATTGGCAGTTTGGGGGCAAACTGTCCAGCGGCTGAATATGCAAAAATGATGCAACAATTCCCTTTGCTTGAACATGTCTTTACATGGCATTGATTTTAGCTAGGTGTACGTAATAAACTGGCATCTAAGAGTAATTAGAGACTTTTAAAGGAATAGTTCTGTACATTTTGGGAAATACACTTAATTGCTTTCCTGCTGAGACTTGGATGAGAAAGATGAAGCACCTCTGAAGCTCACTAATTAACACATTATATCTAGTTTGTTTAATGGAGTCTCTGCTGGTGGCCTGGCAAACTTGATTTGACAACAAGACTTCAGCAAGTTACTGCTCTCAGCCAAGAAATAGTTTGGCATATAACCACGTTGTGTCGTTTTTTTAGGCTGCATTCAGATGAGATCAGGTATTGGGGGGATTTGCTTTGTGGGGGTGTCACTTACAGTGAATGGCCCATTTCCTGTTGTCAACTTTAACCCCCCAATGTAGCCCAAGTAGACTTTATATTTCACAATTATTCTTTTAATTACGTTATATGAAGGAAACAGTTACAGAATCTAAACTATTATTATTGTGCAAACTGCAAATTAGTAAAATAAACTTAAATCAAATAAATACACATACCAACCACTTTAACATTGCTTACTTTTCAAAACAAAATTGTTAGATAATTGTATAAACACTACCGTGACCACAGGTAACGTTAGGTTGTTGTAGAAAAGTGGGCGACTGAACATTAGCTTTACATTAAGTTGGCAGTAGGTGGATTGTTATTGCATTCATAATGTTGCTCCGCTGTATACTTGAGGTGACATGTATTTAACGTTAGCCCGACAGAGTAATGTTAGCGCGACCGAGTAACATTAGCGCGACCAAGTAACGTTAGCGCGACCGCCAACAGTGGCTAAATTGTCAGACTTTAAAAAAAACTCCTCTCTTGAGCACACGTTCTGGCGCATCTCTGGTCTTTCTTCATCCTCTATCTTTCGTCTCTGTTCTTGAATGTGCAGTAGCGACCAGAGCCACTCCCAGTTTAACAGACAGTTACCTGGCTAGCTAGCAGCTATAATGTTACCCAGCATGTTACAAATTGTTTATGTCACAAATTGTTGTGTGTTATGGTATTTTATATGGTATGGTAATTAATTATTTTGTTATAAAGTTACTATCATGAGTGTGAAGGGTACGCAGTTAACAGGGGTCCCGTTCTCAATTCACTTGCAGATTACTTTGGCTGTAGCCCTCTCCGCGGCAATGCACCGGTATTTCGGTATATGAAAAATTCATATCATGCGGGAAATTAATATCGGTATAAACCGGTATGCTGCCCAGCACTAACTTGAAGGCAGCTTCATTTCACAGCAGCTAGTCAGAGAAAGAAAGAAAAGACGGAGGGTCTGTGCTTTGTACTGTTGCTTGTTGCAGTAAATTCTGAGCACAAACTCCTGGGCAAACGGTGGTAAGTGCATGTTTCGTTTTTTACCCTCATAGTTTTAGCCCCCGCCCCATGGCAGCAATAGAGGCAGGGATGTCAAGTCAAGTCAAGTCAATTTATTTATAGAGCACATTTAAAACCAACCTAAGCTGAACAAAGTGCTGTACAAAGTTATATTATGTTATAAAAACAAAGGAAGACAAAAAGATAGACACAATGAACATCATACAAACAACACACTTCTATACTAAATATCCCTAAACTAAATAATTCGCCAAAGAATAAAAATGTGTCTTGTCTTAAAGACAAGACTTAAAGATCTCGGCAGTAGAGGAGGACCTAATATGAATGGGAAGTTTGTTCCAGAGTCTCGGGGCCCCAACGGAGAAGGCACAATCACCCTTTGTTTTCATCCGAGACTGTGAAATAGCTAAAAGGAACTGATTAGACAATCTTAGGTTCCTGGAGGAGTAATGTAGGGTAACCCCTTTAATTCCACCAACTACGGAACGGCTACAGATCGGCTCCGTGCTCCGCCGTCCTTCAATACCTGTGCAGCTCTCCGGCATCCAGCAAAAATAGAAGCTCTGCGTATCTGCTCCGGAGGGCTGCGGATCGCTGGAGCTGGGACGGAGTCGGAACCCAGCAGTGTTCCCCAGTCAGTGAAAATACACACATTGAATTTAATGGAAACCTATTGACTCCGACCCCATTCTGGAGCGGGTCCGCAGCCGTTCCACAGTTGGTGGAAATTGAGGGTAAGGAGATCAGCAATACATAAAGGGGCCAATCCATGTAATGCTTTAAAAACAAGTAACATTACCTTAAAATCGATTTTATATTTGAACGGTAACCAGTGAAGAGAAGCCAATATCGGGGAGATATGATCCCTCCTTCTAGTACCAGTCAACAATCTAGCAGCCACATTCTGGACAAGCTGCAAGCGTGATAAAGATGATTGGCAAATCCCAGAATACAAGGAACTGCAGTTGTCAATACGAGACTAAATAAGAGCATGAATAACAGTTTCCAAGTCCTTACGATAGAGGAAGGATTTTAGTTTAGCAATAGTCCTGAGATGAAAAAATGACAACAGAACTAATTTGTTTGTCAAATTGTAATGCTGGGGCAAAGATGAAATCTAGATTTCTGGCAAAAGGGCGCACACTTGAGGCTAAAATCCCCAAATTTTTCGAAAGTTCGTCAACTGAATTTGGGGGGCCAAACAACGTGACTTCCGTCTTACTCTCATTAAGTTGGAGAAAGTTGTTAGCCATCCAGCACTTAATGTCTTTCAGGCAGTGAAAAATGGACTTTAAAGAGTTGGTAACACCTGTTTTTAGAGGCAGGTACAACTGTGTGTCATCAGCATAACAGTGATAAGATATGTTATGTTTGTGAAGAATGGAGCCCAATGGGAGCATGTACAAAGAGAATAATATTGGCCCTAAAATCGAACCTTGAGGTACACCGCATGTAATCGCTGCCGAAGAGGAGGCGATAGTTCTAATTTCAACAGAAAAGGTTCTATTTTTTAAATATAAATCAAACCACTGCAGAGCAACAGCCTGGATCCCTACCCTATGCTGAAGGCGATCCAACAAGATGGCATGATCAACAGTGTCAAATGCAGCACTAAGGTCCAGCAAGAGTAAGATAGCACAATTTCCTCCGTCACCAAACAGCGACAAATCATTTAGCACTTTAAGAAGTGCTGTTTCTGTGCTATGGTGTACTCTGAAACCAGACTGAAAATTGTCCAATACATTATTTTCACTTAAAAATGAAGAGAGCTGAGCAAGAACAACCTTCTCCAAAATCTTTGACATAAACTATAATTTAGAAATAGGCCTAAAGCTGTTACAATCATTGGGGTCAAGGTTGGGTTTTTTAATTAGAGGCTGAGCCACAGCATGTTAAAAGCTAGATGGGACTGTGCCATTCATAAGCAAGCTATTTATTACAGACAAGAGGCTGGGACTAATAGTATCAAATACCTCTTTCAAAAGACGAGAGGGGACAATATCTGAAGATGAATAGGTAGGTTTCATGTGTGATACAATATCCATCAATGCTGACAGGGCCACAGGCACAAAACAATTCAGAGAAGCAGGGCATAGGATTGATTTAGAAGGGTCATGATCAGTAGGTAAAATACAAGATCTGTTAGTGTCAACCTTATTGATAAAAAAGCTCAAAAATTGTTCTGTGATTTCAAACGTAGCATCAGGGAGTGCAATAGCATGATTTAGTGCAGTATTTATTGCACTAAACTAAATTTTAGGGCTATGTGCATTTTTAGCTATGATATCAGAAAAATGCTTTGCTTTAGATGCTTTGACAAGGCGTTGGTAGGTTACCTGGTAGACATTCTGTTGAAAATATCACAGATTCATGTCCCCCAGGTATTGATCCTGATAGCACTACAGTATAATTCAATTCAATTCAATTTTATTTATAGTATCAAATCATAACAAAAGTTATCTCGAGACACTTTACAGATAGAGTAGGTCTAGACCACACTCTATAAATTCCAAAACCCCAACAATTACAGTAATTCCCTCAAGAGCAAGCATTAGCAGTGGCTATTGCGACAGTGGCAAGAAAAAACTCCCTTTTAGGAAGAAACCTATACCGGATCCTGACTACTCTGTGCATAGGAACATCACAGCAGGGCGTTGCGGGATGTAACGTGGCACTGCAGAGCATGGGTGGATGCTGCGGATGCAGCAGGACGCAGCAGGATGCGGCCGGGAAATGCAGAGAATCGCAGAGCATAGCTATATACAAATGGATGAATCTGAAAATGTTTTCTGCAGGATAACATGTAGTACTAGTATTATTCCAGTAACATGTAGTACTAGTACTATTCCAGTAACATGTAGTACTAGTACTATTCCAATTATAATCAACAACAGACCATACAAAGTGGTGAAGCCCCTAAGTAATAAGAAGTTGACTGCAAACATAGTCAATTTAGCATCCAGTTCACGCCAGCCACAGCCTGTGCCAAAAGAAAATGAGACGGTGTCTGTTCCTCGACTAAGATCAGTTAAATCAAAGGTAACCAAGAGAGGGGCAATACTTAACAACCTAATTGGAATTAAAACTACCACTGCAATGATAGAAAAGGATAGGAAAATTAGATGTGGATTACTAAATATCAGATCTCTGTCTTCTAAAACAGTACTAATAAATGAATTGATATCTGATAATCAAATTGATCTATTCTGTCTTACTGAAACCTGGCTGGGCCATGAAGAATATATTAGTCTAAATGAAGCGACTCCTCCCAGTCATATTAATACTCAAATTCCTAGAGGCTCAGGCCGAGGAGGGGGAGTTGCAGCCATATTTGATTCAAGCCTGTTAATTAATCCTAAACCTAAACTAAATTATAACTCTTTTGAAAGCCTTGTTCTTAATCTTCAACATCCAACACGGAAATCAGTACAGCCAATTATATTTGTTGTTGTCTACCGAGCTCCAGGTCCGTATTCTGAATTTTTATCTGAATTCTCAGAGTTTTTATCATGTGTAGTCCTTAAATCAGACAAAGTACTTATTGTAGGGGATTTAATATCCATGTGGAAGTTGACAGCAATAGCCTTACTACTGCTTTCAACTCACTACTAGATTCTATTGGCTTCAGTCAGAGTGTGCATGAGGCCACGCACTGTTTTAACCACACCCTCGACCTCGTGCTGGCATATGGTATCAAAATTGAAGATGTATTAGTATTCCCGCAAAATCCTTTATCAGACCACTTCTTAATTACTTTCAAATTCTTAATACCCGATTATACGAAATTAGATAAAAGCTACTATACTAGATGCCTATCTGACAGTGCTATAGCTAAATTTAAGGAAGATATTCCAACAGCACTAAACTCATTACCTTGTTTTAATACAACAGAGGACCTTTATGTAAACTTTAGTCCCTCTCAAATCGACAATTGTGTAGATGGTGTTACGGCCTGCCTATGGACTACTTTAGACTCTGTTGCTCCACTCAAAAAGAAGAAGATGAAGCAAAGGAAACTAGCACCTTGGTATAACTCCCAAACTCGTAAATTAAAGCAAAACTTGCGAAAACTTGAAAGTAAATGGCGCTCCACCAAAATGGAAGCGTCTCATTTGGACTGGCAAGACAGTCTGAAAACCTATAGGACGGCCCTCAGACATGCCAGATCAGACTATTACTCAGCATTAATAGAAGAAAACAAGAACAACCCAAGGTTTCTTTTCAGCACTGTAGCCAGGCTAACCGATAGTCACAGCTCTACTGAGCCATCTATTCCTCTAGCTCTGAGTAGTGATGACTTCATGAGCTTCTTTAATGATAAAATTATAACAATTAGAGATAAAATTCATCACCTTTTGCCCTCAAATGGTTCACCTTTCAACGCAGGACTGCTAGAAAGAACGACTAGACCTGACATATACTTAGACTGTTTTTTTCCTATAGACCTTCAACAACTAATGGTAAAGGTATCTTCAGCAAAGCCATCTACCTGTCTCTTAGACCCCATCCCAACGAGGCTACTCAAAGAAGCATTACCCGTGGTTAACACCTCTCTACTAGATATGATCAATATGTCTCTATTAATAGGTCATGTACCGCAGTCATTTAAAGTAGCTGTGATAAAACCTCTTCTGAAAAAACCCACCCTCGATCCTGAGGTCTTAGCAAACTATAGACCTATATCTAACCTTCCCTTTCTCTCCAAGATCCTTGAGAAAGTAGTTGCTAATCAGTTATGTGATTTTCTCCATAGCAATAGCTTATTTGAAGACTTTCAATCAGGATTTAGAAAGAATCATAGCACAGAGACGGCACTGGTGAAAATTACTAACGACGTTCTAACTGCTGCAGAGAAAGGACTTGTCTCCGTACTTGTTTTATTAGATCTTAGTGCTGCTTTTGACACTATTGACCATACAATCCTGTTACAGAGATTGGAACACTTAGTCGGAATTAAAGGAATTGCACTAAGCTGGTTTAAGTCTTATTTCTCTGATCGATCTCAATTTGTTAATGTTAATGATAAATCCTCTAAGTACGCGAAAGTTAAACATGGCGTTCCACAAGGCTCAGTGCTTGGACCAATTTTATTCTCCTTATATATGCTTCCTCTTGGTAATATCATTAGTAAACACTCAATTAACTATCACTGCTATGTGGACGACACCCAATTATACTTATCAATCAAACCAGACGAAACAAGTCAGTTAGCTAAACTTCAAGCATGTATTAAAGATATAAAATCCTGGATGACCTATAATTTTCTGATGTTAAACTGTAACAAAACTGAAGTTATTGTGCTGGGCCCTTAACACCTCCGAACTTCATTATCTAAAGATATAGCTACTCTGGATGGTGTTGTCCTGGCCTCCAGCACTACTGTCAGAAATCTAGGAGTTATTTTTGATCAGGATATATCCTGTAACGCCCATCTAAAACAATCATCGAGAACAGCCTTTTTTCATCTTCGTAACATTGCCAAAATTAGGAATATCCTGTCTCAAAACGATGCTGAAAAACTAGTCCATGCATTTGTTACTTCCAGGCTGGACTATTGTAATTCCCTACTGTCAGGTTGCTCAAATAAGTCCCTTAAGACTTTCCAGCTGATCCAGAATGCTGCAGCACGTGTTCTGACGAGAACTAAGAAAAGAGATAATATTTCTCCTGTTTTAGCTACTCTGCATTGGCTTCCTGTAAAATACAGGATTGACTTTAAAGTCCTTCTCCTGACCTACAAAGCCCTAAATGGTCAAGCACCATCCTATCTAGAACAGCTCTTAGTACCTTATTGTCCCATTAGAGCTACCAGTAGGGTTGGGTACCGAAACTCGGTGCCAATAGGGAACCGGTGCCGACGTAAACGGTAGTAACGAGACCGAATAAGAACGAAAGTTTCGGTGCCTCATTTCGGTGCTCGACTTTACACTACACCTGACAGCATGTAACGTTAGCCTACCTTTAGCTAGCAGCTGGATTAATCACGGTTAAAATGCTGACAGCTAACGTTAAACAGTGTAAAGTGTGACTGTATTTCACTGTGGAGGACTTCAACAGCGGGATGTAACAGTCTGTTCTGCAGCGCAGCAGCTGCCGTTGTCGCAATTCATAGATATACAGTATGTTTTTATGGTCGGAATTAAACAACACAGACGGTGCGTTCACTTGCAGCTGCCATTGTCGGAATTAAACAACACAGATTCACTTAAAACAGGTAGCCTTGTGGTGCATTCACAGTAATTTTAAAATACCCTTTTCCCATCTGGGGTTCAACAGCAATTTACTGGTGAAATAAGTTATTGTTATTGTTATAGTTATTACATTATTATTAAAACTTTAATTTTGACCATGGCCTTAGCAATAAACAAGTCACTGACTGTTGTTTACTACACTTATTTTTTTTCTTCTTTTTTTTTTACTTTATTGAAAAGTACCGGTTCAGGCACCGTTTAGGCACCGGCACCGTTTTAAAAGTATCGATTTAGCACCGGAATCGAAAAAAAACCAAACGATACCCAACCCTAGCTACCAGGCTCCTTTCCTGTGGAACCAGCTCCCAGTCTGGGTTAGGGGGGCAGACACCATCACCTCATTTAAGAATAAACAGAAAACTCTCCTCTTTGATAAAGCTTATAGTTAAGAAGTGAGGAGTTGCAGCGTCCGCCTAACCCGGCCCACCTGCTTTTCTTCGTAGTCATCAGATTTATTGATCATATAATCAATAATATAGTGTGAGTAGAGGGAGGCAGGCCAGTACAGCCTCTCATCAATGTTTTCATTTGTTTCCTTTTATATGCATCCTGTCCCAGAACTGCTTGTTACTAACCTAGCTCTGGGGATTTTACTCCCCGGAGTCCTTATGTTTCTTCTTCGCAGAGCTATGCTCTGCGATTCTCTTCAAACGCCCGGCCGCGTCCTGCTGCGTCTGCGGCACCCACCCATGCTCTGCAGCGCCACGTTTCATCCCGTAACGTCCTGCTGTGACATGAACTACAACGACTACCTTCAAAGTCACTGTTCCACTATCTTTAATGCGACTATTATTGCCATCACACCCCCAACCGGCCCCGTCAGACACCGCCTACCAAGAGTCTGGGTCTGCCGAGGTTTCTTCCTAAAAGGGAGTTTTTCCTTGCCACTGTCGCAATAGCCACTGCTAATGCTTGCTCTTGAGGGAATTACTGTAATTGTTGGGGCTTTGTAAATTATAGAGTGTGGTCTAGACCTACTCTATCTGTAAAGTGTCTCGAGATAACTCTGTTATGATTTGATACTATAAATAAAATTGAACTGAATTGAATTGAATTGAATTGGTGATCTCTCAGTATCACATAGGACACTTGGCAGTTAATCTTTTTTCCATTTCCTCTCTGCTTTTCTACACTTTTGTCTAAGGGCACGAGTCTCACTGTTAAGCCAAGGTTGAGCTTTGACTTTGTTTTTTTCTGTAACGTTACTCTCTCACCACCTCAATACGAACTGACAATCTGATCGCCAGTTACATGATTGGCCACCGTAACGCCAGGTTGCAGGTTTAACATTTAATCTGTTTTAACTTTCGGCACAGCCTAAACCCATTACCACCATTTAAATGAATGGGAGGACTGGGGTTTTTGCCACAACGCCAGATCATGTTTGAACTTGCGAATTAAACAAACAAAATATAACGTGTTAATAAGGTCATAGGTTCATTTTGATACCTTTGGGCTTAGCAAGGCTAGCTGTTTTTTCCTAATTCCAGTCTTTGTACTAAGATAAGCTAAAAAGCTGTTGGCTGTACGCGTCATATTGAAAAGACAGACATGAGAGTAAAGAGTTTCAACAGTCCCCCGATAAGACTTTTTTGTTGTTAGCCTTGCCTCTTTGCGTTTTTGTCTGTGCTGGTTTGCATATGCATTTGAGCTAGTTAGCATGCTCTGTTGTATACAATGGAAGCTGACTTTGTTCCCCAAATGAATTGCTATTAGTCCCCTGGGTCCTTGGTAGCCTGAGGAATCATGAGATAAAGATCACACTGCATTTAGTTGTCATCACAGGAGGATTTCTCATAGGGAAATATACTTTTGTGAAATCTTTAGATGTGAATTTCTACCATATACCTACTGAACCTAAGCACTAAGCACAGTCTACATGTACAGTTGAGATAAAAAGAAACCCTAGCAAGCTCTTTATCATAAAACAAATCAGACATCAGAAGGTTTGATCTTCAAAAAAACTGTCAGCACCTCAAGACATTTTGCAAGCCTTGCTGTAACAGGGTCAGCACTAAACTTTTCTGCACAGACCTTTATCTAACTTGTAAAAGGTCAGCAATCTTAGTTTCTCTATTTGCCAAGGCCTCATTAATGTCAAAGGGGATGACTTCAAGACAAACAACCCTTGAGGGCCTTTCCAAATGGCCTGAAGCATCCGATGACTCACCTAATTTAAAGTAGCATTTTAGGGGACCGTAAATCCTCCCTTACAATACATGGCTCCGTCTTTCACCAGTCTAGGCTTTTCTGAGAAGCCGATATGTGTCATGATTTTGAAGATTTTATGTTTTGCATTACATCATCCCTACAAGCTATAGGGATTTACATATCCTTGGGTTTCTGGGGGGGGATCAGCCGTACGCTGTACTCATCCATGAAATGACCTATTCAACTTTTTTTCCTTTTTGTTTGGCCTGTAGAGGATCGCCTCTGCTGTCTGTGTGAAGCTAATTGGATACAGCAGAGCATCAAGCCAGGCTTCACAGCCAGGAGGAATAATTCCAGGAAATAAAGCATAGAGGTATTGTCTCCATGAAAACAGTGTGCGTTCAGCATTTTAAGCACATCACCATCGCCGGAAAGGACTGGCAGAGACAGCAGAAAAAATTAAAGATGTAAGACAGGTCTGTGAATAGACAGCAAAATCCTCTCTCTTCGTAAACACTGACACACACTTCCTTTTAGTTTGGATTCCACAGGATGTAGTATTATCATGCAAATAATTACTTTAGCAGGAAATGCCAACAAAGGGATTAACATATGCAATATTCATTTATAAATATATATTTTTTAAAGTCAATAATGTTTAGCTATAAATCTTCCAAATACTGCTTAGCCTTGTTCTTATCATCTTGACACACTAGCTGCATGGTTGTTATTTTTGGTTTAATTAAAAATTGAATGTACTTTTCGTGGAAAGAGAATTTGAAATTATACAAATGCTGGGAACTTAGTAGCTTTAATTGCTTCTTGTTAAAAGTATTCGGCTCTGACCTACATAGCAACTTTTCCCCAAAAAATCATTCATCAACCAAATCAATTATCCTGTCTTGGATTAGTAGACATAAAAGGCCCACTAGAATTTCACAACAACACCTCTCTGACATGGTTTAGAGATACAGCAACCAAAATCAATTGAGCAGCTGCTCCTTTCTTTGAAATCTCCTACACTTGTGCAGCTTCCTGGGCAGCCACGGTGTATCTCAGGGGGGTCAGCAGCTCTGAAGGATCTCCATCGTGTTGCTGAAGATTGCCTGGAGGTGTGACAGCTGCCCTCTGATCTACCAGCGCCTCTGAAGATCTGAGAACAGACTTTTGCCTATTTCGTTAGTCGCAAGCGCGCGTCACATTAAAGCGGTGGCACTTGAGCGAGCCAAGCAGGCACACAGCATGAGCCCTAACTTCCACCGTCTTCCTGAAAATAAAGAGCTAATATCTCGGGAATATCAGAGAGGAAGGCAGATACTAATACTGTAACCAAGTCAGTCCTGGGCATGTTTTGAATGATTTTAAGGTTGTCTTAATTAGACAGCCATTATCCAGTATCTCAGTCAGTGCACACTAGAGTGGTGGTGCAAGGCATGTTAACACCCACCATGCTTCACACCTCAAATGTTAGAATGCTGAATGCAATTTTGTCCCCTTCAGCAGCGGCTTTGCTGAATTGACTGTTAAGAAATGATCCAGTTAACCACTGAGGAATTTTATGCTTTAAAATTCTATTTTCTGCATGACTGAGCTGCAAATTAATTTGACTGTCTTTACCGTCTCTGGCGCCCTTCCTCTTTTCCCAGGGGCTTTGCTTTTTGGGTGACTGAGCCTTACACAGCTTTCTGTCACTGCTGATATACAGCACATGGGCAGCAGATGTTAACAGTCTGCGTGCCAGGGTGGTATTGGTACCCTTGTACCGTTTCGACAGATGTGGCTCAATTTCAGGCAGCGAGTTTGACAAACACACCTGTGGCCAGGACCACCTGCTTTTGACGACCAGCACATTCCTGCAGCTCACAGTCAGTGGAATTATTGGGTTGTTCTGAATTCACTGTGTGGGAGGAATGGTTATACCACACTCGAAATATTGCTTTGACAAATATTTCCTAATACATGAAAAAGAAGGGTCTACAGACAAGTTGGGGGCTCTACAAGGCTGTAAGTAGGCAGCATTGTTTGAGTAAAATGGTAATGCCTGCATGCTAACATGCTTAAAATGAAACATGCTAACATGCTAATGTTTAGTAGGCTAAGGGTTCAACAGTGTTCATCAAATCTAGATTCAACATCAAATCTCATCATATCAGAATAATTTAAAAATCCTTAAAATGTATTATTTTAATTTTGCTTTTAACACATTTAAGCAACAAAAGCCATGAATAACTTATTATTTACACCATCTTAGGTCACAGTTTTAGCATGCTAACATTTACTTATCAGCACTAAACTCAAAGTACAGCTGAGGCTGATAGGAACACATTTGTTTTGCAAGTGTACAAATTTAAGACAAGTGTTCATTTTCATGTCGCAGGAAAGGTAATCACAGTGTTAAAAGTAAGCAATTTGACTGACTACATTGAAAATGTTCCAGGTGGGTGCCATCTTGAATCCAAGTTGTCATTTTTTAAGGAGAACACAGGATATGTGATTTACACATCAGATATGTGTTTAATTTCAGTTGGACTTTAAGGGATCACCAAAGTTAATAAAATTGCTCCTGAGAGGGGAATGAATGACTGTACTAAACTTCACGACAATCCATTTAATAGTTGTTAAGATGTTTCAGTCTGGACCAAAGTAGTCTAGCTTTGCCAGACCCTCCTCCAAAGCACGCTGAAGGAGGGTCTGGCTACGCCACATAGCATTCGGGGATGGTAGGAAAACATGCTCTGGTTTAATGGCATTTCTTTAAACCACTCAGAATCGTCATGGGCGGTGCTAAACTCCGCAAAGAGCCACTGCAAAAGAAAACTCAGATTGGACAGATAGTCTAACTAGCTGTCTGAATTTACCCTGCAGAGATCTGAATAGCAGTCCTCATAAATCCACCGAATTTAAAATTCCAACACAAAGAAAGCGGAAGAAAATGGAAAATACATGCATCTGGTGGAATTTCCTGCAGCACCGGAGCAATCCCGGAATTGGAACGTGAAGGATATAGAATAGGACCAGAGTGGTCAACACCACTAGTAAGAATATGTTTTCACCTCAGGCCATCTGAGAGACACGGAGTGGTGGGATAAACATTAATAAAAAATAAAGATCAACGTAGTTAAGTCAAGAGATGCTGCCAGTTGAAGCAGGAGCATAAAATATGATGATTTCATGAGCTGTCTTAGGATTTTCGAGAAATTGCATTAAATATTTATGAAGATGTTTCCACGGCAGATATATTTTAATTGTAAGAGATTTCTCCTATGCCTAGTTAATAATAGAATATACCAGGTAGGCACCTAACTAGCAGTAATGGCTGCAGACCTTGTCTTGCGCCCAGAGCATTTCTGTGCGGATCAAACGATCATCATCCAGCAGCTCTCACATACTCAGACAGCATTGTGACAGCTATGCCTTAAATTCAGGAGTTCACAAAGGCGAATGTGTCTCTGCCTACTTGAGAGAGCATGAGTGGATTTTGGCATAGTGGATATGAGCTGCAGCTGACTGGTCCACCATAGCCAGCAGTCACAGACAGTCAGCCTCCTCATCTTCCCCCAGTCACCGTCCCAGGGGAAGCAGGAATTGACGTGCCATTAAAGAGGCTTTGAAGAGAGGCAACTGTCAGCATGGCTGCCTCCGCTTTTTTAGCAGTGAAGAAATGGAAGTACAGATCTGGGTGCATTAAGGACACAGTGAACAGCTTTGGAGATACATTTCAGCGTGTCTTGTGTGCTACAATGAGTTGGAGATAGGTAGATCTGTCACTGAAGCAAAAACTGTGATGGAGAAATTCATTTTTTTTCCACAGACAAAAGATAACAAGAAAAATATGAGTCACAAATGGAAAAATAGGTAGATCCTGAGATTGTTTTACAGACTTTTTGAATTAAACACGAACACACAGCTGTAAATAAACTGTGTAATTATATAGTAGTTACAGGAGCATCAATAAGGCATTGTATGTCATCATTTAGAATATATTAAAGTAATAACATATTGAAGTGTTTTTGTGCCGTATTTCAGTTTTCCATGACCTTTGTGAAATCACAAAGACCTATTTATCTCAAACACACAAACACCCACACACACGCACTGCAGGCGAGCCAAATGTAACCAAAGCCACAATGATGTCATGTGTTCAGTAGCCGGTAAAGTGACTCAGCAGAGGAGATGACCTCATTTCCTGTGTGATTGCCATTCAAAAAAAGGAATTTTGGGGACTTTTTATGTCCCTCAAAGTTGTCATTAAGATTACACAAAAACAACATGATGTATGGTTGCTGTTACCTCAGACACTGAGACGTTGTGCAAAAGTAAAGAAACAGTAAGAGTGTGTGAACTGTTAAACGGCCTTTCTACCCATGCTAAAGATGGATTTTACTGTATGTTACTGTAATGACTGTATCTAAAGAAAATTGTCTGAAAAAAAAGGAATGTATGTATATGTTAGAGCTGTAGCCTACAGAACATAATAATAATGAATTAATAATTAATTACATTTATATAGCACTTTATCATAGACACTCATGGCGCATCAGGGGGGATGACTACTCTCTATCACCACCAATGTGTAGCACCCACCTGGGTGATGCACGGCATCCTTACGATGCCAGACGCTTACCACATATCAGCTTGGTAGACATACATACATCATTAGATTGGATGTCATGAATACATTTTATGCATGTCACAAAAAACATACCCAAGAGCCATCTTGTCTAATAAGCAATGGTTTTTAAAATCATTATCCACACCAAGCCAGTTCATGCCACATGGCATGTGCACTGAATAAAAAATGTACTGTACATCCACGCAGCCTTCATGCCTCATTTTGCATACTGTTCCGTGAAGGATTTTGTTCATTGTTTGTCGCTGAGTCTCTCTGAAAAAGCATGTGCCCCACCCCTCCCTACAAGCGCCTCCGCCACGTCTGGTAGCACAACTGGTGTGGGATCAAAAGAAGTTGTGTAAACAACCCTTGAAAATGGTTATGCTACGGATGACACCATCACTTAATTACAGTGTCTTTTACACAAAGCCGACCCTTGCTTGTTGCCATGAAGGGATAATGCAGTCGATGGTTTCAAATGATGCCTGCTGTTACTGAGCTGCATTAAAAAACAGTAAAACCAGTCAAATGTTTCATAGAGAATTAAACAGACATGGGTCCCCATTGTAATAAGTAGCTCATCACAAAACCTCTGACTCACTATAAGAACCTGCCATCCATTTAGCCTCCTTTGATGCCCATAAGTCCACGACTTAAGTCACAAGTATGGTTTAAATAGTGAAGGGGGGTCACACATGCCTTATATTACCTTTGGCCTTGTTTGTGTGACTGCCCCCCATGGCACTGGATGAGGTCAGAAACCTTGGGCACCATCTAGTTTCTCACAAATCTGCACGTAAGCATAAGCATACACCGCCATTATTTCTCTCTATAGCAAGTCATCATCAGAGTAAATGAAAAGCTATTATCTTTACATTTCCGTCACACATTTTTCTGAGGAAGTGAAAAAGTGTGTATCTACTCTTACACTTTCAGAGGTTAATTACAGTATTTGCTGTAAATGCCTCATTGAAACCGGTTATTTTTGCCTTTATCTTTAACCAACAAGTCAGCTTTTCTTGTCGGGTTAATTAGCAACCCCCATAAATAGTTGGTCTTTCATTCATAATCCTTCTCATTTTTTGTATATAACTTCAAAGTGATTTAAAAAAAAATAGTTTTGGTTTTATATTTTTAGTCCTACAGCTCTTACAGGCCAGCTAAATTCCCAGAAGTGAACCTCATCTGACCAGACTGTACATAAAAGACAGCCACAACATCCACAGTTGACTTCTTTTTCCTGAGCAGCCCTACAGGTTGTCAGACTGGGATTTTTTTTTTTTTAGCAATTGCTTTGAAAGTCTCACCCTGATTTAGCAGGGGAAGTGATGTTTGCTCAGTAGAAAGTCAAGGGAAAGGCATGCGGGTGGACAGAAATAGCTGCAAAAACTTTCGCCCTTCTTTTAGGTGGGCGGATAGGACTTTGGGGCAACAGCAGAGGCAAACAATGACATCAGGATCACCTCCCATGCACACGCACGCACGCACACACACACACACACACACACACACACACACACACACACACACAGTACACAGCCACGGCTCCTGTGGTGATTTAGGCGTCGACACGTCAGGATTAAGTGATGTCATCACCTAAGCTGTTCTTCTGTGGTCTCCCTCTGGGGCCTCTGTTACCCTTCAGAAGCCACCTGCAGTTCATCACCCGTGTGCACGTATCAGGGGGGTTCACAGGAAAGGCCACAGCTCAGACGGCCATCAATGCGTGTCAGAGAAGCAAAGGGCCTAAAACCAATGCACCACAGCATTCCTGTTGCGTGATGTCAGCCTGATCAGGGCAAATCCACCTCAAGAATGAGTATGATGACAGCCTAGTAATATGCTGGCTGTGCAACCTCGTTAGTTTTACACTATTTTGATTAAATTGATAAAACTCATCAACACAGACTCTAGAGTTAGACTCAGACTTAGACTTAGACTTCTCTTCATTGATCCTTTTTAATTAAATTAGATTTCCAGCAGCAGATTTCAGCTTACAAAACACTTAGAAAATAAAGAGGTATAAAAAAACAGTATAGAAAATACAGTATAAGAATAACAATAAAACTTTTAGCTAAATATAAGAAGTAAACAAAAAGTAAATAAACAGTAAAAAAAAACAATCAATTTTAACCAGAACAAGCCATTAATGTCTTACCAATCAGAGTATACCAGGAATGTTAAATCAAAAACAGTTACTAAAATTGAGTGTCTAAGTTAATTCTTGAACTTGGTAAAAGTAGTTTGACAACATAGTTTCCAATCATCTAGGTTTTGAAGACTGGCGACTGAAAAGATCAAGGAAAGTTCGGAAAATTAGTGGATCTTGACTTAAAGAATAGTTTGACATTTTAGGAAATACAATTTTTTTGCTTTCCTGACAAGAGTTAGCTGAGAAGATTGAAACCACTCTCAAGTCTTTACAGTAAATATAAAGCTACTGACACCAACTGGTTAGATAAGAGTTGCACAAAGACTTGAAACAAGGGGAAACAGCTAGCTCTTTTCTAAGGTAACAGAATGCACCTATCAGCGCCTCACTAATTAACACTGTTGTAAAGTTTAGTGAAGTGTTATGTGCGAGGCTATTTCTTGGCCGAGATCAGCGACTTTGTGGAACCTCCGCTGGTGACGACGCAACTCCAGGAAGTTACAGCCAAGAAATAAAAATACTTTAAACCTATGAACAGCAGTCACTCTGGCAATGACGGGCCAATGGTAAATGATAAAACATAGTGTAACAGTAGCACAAGTAGAGAAGAGTCATACAGGCAACATGCTAAGCCAGTAATGCTCTGCCAAAATGAGCTCTGCCAATTCATAAAAACAACGATTGGTGGTGTCTGGTGGTATGCTGTGACCAACCTTTTTTGCATGTCATCCCTCCTCTCTTTCCCCTCTTTTACTGTCATCTTGTCAATGTCACCATAAAAAAAGGCACAAAGGCCCTTAAAACTACTTGAAAAAAAGTGTTTGGGTTGCCAGGTTATAAAAATCCATTTGGTAGATGTATATGTTCCTCTTGCACAGCTTTATAATTTTACAGTAACTCTTTAATGTATCTGGCCTGCAGCCTGCATCAATGAACTGAATGTTTGACCACTTGGGGAGCTGCAAAGCAAATTCAACTTTTTACAATGTAATTATTAACATTTCATTTAATTATTGACAGCAAAAAAATTTACAACTTCAGTCCTGATGGCTTATTATACGGTGAGAAATTCACGACCCTTTATTACTGTAATGACCACCTCATTTTCTCCTAAGCCATCAAGTCTGCGGCTAATAAAGTAAACAAGTCATTAAAATGATGTTGTGGTTTTCTCACTTTCTAATAAGCCATCAATGTGAACTAAAGGGCCAAAGGAAAAAGAGGAGATACCACTTACACTGTGTGTTATGCATGTCTTACTACTTATCTAAAAAAAAACATTAAGAAAAGATTTAACAATCATTAATAAAGCCTACAGTTATTAGAGAGCTGTACCATTTTTTCTTCTGTTCACTGACTTTTATTGATTACCTAGAGTTTCCCCAGCAGCTCTGTACCTGAGCTGCAACTTATTAACGAAGAACAAAGTACATGAACCCTGAGAGCTTCTAGTATTGGGTACCTCAGTGACTCCTCAGGTGGGGGACAATATTTCTACATCTCAATTAGTGTTTCTTACTATTCATCCAGGGAAGGGAAACTGTGTCACAAACAGCCCAGGGGTGATAGAAACAAGCCCACTCCTGTACAGACATTGATGCGTGTCTAATGAGTCCATCAGCCTGACAGCAGAGCATCCTGGGGGACCCTCAGTTCATGATTACCAATGTATCATAGATGAATGTTCCTGGATTGAGAATGCCATCTGTCATTACATCCGAGTGGATGTTTACCAAACAGGGACGATTGGTAATTCATGTGCAAGTGCACCTGTTTGTTGTTTTGGCAAATTAAAACAACTTCCTATCACATGGCACATCTCTTTCATTTCCTCCATATTCTCCACAAGCCAAATGTGTGTGTGTGTGTGTGTGTGTGTGTGTGTGTGTGTGTGTGTGAGATAGGGCCCATAAGGTGTAGGTCTGTATATGTCAAAAGCCACCAAGAATAATCAATGAATGATTTACCAGCCATACCTCAAGAACACATGCAGTAGGCTATATTTAAGGTTTCAATAATTGATGCTACATTCCGTTGGTCCCCAACACATTTTTCACACATCAGGTGAGGCAATCAAACTGAAAATGATGTATATCAACTCAACTTTGTCATTGCAGGGTTGGAAAGGGTCCCCAGGGAGACACAGTGAAATGGAAGTACTCACATAATGTAAAAGGCTGCTGCACGCTACACATCAGCACGACTTCACTCATAGCTCTTCATGCGGAAAGGTTTTGAACCTCACATTCTGTCAACATTTGGAGAAACAAAATCAACTTCCTTTCAATCAGATAAAGTAAATATTTTCACTGTCTTTTTTTGCTATGAATCCTCAGCCTGAAGATTGAAAGCTTTTCATCAGTCGACATGACTGCAGCTAGCATGTAAACATCACGTGGCATGTCATCTTTCGGTAATTTACTTGCATGTACAGGTGCAACGCTCTTTATAATGCTGAGAAATCTTAAAAACCAGGTTGAATGAGACGATAAAATAATGCAAGTATGAGAGTGGGTGGGTTTTACACGCCCACTCTTTGACACCTCACATAAGCATGTATCCATTAAAAACTCTTTGATGAAAAGCTAAGATTCTCACTGAAAGAATCTCTGAAATCCTTCCACAGTGCCCTACCAGTCTTTATTAATGACTTACTCCTGATGCTGATGGTTCCTGAGTGGAGCTCACTGGTAAGGAACACAGGAACCTTTTTCTGTCACCTTGCCATGTTCTGCATTTGATATACTGACTTTGCAATGTCAAATGCAGAAAACTCAATAAAAAGGATTAAAAAAATAAATAAAAAAGCTCTTTGGAAATAAGACTGTTCCAAAGAAAGCTAACCCCGCAGCCTTGTTACACAATCCGTCATTGGCTAAAACCCAATATCACTATATCACTGTTATGTTATGTATTATGTAATATTATATTTTGCAACACTTTTTCTTTAAAATGCATTTCTAAAGCGTCACATGCATGTTAATATTCCCAAAGATATTCCATATTAAATCAAATGTTCACTGTAACTTTAATTAAAAACTTGCTGATGTAGAATGTAGGTTACTGTATCTAGTCTCAAATCGGTACACCTACAAGGAATAATAACTACAGAATGAAAAAAAACATTGCTACAGCCTGAATTTTCAGTCACAGTATGTGTGTTGTATGGAGTGAATAACAGTGTGCCATGTGTTACATTTCCGCAGTGTTTAGCTGCCATGCTGCCTCCTTGTTATTGCTCATGTTTAAATTCTGCACACATTCATGGACAGTTGTTCTTTCTACGGTTGTAACATGTGCTCTGGTTTCTGGTTGACTTCCACTAGGTGCGAAGGGAAGCCTTCTGTGCCCTGTGATTCAAGTGTATGACTTATGAAAAGCAATCATATGATAAGACAGATGCGTATGGTTTCAGAAAGCTCTTTTTGCCCAGATACAGCCTGTGTGTGTGTGTATGTGTGTGTGTGTGTGTGTGTGTGTGTGTGTGTGTGTGGCGATGTGGGTGGGGGGTGGGAACTTGTTTACAGCTCACACACGCTGCTTTGAGTCCTCTCGACAGGGGAAGAAAGACAGCGTACCAGAACTTGGCAGAGTGAAAGTGCAGCACACTAGCGGTGAGTTTACGGGGATAAAAATACTGCCGGTGAGCAGCCTCGAGCTCAGCGGTAAGACTAGAGGTACAGCAGCCTTTGGGCTTTGAAGCATCACTATCTGTGGCAATCAGCCCAGTGTGCTGAAGTAGGTTAAACCAAATCTCCATAATATGCAAATGCCCGGTAAGTCTTCGGATTAAACTTTCTGGAAAGTAAGGTTGCCTTTATATGCTATATAGAAGTCATGTGTTTTCGTTGAAGGTACTGTATATTATATGTTTTTTCCGAATCCTCTTTGAATAAAATGACCCCACAGCATGCACAATTTCACAGCCAGCATAAGGTTGTGAAGCGGATACAAACATTTAAGCCTTAACCACTGACTATAATACATAATATAATATATTTCTGGAAAGAAATAGGGTTTGTGTGAAGTCAGGGAAACCTTGAATGAGCAGATCCTCAGGGTGAGGAGCTCAGCGAGGGACTCAGTGCCAACCAGCCCTGCAGCCTGGCAGCTCTCTGCTTGATTAGTCTCAGTAGGCAACCGGGATGGAGGGCAGAAACCTAGTCTCACATACACATGCATGCACATGAGCGCGCATAAAGTGATGTAGAAAAATGCTTTAACAACATAAAAATGGCAGATAAAAAACAGTGGCGAAAGAAAGCACAGTCATGCCCAAAATGCACTCACACCCACATATTAAAACACATAACACCCACATTCAGACCCATGACACCCATCACACCCACACACATTTAAGAGAGTCTCACACATCACAGCTATGAGCACAGCACTGGGGGGCTGGGTTCACATTGCCTGCATGTTCAGTGCCTATTCAAAAGCTAATTCTTCTGCGCTGTGATTCAAAGAGCCTGGCCAGCCACCTGCACTGAGGATGAGGAGATGGGGGAGGGAGGAAGGGGAGGTAGCAGTGGAAGAATGACATCACCTTCCCTGAAATGTCACCATTATCTCAAGCCTCGGCTTAGCTGTCTACAGAGGTGACATCATCCTCTCTTTGCCCCTCCCCCCTCTGTTCTCTGCAAGGTTGAATGTGGTGAGGGAGTGTGTTTGTTTGTGTGCATGTGCATGCAGGCGTGAGTGAGTGTGTGCAGGAAATCATTTTTCAAGGGAAGCATGAGTGGATGTTTGTCTGCGCTGTCTTTCATGCCTTTAAACTGACAGAAAGTAAAGCTTACATCAATGTAAATTGTATTTGCCTAATTTAGTGTGGATACAATCAGTGTTATTTACTGACAGAAACGTCATTCATGTTGCTTTGCATGTTGATTTGCACATATAATCTTAGAATCTTTAATCCATGTATATTGCATATGAAGTCATACAATGAAGTAATTAAACCACATTTTGAGGAGTCCGTTCATCCAAATTATGAAAAACATATTTTATTTCTAGCCCCTTGTTGCTTATTTCTTTCATATAGGACAGGAGACATTTAAAAACATATATAACAATATAAATGTTGTATTAAAACGGTCAATGAAGTTTTGTTTGTGCTTAAACTGCTGAAAAAAAATTGAAAAATTCAGCTGGAACATCTCAGTCAAGATACAGTATCACTGTTACTACTACTACTACTATTACTGTTACTCTGGATAATTCACAAGCACAGATATCTTGTAGAAACAAGGTCCATAGTAAATTCAAATTTTTAATTTGAAAGAACTGACCCTTTAATGTAATTTTTGTGTCTGCCACACAGTGCTATATCAACACAACCTGCCCATATACATGCAACATGCAGTGACTGGATCAAAAACAAACATCAAACAAACACTTTTTTTCTTCAAATAAAATATAAAAAATAAAATAAAAATACAAATTAAAGAAATTACTTTTCTAGGGTGTCTTGTTGCGATATGGGTCTGGGTGCTGATCTTGGTTGCATGTAACACCCTGTTTCTCTCTTCCCTCATTTCCTGTCATCTATCTACTGCTGGCTATCTAATAAAGGCAAAATATACTATACTTTTCACCCTTTATGGTATGTCAAAAAGGCCATAAGAATACAAGTGCCTTATAATAATGTCTCACAAACCTTATTTACAAATGACGGCGGTGCACAGATGCACACAAACCACCTAACAAATTTCCCCCAGCCATTAGGCTACTGCTCCTCCTCTTCATCATCATTATGTGTGTCTGACCTCTGTCATGTTATTACACCATCTGATGCCATCGGCAGCTGACGCTCATGAAACCCACCGATGCATGCCAGCCATGCCATCACTGCCCTTTGTACGTGTCCCGACAACACTCCCTGAATATACTCACACTGGACGACATCCCATAAATGCCGCATTGAGATATTCTTAAAGGAAAATGGGGGTGACACTGACAGGTAAATGTGTCATCTTAAATGTAATTGAAGGCAAATAGGTTGTTTCTGTGTCCCAGTATTAGCTCTGTTACAGTCCAGGAACTTGAATCAGTCTACTACAAATCTGAGAGAAACCACTGACCTTGTGGTGTCACTGGAAAGTAAAATAAAGATCGGAAAAGGGCGGTGACTTTGTGTAACCAAGTTTTAAGTTACCACACCAAAAATAACTTCATATTCAGGCATTTATAACAGGTGCTTGACCTGGAATTTAAACCTCATTTGAGTGCGAGCCATCCCACAAAAATCTTAGGGTCAACAAAATCAACGCCCCATTTACATCATGTCTACAGAGCAGCGCCATGTTTTAGATCTCACTGACAGCAATGCTTAGTGTACAGTTTCTAACTTAAAGCTGCTACAATCAAAATTGTTATAATAACAATGGATCAAATGACAAACGGACAGAGAATTATCGGCCAACTCTGCAGGTCCACTCTTCTTTTGGCTTTTTTTCTTTACTGCCACATAATCGTATTTTGTCCTATTACTATAATATCTACGAAAAGAGCTTAATTACATTCTATTTGACGTCTTTTTTTTATCTATCACCCTTTTTGCAAGTTATAGTAAAACAGGAAAACAATCAACTTGTTTTATCGGAACTTCCTTGTCTTCTCACTTTATTTGACGATAGTAGAAATTGTTAAAAATGTTATAGAGTTGATGGTGCGATAAATCAAATCTCTGGAAGAGTCCCTTCAGAGTGCCTTGCCTTATATATCATCAGGCAAACAAAGGAACAACAGTTGCTGACATCATGACAAGGCTGATTTCCTCAATCATTAATTTATCATCTATCTCTCAGTTGACTGTCTCTGACTTTGATCTGACAACCGCACAACTTAAACACACAGAATCATCGGCTTCTCTAAAATCAGTTCATTGGTTACTAAATCTAAAATGTTCATTTCCCACACTATTTTTGTCCCATATACATTGGTGTATATATGTAGTGTTGTTTCATGCTTTATTTTGTGTATGGTAGAGGCTGATAGTGTACATAGTATTCTAGTTTCTTTTAAGTTGCTTATGCAAAGTAACTCTAAACTGTGCATCTGTGTTTATTATTTTAAATGTCCCTGCATGGGACCAATAAAGTTCCTCTTATGTCATGTTATCCTAATCTTTATCATGAGGCTTTATGTTTTACTAAAAACTCAGACCCAAGATGAGAACTTTTCTGTTTCCTTTCATTTTGAAGTCAAAAAACAACTGAGACACTTTACGTTAGCATTTCACCTATTCAACGATAGAACCAGCAACGCAAAGTCAAAAAGCCTTATCATTTAACACTACATTTCCACAACATTTGCAAGTCTATGTGAACATTTAAATAGTCTTTTGTGAAGTTATCAACTTTATCTAACCTGTGTTGTTTACCAGTCTAACCTGTCTTTGATGACCTGCTGTTTTTTGATACTTTTACTACTATTTAACAACCCCTGTGACCTTTATTCTTTCCTCCAGGAGGCTTAATTGTATATCATTTCAAACAACGGCTCCCTATTCAAATTCCCTGTTTAAGGAGATTCCTGTGCATTTTGTCTTGTTTGCTGGGCTGTAATGTGGGGCCCCTGCTGCTTCTCACCTCTATTGTAATGCAAGCCAGGTTTATAATCCACTCCTGGCCCGGGCCAATTCACACCTCAGTGAACGCTGTGGACTCCCGCTGAGTTTGGATGGGATTCAATGACCAAGCCTTTTACAGGACACACACATATAAACACTAGAGACCTAACACACCTGCTACACAAACCAAATAACTCCTCCAGCGTTCTGGTGCCACATCTCTTTGTGTCGCAGGTGTACTTTCCACGAGTCAAAAGGTTAGCAAATAGAGAAGCGGGGACAAGTCATAGCTAACCATTACTCAGAGAAGGGATGTCAACAAAGTTTTGACCTCAGAGGTCACCGCTGGAAGAATGTGGACTTAATGACCATCAGGGGAAAGATAAATATTCCAGACGTCATTAAACAGACAGAAGGTGGGGCAATTATTTCTATAATGTGACGGTAGGAGGTGGGGGGAGCACAAGTATAAGATCAAAGCATGCCATGTCAACCAGGGTGTGGGCACTTATGGTCATTATTAGGGTGGGATGCTTGGACAGGGAGTCATCAGAGCTTTTTTACCAGTTCATCCCTCATAAAAAGGTTCACAGCCTCTAAAAATAAATCTAAATGATTCAACCAATATTTGCTCTTTAGGACAAAAATGTCACACTTGTAGAATATAGATATTCATTAATGTTTTTGAACATGACATACCATATTTTATGCATCAGCAGATAATTTGTGTTATGAATCCTCTTGTGGACGGAGACAGAACTGCAGCCAGCTACAGCATAAAAATGCTGCTTAACTATTTGCTTAAAGATGCAGTAGGTAAGACTTATAAAACTAACTTTCTGTCATATTTGCTGAAACTGACCCTATGTTCCAGTATGTAAGTTTATTGTCATTCCAGCTATCAAAAATAAAGCTAAAAAAAATACCTCGGTATAAAATCAACAAAGCATCAGTCAAAACATATAGTCTGATATGGCTTGAATATTTTTCATTCTATCATCACATTATACACCCACGATGACAGAATGGCTAGAATATCAATAACAGTGAATCATATTATTAGCTCCTTTGCTGCCATACCATATCTCATACTTCTCCTTCAACACCTCAGACTCCGGGGAGAAGAGACATTCTGCATGCCACAGAGCCACCTGTGTGCCCGAGTTTATGTTTCTAAATACTGGCAGAGCTCAATGCAGGGAGGTGGAACCCAGCGAGGGCACAAGTGAAGGAGGAAGGGGATGTGATAGTGAGGATTTTAGGAGTTTCAGGGCAGTAGGGGTCTCAAAAAGTCAGTGTTAATGATCACATCAAGCCCAGTCAACAGTGAAACCATTGTAACTGCTAAAGCGTGCCAATTCAGAGCCCATGCCTGCTACTGTCTTAATGCATACAAATCCGAGCTTGACGGGCACCTGTTGTGGATTCTTGGCCTTGACACTGCCCTGGTCTGCTGGGTGGTGGGTGTTGTTTGGTCTTGTTCTGACCCAGACTTGAACTCCCTCACAGCTGTCACCGCTCCACACAGCTATTCAAATGTGCTCTGGCATAGAAAGCAGTACTGGATGCGAGGACGCGGGAAAGGGAAGACTGAGTGAATAAAAGATGCCACTGAGAAGATGGCTCACTGATGACTCTTATTTAATAATACGTTTCTTCTTATATGCTGCTGAAAGCATAAACGCTGCATTTTTATTCAAATATATGTTGTATTTAAAGCTACAAATAACTCTTTTCGGCCAGTTTATACCATCCGTTGAACAAAGTACATTTACTCGAGTACTTGTACTTTACTTCAGTGTTTCCATTTTACGCTACTTTCTTTGTTTCAATATCTGTGTCTGACAGCTGTAGTTACTCTGCAAACCAAGACATATGATCAGTTAATGAAATATGATGCATTGCTACAGGTTAAACTACCCAACAGTATATAAAATGGTTAAAAAATGAGGTCCACCTCAACCAGCTACAACATGTAATTGCTGTTGCATACACATGCAATCCAACAATATGATATATGATAATATATAAGTACATTTTGGTAATGATAATAATGTAACTTTTACTTTAAAAAGATTTCAAATGCAGGACTTTGACCTTACTTGTAATACTTTTGCAGTATTATAGGAAGGATAATTTGAAAGACTGTTATATCTATAATACACGTTGTCAATCTGTATTCATATGAGAATATATTCGCAGAACAAAAACCAAACTTCACTGTATTCAACACCATCTCTTTGGAACTTAGTCAGAATTGCTTGGCCATAAAAACTGTATATGGCTGTGAAAGACTGACATCATATAAGTTCATTATGGAATGATTTGTTTGAACTTTCTTCTATCTCTTTATTTAATAGGTCTTTTTTTGCTTGATTGGATAGTTTATATCTTCCTTTCACTATATGTTTGCTGTAAGTTCTGTTCTCTGAATAAAGTTAGTGAATATTTGTGAAACACACACACATACACACACACACACCACACACACACACACACACACACACACACACACACACACACACACACACACACACACACACACACACACACACACACACACACACACACACACACACACTCGTTATTTTGTTATACTTCCCTTCAGTTATTTATTATCTACCTGTAATGTATAAACAAGGTTGGGCCTTTAAAGTCCGTTTACAAGTCCAGGTTCATTTATTTTATTTAGCTTGCATCGCTATCTGCTGTTCAGGCGGTGTAATTACACCATTATAAAGAAATAACAGACAACTGAAAACGGGAAGTAGGGTATACATAAAAGAACTCAATACAAACAAGAAGTACACAAAGTGTCATATTTCTTCAAGACAGGACTACATTTGTTTGTAAAGTTTCTATTCTGTATATTAAAGTCGATATTTCTAAATAAAAAAAAATTATATATTGAGCGTTTTGCAACTAGCAAGGTTTTGAAATTTACCATAACATTTCAAAATCACTCGTGCGTCAGAAAAAGACCAACACTATGGCATGACTCAGCAGTAACACACAAGAAACAGATACAGTTTAGGCTACTTTAAAATCTTGGCTTGGGAAAAATAAGAGGTAGTCCGCCATATTCCCAGGTTATTAGGAGAATTCGGGAAATAAGGAAGTACATCCACGGGGCCCACCTTCCAGCCGAGTTTCATATAGGTGAGGGAGTGGCCACCTGCCACCTCCTGTTCGATAACAGGGTGAGAGAACTGAAGAAGTTTCAGGCCGGGACACTCCGTGAGGAGTTACACTTTCTGTCAAGATTTTACTCAGAGAGGAATTAAATCAGAATCAGGTAAGACGCACGATTAATACATGTGTATTTTAGCATAGGGATTTACAACTTCTGCTGTGGTGAGTCATTACAACTGATACAAGTGCTTGCAATAGGCCCACATTTATAGAGGTTAACGAAATAAACAGATATACCTGCATTTAAACCATTACATGAGCTTAAAAGTAAAGTTTTTTGTTGTTTAACTGGTAAACAACATGTCATGTTCCTCTTTAGAGGATACTTTTTTTTTGGTGGGACCATGCAAAATGTAAAACTTGGCTTTGAAGCTTGAATAATTGCATTTTCTTCGAGGTAATGATATTGATTGTAATGGCACAATGTGAAGTAGCGTACTAGCTGCCATTTTCTCCCAGAGTGAGAGAACTTTGTTCTTTATCAAAGCAAGTCTGTGCAGGTGAAGAAGCAGCCAGCCACATTCCAGTTCTTGCCTGGGGTCATGACGGTGCAGCATGCAGACCCTCGCAGCACAACACTGTTACAGAGCTAGGCCTGGCTGAATACCTGCCTGTGTTACAAGCACCTAACAGGAAAAGAGCTATAACTATGGCACTCACTCACTCACTCACTCACTCACTTACTAACTCGGATTTCTAATTGATACACAAGTTATACAAGCATCAGATTTTTAAATCTCAAAAACATCCTTTTCTCAAATTACCTTTAAAGAAAATGCAGTCTGATTTAAGGCCACTTCAGTTGGATAGGTAGCCTACTGTAGCATGGATGGGTGTAATGAGATTTCTGAGAGTTTGATGCTGACAGTTTTCCTCTAATGCACACAAACATCTTCTGAGGACACTTCTTGATGGAATGGATAATGCAGTCACAATTGCATGTCATGACACATTCTGGCAAAAACAGTGTGTCTTCCATTGCACCACTGTGCAGTTAGAGAGACCGCAGAGAGACAGTCAAAGATTGAACCTGAAGCCCCACCCATATACTGGATTTTTGAGATATTTAAAAAGTCCAATAACTATATAGCTGCCCACAGTGTAATTAACACCACCTAAACAATCAATCTTTGGATTTAGATCCCTTAGATGTGTTTGTAGTTTATTAAAAGATTGTGAACAATATACACACTGAGCAGGCCATTTCACAGTTGAAAAGTCAACTTGACATTGTGGACAAACTATGTACAGGTAATGGTGACACTGTCTCTAATTTACCTCAAACCTGGTTTGATTATTTTCTCATTTAATTGTCTTTAAAATTGCTTATGCTTAATGCTTATTATTGGACTAATCGTTGCGGCTCTGGACGTATAGCCTAGACGTTTTTTAAACCAAGGACCCCTTAACTGAAAGAGAGATGGAGCAGGGACTCCCTACTACCAATATTGTATAAAATGAAGTAGCATATTAACCTGGGCCTACAATAACTTGTAGGGCGGCCTAAAGCCTTTAAATACCTTTTTAGTGCATAGAATACTAAGCTATTAAAATAATAATTGTCGGCAGGATTTTCTAAATCATCGTTTAATGTTAAACATACATGTGGATGAGTGAATCCTTAGGATGTACTGTATCTGTGGATGGCTATCTTAGTGACTACCTTACCCGTAGGCCAGTAAGCCTATCATCAGTGGGGATTTATATTTGCTAATAATATGCTGGCTTCATGTTGAGACATTTCAATTTGAAAAAATTTCAAAGATTCACAATAATTTGGAGGCCCCACTACAGTGACTCTGAGGACCTCCTAGGGGTCCCGGACCCCTGTTGAAGATCTCTGGCCTACAAGATACTGTTTTATCAGCAGGAAGCTAATACTGTATCTGTTGATACATTGCCCAAAAGAATTTATCGGTCTTCTCTTTCTCTCTCAAGAGCAGCCTTGTTGAAGTTTGTAGCTTCTCTGCCAGCTGATGTGGAATTTCAATCTCATTTGTCACAATCTGTCACCCTGAATCAGTCCCTGTCTTTCTCCTCCTAGATACTGTAAGTTTCTAACAAAACACTGGAGTCCAGAGAGGGAAGACTGGCAGCAGTAATGTGCAGGAATAACTCCTAATCTGGACAAATGTTTGGGTACTAAATAATCTTCCTGCTGCAGCGTTTGTTGTGTTTGAGTGTTGCAAGAGTTAGTTTACACCACCTTGCTTTCAGTTTGTGATAAAAATCTCCCTCTGGAATAGTTGTTACCATAACAACTGATCCCGAGGGAGATTTTGCCAGCATGACAGCGTTTAAGAGAGTCAACAACACTGTGTGCCTGGAAAGTGTCCTTTTTGTTCACTGAATAACAAGACTAGAGAGTTGTTAGAAAAACGCAGAAGAAAAGACTTCATGGCCGTGAGTGATTTTAATTAGCGGCTTTTATTGTTTAGATTAGTGGTTCTCAAACCTTTTCAATAATATAACCTTTTGAAATATTTTTTCAGCCAAGTAAACCCTGACCAGCACAAAACATTTTTGGTAGAAAAAACTAAATCTTTATAAAGCACAATACAGGTCTGTGCTACAGTGTCTGCATTAATAAATAACAACATTGTAATCGAAAAACATTTAAATGCTACATTTCAAATGTCTAGAATCACTAAATTCATTCATTATTATAGTGTATAATTCTTTTACAAACTGATAAATTATGAAATCAAATCAAATGACCACATTAAAAACAGCAGAGCACTGGACCTGCGTTCATTTCAAAATTTTTGCTACTTGTGCTATAATAGGATATGAGTTTTGGCACAACATGCCTTTCTCGATACCTTACTTTGACAAATACAAACATATTTATTTTATATTCAGCAAAATAAGCCAAACGTGGTTAAATGTTGTCTAAAGTACAAGCAGCTGTACAAGACCTTATAAAACACAGTATAAAATTGGTAAGATTATGATTTAAATCCATAAATATCTGATAAAAGAACAAGTCACCAAGACCGTGAGTCTGACTGGGCATTTGATGGCAACTTTCAATGATACATACCATGATCTATATTTATCAGACTTCTAAGAATTACACTAAACAGAAAACATCTCCAAAGCTTCACCACAACCAGTGCTATTTATCGTGTCATTCATCATTCAGACTAAACCTTTTCTTCATTTCTTCCAGATTTCTTTCTTTGATTTAATTTCTTTTTTTTTTACATAGCTGACAAATATCTTGGCATCTCACATCAGATTTGGCAATTCTCTCTCAGCATTTGTTGACTCATTGTTTGTTCCATGTGAGCCAAGGAGTGTATTTGTATCCACCACAGCCCCACGTACTTAAAACTCTCCGCCTCCTCAATCCCCTCTTCTTTGGCCTCCCACACCCAGGTGATGGTGCAACATGCCAGCCATGCTGCACACTCATCTTCCCTCTCTTTCCCCTTTTCTCTTTTTTCTCTTTTTACACATACACACACATACTTACACACACTTACACACAAACGCACCGCACGGCCCTGCTGGGGAATTCATGGCCTCAGGCTAACAAAACACAACCCTGTCCAACAGCGGCAGTGGAAAGCCCTGAGAGAAACTCACACAGCTCAGCTCCCTCGCAGCAGGCTAACAACATGGAGCTTCATTTATGAGAAAACACATTATGACTCTTTTCTGACGGACAGTCTTGAGAGGTGGGTAACTGGCTGCCATGTCTGCCTCACAGCTAGGTTGGTTGTTAAGGTTGTTTCAAAGAATTTACTCTGTGTGCTGAGTCAACGGGCCCTCAGATGTTTGATTGACAGGGCAGACTATTAATGTGAGGAGTTATGTTTGGATGCTTAAGGTGAAAGAGTATTTTCCTAATTTGTTTTATTTAATGCATCAGTTGGTTGCTGTAACCTGAAAGTTCAAACAAAGTATGTGCAGGCTTTCTGATTTTTCACCCAATGAAAAGATATTGGTTGGCTGTTTGGAGGCGTGCAGTTGCAGTTGACTGTGATTGTGGCTGTGCTCTAAAGTTTTTATGACCTTCAGTAACCGTCACCATGTTTGTTTAAAGCTAAGTGGTTAGGGCATCTGGCATTCATTTCTTAAAGGAGTGGTTAGACATTTTGGGAAATATTCTTATACACAAGAGCTTGATGAGAAGATCGATACCACTCACATTTCTGTACAGATAATAAGTAGCTGGAGCTAGCAGCCGGTTAGCATAGCTTAGCACAAAAACTGGAAAAAAGGGGAAACAGCTAGCCTGGCTCTGTCCCAAAGTGAATCCACCTACTACCCCCCGCTCTGCACTTAGCCTAGAAATATTCTATTACATACGCCCCTTTAAAACCGCACAAATTGTCATTTTTACTTTTCGTTTTTTTGTACGTATTAAAGGGGTTGTACTCGATATGCAGTCAGGGATTGTCTCCACACGGTTCTCACAGACCAGAACAGAAAAGCTTGGATTACAACACACACAGAGGGAGTATGACTTTATTCTCTGCTAAGGACGCCATTACCCCACTATATCTTTACAGAGGTAATACTGGTTTATATATTGTTATATATATCGTGTAAAGCCCCTTTAAACAAAAAAGATACAGTGTGTTAAATAGTGATCTTTAGATTTGCTGGTGGGTAGATATTTTTACCCTCAGACAGAGCCAGGCTAGCTGTTTCCTCTGTTTCGGGTCTATATGCTAAGCTAAGCTAACCATATTGTGGCTCTGACTCTCTCTATGAAAGTGGTATCAATCTTCTCATCTTACTCTTGACAAAAAAGCGTGTAAGAGTATTTCCCAAAATGTCAAATGATTCCTTTAAAAAGGACAGAAGAGCTGCTTCCCTGCTAAATTAGGATTTTTTTTTCCACCTCAGATTCTTGCATGTAGGTTGCATAACAGCCCACAGCTAAGAAGCTACTACACAAGTTGCTCAGTCATCACTGTTGTTTGGTTTTGGACAGATTTAGGTGTTGTTTCAGTTTACGGCATTTTGTTGTCCCTGTCAGCCAGGTAGTTTCCCTTTCAACACTGCAAATGCTGTGAAATGTAAGTTATGTTTGCATTCAGTAAGAAGAAAAAATTTCAAGGAGTTTTCTTCATTGATGTCTCCACACTGTCACAGTTTGACTTCCTGAATCACACAGGCCCTCACTTGCAGTAACGGTTAGGAAGGAATGTAATCAGTGGCTCTCTGAATCAAATGATGAGTCACAGACACCGCACAAGAACATGAATGTGAAGCGTAGTATGACTGTAGTACTATGATGAAGCAAGTCACGGAACAGTGTGTACTCTCGTGTTAAAGACACATTGTCACTACAGTTAAATCTTTACCTGGACCACAATCTTAAAAACCAGCACCTTATTATATGAAACAGGCTTTCTTCTTCCTCTTTTCCAATTTGTCATCTTCAGGATTGAAGATTGCAACCAGTTTAGGACCCCCAACGTTTTACTACTCATTTTAAAATCTTAATGAATATTTTTCCTTATGTCTGTTGAAAGGATGATATGATGGTGCTTACCCAGCCTTGAGAATGTATGAGGTGATGTCCGGTGACACCCTGTCCTGGAAGGTGCTGACTCCAAGCCAAAGCAGCACAGAGTCCACCCCCGAATCACACTTTACTGGGGACGGAGGGCCTACCAAGATCCTCAAAGTGTGCTTCTGCACCAACAACACCTTGGGCAAGAACTTCAAACTGGTTAAATGTGACAGCTCCTGGCAAATTAGGGTAAGAGAAATCTAAAAGAAATCTGGGGAAGGGAGGTGATGTGTCAGAACACTGTGATTAAGAGAGTAATCTTGTTTATGTGAGTGAGTAGTTTCCCTTACAAATCGGAAAAAAAACGTCAAGATTGAAGGTGGTGTTTTGTATTTGAGCCAGACATCTGTTTTATTTAGCCTCCTTAACATGCAGGAAAGGCAATCAATCCTTCATCGGTGTACAGCAACAGAAATGATGAGAGGAAGCATTTTTAAAAGTTTCAGTGCTTCTTTCAGTGATTTCTTTTACAGCTAATTTGTTAGCCCTTACATGTAAATTTGAAGCAAGTATCATCCACAAAGTGCAATAAATGGAAGGCTAAATAAAAGTTCATGATATTTAAAAAAAATTCAAAGATTGCTCATTTTGTCTCCTTTAGGCTATCATTCGTTCGATTCTGATCAGTGGTCGATTGGGGCCGAACATCGAACATGCAGGATGCTACGGCCTCCTGCTGAAGCACCTGAAGTCAGACGAACTTCACTGGCTGCATCCAGATCTGACTGTCAGCGAGGTGGAGCAACGCTACGAGAGCCATCATGTGGAAGCTGAGTGGAGGTACTGATAGATTGCAAGGACGTTTGTGTCTGATTTGATCGTGTAAAGTGAGAGTATGGCATTTAATAAACTTGCATGGTGTGTTTGTTTTCTCTCCGAATGCAGGTATGACCTTCGTGTCAGATACGTTCCTGTCGATTTCATGGAAAAATTCAAAGATGACAGATCTACGTTAGTGTATTTTTACCAACAGGTAACAAGCTGCAGTGTATTATATTGTTAAGTTGTTTGGCTGGTATAGGATTCATTGTTTAGCCAATGAATATTTGGCAATAAAAGGTGTTGTTATGACACCACGTAAGAGAGCAGCTGTCAATGGGTTTCCTTGGCTGGTTTTGTGTTGATAAAGATGAATTCAAATTTATGTGGCACTCCTTTAGTTTGGAACAACTCTACATTAGGGCTGCACGATTTGAGGAAAATATCTAATTGTGATTATTTTGACTGATATTGCGATTGCGATATGATTCACAATATTGGAGGGAATGATAATCTTTTGTATTATGATTATGAAAAATATTAAAATTATTTTTTTTAAATAATTATAGTGTGATTTTTGCGAGACCGGTACATCTCTGCAGCACCACAATACTACATTCAAGAATGGTTTGACACATATTTTCATTTTAACAAAAATTGCGTCTCGCTGCAATTTGGATATTACACAGCCCATATTGCGATTTCTATAAAATTGCAGTTAACTGTGCAGCCCTACTCTACATATAACAATGTAAAACCTTCAGTACTGTATGACAGGGCCACAACATGTTTTCTACCGGCCCGCTGGAAACCATTCAATTCTGCAGAGAAGATGAATAATAATTATGAGCAGTACATTCAATCTGTGCTTGTGGTTGGGTTGGCTCAGTGTGGTTGGGTTGGCTCAGTGGGTAGAGCAGGTGCACATACACTTGGAGGTTTATGCCTCGGTGCAGAGGTCCAGCTTTCAAATCCGACCTGTGAAGATTTCCTGCATGTCTTCCCCCTCTCTCTCCCCTTTCTCACCTAGGTGTCCTGTCAAATAATGGCAGAAAAAAAAAATCTGTGCTGTTGCCCAGTATTGTCAATATAAAAACTGTCCGTGAGTGGAAATGGGAAAATAAATCTATATGAATCTTTATTTAGTCACCATATCAAATTATTTTTTACAATAGTGTAATAGTCCAGTATAACTGTAGTATTCATGTGTTTGTGTTTCATTTTTTGACAGGTGCGTAGTGATTACATGCAGTATCATGCCTCTAAGGTCAGTGATGGGATGGCGCTGGCGCTCGGCTGTTTGGAGATAAGGTGAGTCACTGCTGTCCTCTCGTTCTTTTGCTCTCAAAGTCTTAATTAGAGTTTTATTGAGTGCTGTGATAAGTGCAAGGTTACTTGATTGAGTTGGTTAGAGTTATACTGGCAGGTTTTCCATGTGTTATACAGAATATACTCTGGTACGTTTGATGGGTTGATAGGTTATAGATGTAGAAGAGTAGGTCATAAAGTGACTTTTTGTTTAGTTCTTTAGGAAGAACATTTGGTTGTATACAATTCATTAGTTGCTGAGATGTTTTCTTTTCATAGGAGGTTCTACAAAGACATGAATGCAAAAGGTCTCGAGAAGAAGTCCAACTTTGAGCTGCTAGAGTAAGTTTTTATTTTCCATTAATCTTGTAACGTTGGTGACATAATTTCACTCATTACTCTGCATGAGTCGATGATGAGCATTGAGTTACCCTTTTAAAAGCCCTACTGGATAATGTTGCCGAAAATCCTTGTAGCAGCTTGACTACCATTTTTGTAGTCAATTAAAAGATAACATTTAGAACATTATGTTTTAATCTGGTAGCAATATACATATATATATATATATATATATATATATATATATATATATATATATATATATATATATTTTTTTTTTTTTATTTATTTTTTTTTTTTTTTTAATTCCTACTATTTTTCTGAATGTTCCTTTACAAATGAAGAAAAGATGTGGGCCTGGACCTCTTCTTTCCTAAACAGCTGATTAACAGTATGAAGGTAAACTACACTAACCATGCTTTTCTTAATGACTACCACATTTTTCATATTTACTACTGGGCGGTCAATCAGACCTTCATCAGAATGTACATAAAAATAATATTTTAAATGTCCCTGCTTGTGATCCAGCCAAAGCCGCTACGGAAGTTGATCCAGCAAACGTTTCAACAGTACGCAACACTCAAGGAGGACAACTGCATTATCAAGTTTTTTGAGACCCTCAAAGACTTCATCAACTACGATGAAGAGGTTTTCCCATGTGAACTAGTGGTGAGTAGCCCCCTAAATCCTATGGTAGTCATGGTTCTAAACATCTGCTCTTGTTCACATTAATATTACAAACATTTTCCCACGCTCACTTGACAATAGCAAGGTTGGAGTCTTGCAGTGGAGCTGGTCATTGGTGGGAGGGGGATTCGCCAACGCACGCACAAGAATTCAGCGGTAAGCATGATTTAGGTATTACTAGAGAGGGCTTTGACCTTTCATCATACATTACAATGTGTTGTGTTATATAGCTAATCTAGCTAGCCTAGTTTCAGGATTTGTGTTAAATAACTAGTTGACCATTTTGGGAAATGTGCTTATTCACTTCCTTGTTGAGAGTTAGAGAGAGAAGATTTATACCACTCTCATGTCATTAAAGTGGAATTAATCTTCTCATCTAACTCTCGGCAAGAAAGCAAATAAGCACGTTTCCCAAAATGTACGGTAATTGTATTTCAATACAATATACAGTAACTATTCCTTTGTAATAATCCTATATACTTCTAAAAATACCACTGCTTTTTTTATTCTGATAGTTGTATTTATCAACTCCTTTCTGGATTTTTCAAGTCTAGACATATCTTTCAGAGAAACTGGTCCCTTGTCATCAGTGGATGCAACGTCATTATAGATCTAACGGCGCTTATCAAATGTAATCAGTCTCATCATAATTACATTTATTGCATTCCTCTTTTATGTGCCTCAGCCTGTTTTTCTAGCTGACTTCAAACAGATCAAGAAAATACAATGCTTATCTCAGAGCGATGGCAAGGCTCTCATAGACCTCAACATAGAGGGGGCCAGACAAGTAAGTACCACGACACTATCTACCTAGTTATACAATATTACTTTGTACAGTATTAAGAATCAGAATAGCTAAAATAAGTCTGCACAGGAAATGTGAGCCGGTACACTGTGGCCTTTTTTCTTCTTCCTGATAGCGTCTATCAATCAATGTGGCCACAGTCCCTATGGCAGAGAACATGATGGACCTTATTGATGGCTACTGCCGCTTGGAAACTGACACAGATGATACTGTCATCTACCGACCAAATAGAGGTGTGTACCACTCAGCCACTTCCCCTGTTGCAACATTACTGTGGTTAAAGCTTACAATACATATGCTGTTTCTACGGATGGAGCATATGAAAGACTTTTCAAATGTATTATTTAATATTAACTGGAATTATCATAACTAATTTCTATCCTAGATGCCAATGCACGGAATTCCCTACCTGAGATTCCTACAGAGTGAGTGGCTGTTTTTAAAACTTTGAACGATGTGTGCCCTCCCTCAGCCTCAGCGTAGCTGCAGAGTCCAAGCTGTTATAATATTCTTTTGTTGTAGGATGAAATGAAAAGTTTGAGTTATAAATGAGAAAGGCTGTTTTATTGAATAATTCTGTCAGCGCTCTGAGGAGCCATAAATTGAACATTTATAAGCGGGGCTTTCTCTCATTCTGTCTTTTCTGTGGAGCAGCAGAGACACCAGCTCGGCCAGACACAGCATGGGTGAGCTGACTGTTTTCATAGTTTTACATAACCTCCATGTATAATGCTATACATAGCATCTTCAAAGCCAAACATTTATGTCATTATCTTATAAAGTAAAAGCAAATTCATCTTTCTTTCATATTTTCAGGGTCAGAAATCTATTGTGAGATTCTCGATGAAAGGCCCAAATCAGGTTCGTCGAAAGTTTGTATTCATGTCTTTTGCAGAATAATAGCTGTGGAACTCACTTTTGAACTATCGTCAATTTAAATCTTTTTCTGTAGTTATTAAGTACGGGATCAACAGAAGTGACATTGTTCTTGGCCGAATCCTTGGTGAGGGTTTTTTCGGGGAAGTCTACGATGGAGTTTACAAAAAGGGTGTAAGTGCATCCCCCCTAGTTGAAGTATATCAATACTAACAGCAAAAAAAGAATACAACTATCTATAAACTGACTACAGATTATAATTGTGGGAAGCTTGTTGGAGAAATATAAATTAATACAATATTTATGTTACCAGGAGTGACAATTGCTGCATAAAATATGTAGCTATAGAATATAAGATTGTATTGACTTGAATTACACATGTAGCAGAGCTGCAACTGACATTTATCTTCATCTGCTGCTGCTAAAACTGCTTTTCAGAATGATCTAAAGCCTAAATGAAGATCTTCAGATTACAGTCCCAAACGCTAAATATACCAGTTTACTGTCACATGAGACCAATGAAAGCAGAAAATCGTCACGATTGAGAAGCTGTAACCAAAGAATGTTTGGTTTTTGTTTGAAAAATGTATACATTTATTGAAAAATTATCAAAATAGTTTCTGTAAATGTTTCACTAGTTTCCATTCAAATGTTCACAGCATCACTGTGTCTTTTTCTGTGGTTGATTTAACAGAATGGCGAGAGGATTAACGTGGCAGTGAAGACCTGCAAAGACTGTTCACCTGAAGTGATGGAGAAGTTCATGAGTGAAGCAGGTAATTGGTCAAATGTGTAGAATATAATGAAGCAAATGTGATAACAATAACTGTGACAATAACTATGGGGACTTTGTGTGCTTGCCAGTAATTATGAAGAACCTCAATCATCAGAACATTGTCAAACTGATTGGAATCATAGAGGACGACCCTGTGTGGATTGTCATGGAGCTTTATGAGTATGGAGAGGTTAGTGCCAATCTTAATTCCATGATTTCAGTTTTAATCTAATCGTACTGTAGAATTGAACTGAAATCTTACACAGTTCTGAGTCATTGTGTTGCAGCTTGATTCATGCATCTTAGCAAGACAGAAAATCAGTGCAGATAAAGAAGAAGTGATTCCTGTCTTACTTAAATGTGACGTTGCAGCTCGGGAACTACCTAACTCAGAACCAGAAAAAGCTGACAAATATAACTCTGGTGCTGTTCAGCCTGCAGATCTGCAAAGCTCTTGTCTACCTTGAAGGGGTCAACATGGTGCACAGGTGAGAGGCTCCTTTATTGTTTGTGTTGTTATCCAGGAAGTGGAGATACAGCTGTTGTCTTGTGTCTGTGCTGTTTTCATCACAGGAAGAATGGCTAACACAGAACATACAGTATACTACGTACGCTTAAATTTATTATCCTGGCCGAAAAGAAAAAGATCCAATAATAATCATGACTTACGATCAATTTCTTATGATTAAAGATTATGCATAAAAGCAAGGCCTCATGTTTAGGGTGTAATAAAACTTTTTGTGTGGGATGATGACAAAGTTGTCACTTAGATAGCACTACTGAGGCACCGTGACCAGCTAACCCATACTGATTTTGTATGATATGATAATGTTTGCACAGTATGTCTGTGGTGACACAGACATACTGTGCAAAATTTCCTTGTGTGATAAATCATTTGGGTTCAAGGTCATTTGTTACTGTCATGAGAGAAGAGGCACAACCTGTAATGTTCTGAGCCGATCACGCTGAGTTACAGTATGTTCTTGAAATAATTTGACTAATTGAGGTGTGATTTACTGCACAGTGGGGTGGTGAGGAAAAGGGCAAGGGGACAGTCCTATTGATAGGTACGGCTAGAAAAACAAAACAAAAAGCCTTAACATTTGAATGTAAAATGGAGTCATATAAGGCAGTGACAATAGAGCATTAATTTTTCATTTAAACGAAGCATTTATACTGAGACACAACATTACAGAGAAACATGTCATGCTCAGTTGTTTCTGCAGAATGTTAACAACATGTTTCCGACAGCAAGATTGGATTCAATCTCCTGTGAAGAAAAAAACACAGACAAAGGAAGTGGCTTTCTGCCTCTGTGGAAAATGAAAAGATTCCATTTGTATTCTTTTTTTTGCTGCAATTGTGGCAGCACTGCAGTGATCAAGAGGGGAATTCATGTCAATCAGAAAGGGCTTAGGGCCATTTCAGAAACTCTGCCTGTATTATCTTTATATTTACCATCTCCATCTGTAAATACATATGTTTCTTTCTGTCTTATGCGTGTTTTGTCACAGAGACATTGCGGTTCGGAATGTGTTAGTCGCCAGTCCAGACTGTGTGAAGCTCGGAGACTTTGGTCTGTCGAGATACATTGAGCATGAAGAATACTACAAAGGTAAAGATAGGCACTAAGGAGAATAAAGCTGATCTGATTGGTCACCTAATTGTCTAAATTATAATGCATACACACACATATCCCTGACTTAAAACATAACATAATATAATATAGTTGCCACATTTTGAGAAAGTACATCTTTTTGTCCCTGTCCAAAAATGAAAAATGGTGACCACAAAATACCAACTTCACCTATTTCTTTGCAGCATCTGTTACTCGCTTGCCAATCAAGTGGATGGCCCCGGAATCCATCAACTTCAGACGTTTCACCACAGCCAGTGATGTCTGGATGTTTGGTGAGCTTGTGATCCACTAAAATACAGTACATCAGCTCAGTGCAAAGACATTTAGCAGGTTCGGGGAATGAGACAAGAAACCACACTCACTCACACATGGCAAAAGGCAGGTGGCTGGTTAATCTTCACCCCAAAAAAGTACTGGATGATTTGCATGACAAAATTACTTCAACTGATATTATATCCAGTACTATAGGTACACAGTATTATCTCCTTTGGGGCATTCAGGGATGATGGGTTAGGAACCATTTTATATACATTTGTATAGAGCATGTACAGGATCTGCTAATTACATGATTCAATAATCAAGTTACAGTATCATCTGTTATCACCTGTGAGCTGCAGTATTTCATACAAATAGCCTCATTACAATCAAATGGATCACAGTAAACATCTCAGATCTTCATGTGTATTTACTTACACTTCTCTAAGGTGTCAGACTCCAAAATGGAAACATTGACATACTCTGACCTTTTAATGATTTCTTTAGACAACCTCATCTTTTTGCCTAAGAGATAGAGCCAAAGCAAACAAGGCATAATAACCCTAATGCTTCTCCTTATTCATATGCCTGACGCAATAATACTGGCTTGTGTCCTCCCCTAAAGCTGAACATTTTCTGGAACATAACCAAACTATCTATTATTTATGTTTTCAAGGCAAAGAAAAAGTAAACCACTCTGTGCGTTTGAAAGGAAACGAGAAATGAAAAAGAGCCAGCAGCTTGGGTTTGGGGCCATAACACAAACCAGTATTATTGCAATGGGCAGATAAAGCACGGTAGGTTTGAACCTTACGTCTAAGCATTTCTTTGTTTCTCTCCTCGATAGCTGTATGCATGTGGGAGATAATGAGTGTTGGACAGCAGCCGTTTTTCTGGCTTGAGAACAGAGACGTGATCAACCAACTGGAGCAGGGAATCAGGCTGCCCAAGCCGGACAACTGCCCTCCTGCCCTCTATTCACTCATGACGCGCTGCTGGTCCTACGACCCCAGAGAGAGACCCAACTTCACCGAGCTGGTGGTCAAGATCAGGTACTTCTCTGTTTGATATAAAATCTATTCAATAAAAAGCTCTGAGTGAATATGAATAAAAACCATTAAATTAAGGTCGGATCTAGGGTGATGACCTTTCTCTAATGATTCCTACTTCTACTCCTTTTCTCATGAGTCAATGGTTTGTAACTCTCAATTGGCAATTTCCGTTGACTCATGAAGAACAATGACAAAGGTTACTGTTGTTTTATTTTAACCTCTGCAATGATGCAAAACGTGTTTTGATTTAATGTATCAATTCAACTCCCTTGCCAGAGAAAATTCAATATAGAAGGAGTTTGATCAATGGATCACTGGTTAGTTTTAAAATGGTAAACAATTAAGAGGGTAGATCAGCGGTGCACTGAAATGATTTAGTGCCGTATATAGTTACCTGCAATAACAGCCATTTAGGTGTATTTTTAGACCTCTCTTACTAAGACATGATATAACTTGTTGTCTAAAATCTGTCAGTGATGTCCACAAGATGGAGAAGGAGCAGGAAGCGGAGAGAGAGAGGGACAGAGCGCGCGCCACAAAATTATTTGAAACCAAGTTAAACTTCAACGAGCCTCCTCCCAAGGTACGGGTCAAATTCAGCCAGTTACATGTTACACAACATCACATTATATAAAAGTAATGTTTTAATTTGGTGTATATTTTAATACAGCTTTTGAATATTTACTGCAGCCTTCAAGAATGCAACCTGGGCGCTTTGGGAACATGCTCAGTATTGGTCTACACATTCAGGTACAGTAGCGTACCCAACTACCCTCTAACCTGTTTCTTCCAAGATAACAAGCTTTACTTAAAAAATATATTCATGTAAGGTATGTGTGTATGCGTGTGTGTATGTGTGTGTGTGTATCTGTGCAGCTGAACGAGGCTTTGTGTGCCAGCTCACCTGACCTGGCCAGCCCATGTGATTACCAGTCCCCCGCCGACTCCATGAGCAGTCTCACGTTGCCGTCCATCTCCCCTCGACCTCGAAGCATGGCGGTAAGTAAGACTCAGCACTTTGTCTAAAGGTCTAATCTTGTCTGTGTGTTTGTCACTTTCCTTACATTTGAAGTTACGTGCTAAAATGTTGCTAAGTCTGGAGTTAAAAATGAATGCATTTAGAAAAAAAAAAACAGCTTTGTGTGTTGTTAACGGTCATTCTTCTGTTACACTTAAACCGATTTTAGGAGGGCGACTTTTTGCGAATGGAACCGAAAAGCAGGGAGGACGCCACGGGCCTGTGGCAGAGGGAGAGACAGCACATGCAGAACACTCTCCGCCAGCAGAGAGAAGACATGATGGAGGATAAAAAGTGGCTGAAAGAAGAGGAGAGACTCCTGGTGGGAAACAGAGCATTATTAACTCTTGTCAGCCCCTTCTCTGTGATTCTGTGCCCCCATGCCCAATTTAACGATGCCCTGGACGCTCAGTGAAACTAGACATTGTTAAACAATATCAACCCTCTCATTTACTCTCGACAACCCACTAGTCATAAATTGAATGTTCCCCTGATAACAGTTCCAGAAAGAGGTCCATGTCCATATTCTATAAAATAAACTTGCCTGTTCTTTTTCAGGACCCCATGGGACCAGAGGACACTGCCGGCCCAGAGGTAGGTGTCTGCCTACACAAACTGTCATTTCAGTCACATTAAAAGAAGAATCTACTTTAAATAATGTTCACCTAACAGCTTTTGGCGATATAGCTTACATTTCTGAGGCCAGCATGATGCCACACAACATGTAGTAGTTTGCGTAGTGTAGTGCAGCTATAATGGAGTTGGAAAACTGTTTTCAACTACCTAAAACTTCTGTAGCAGCAGTAAAGTAAGTGTGGTTATTTAAATTGGAAATCAAAGCAATTACAGTGCAATTATAACATTTTGTGATCATAGGAGAACTAAAAACAGAAAATACACATTTAATTTCCAAAATGTTAAAAAGGAATAAAAAAAGGACATTTTTGTCTTTCTTCTTCAGTGATCAGGAACACAAGATTTAATGCACTGAAATGTATTACAACAATATGCAATACAATGTTCACTCTGGTCATATATAACCATTATCTAAATTTACTTGCAGAAGTTTATACATTGCATTATAGGGTATGAACATTAAGAAAAGCATTATTGGAATTGTAGGAAACCGTCAGCAGAATTACTGGAGGCACGCTTTAGTGAAAGTAGAACAGAAACACTAAAAATGATAAGTGAGATTTAATCTGAGAGAATTGAGTTATTGTCACAGATTTATATAATTATTTTTCTGCAAATAGTCCTGGTATTTACAAGTATAGACAACATTGCTTTATTTTATAATCCTCATGAAATTCATACTTTTCCAATTCATTTTAGTCCCCTGAAGCTGACGCACAGAATGGTAAGTGCTCAAAAGAAATTAATGAATTCCATTTTATTTCAAGTCATTCTGAAAGCTATCATCGCTCCCTAAACCCTCCTGTCTTTCATATTGTTAATCTTTATGCACTGCAGCACCTCCAGAAAAGCCCCCACGGCTCACAGCACAGGTAATTATATTGATTAATTTTTTTAAATGTAATATTTGTTTAGCACCCTGAAAAGACCATTTAGTTGTATTAGCTTTGATTTTTTAGATAAAGACAATTTATAATGAACTCCATCATCTCAAGAAAGTAAAATGACCTTTCAATTGAAAGGGAATTGATGCCAACATGCATTTAAAATAGTGCCCAGTGATCCTTTGTGTAAATTAATGAGGATGAGTATTTTAATTATTAAAACACATTATTCCCTCTTACTTAGCCTGCACCCACAGCTGAGCTGGACCGCTCTGACGACAAAGTGTACCAATACGTCATGGAACTGGTCAAAGTTGTTGTCCAACTCAAGAATGACATCACTGATTCACCACCGGAAAAATATATCACCATTGTCAAGGTACACAGAGACAAAAATCTGTATTTTACTTCATTTTTCCAGTTTGCTGCTGCTTTAGAGGCAAATTGAAAGTGTGTGAATTGTAATGATAAACACAACCTCTTGAGTCATACAGCTGATTTATTATCTGCATTGATCTCTGCCCACAGTCTGTTGGGATGGCTTTACGAGATCTGATTCGCAGCGTGGATGACATACTGCCCACCTTACACAAGTCTGTCAGGACTGAGGTATTGTATATTGTTGGCTGTGTTTTCTCCTCTCCTGACTCTCTTTCTTTATTGATTTTTGGTTCATGCTGTTTGTCACTGAAACAGAACGTTGCATAACTTTTCTTCAAACACAAAGAAGCACAGAGGAAATTACCATTTCATGTTTACTATTCTGGCTAAGAACACCCAAAATCCAAAGCTTGCATATTAGAGCAGTTTCTACAAAGCCATATTTATCAAATAGAAGTTGATGCATTTCTTGCTTACTTAAAACCAAGACCAGCTGATGCACACAGGGGCTCAACTAAATGTACCTAAAGGCCCATATATGTGCTGTACATGAAAAACAGTCAAACAGTTGACGTTAATAAGTTTAAAAAAATTACTGTAGTGCCCTTATCTATTTATTTGGATTACACAATATTGTACAGATGCGTTTTATAGGCCTTTTTCACAGGAGACATTGTTATAGTAGGAAAAGTGTGTTACTAATAACATAAACGATGTCCCAGTAAGTCATGGCAGTGTGACAGTGAGTCAGCATGCATAATACCAGGACCCTAACACTGAAGCAGCTAAATGTAATTCAGCCATCATTAATTTTATTATTTCATCGCTGCTTTTCCTACTGTGACATTTCACGTATGTCTTCCATGAAAAAAGGGCCGATAGTGCCCATCCATTATGTTTGCTTACCGTCCCCACAGATTGAGGGCACCCAGAAGCTGCTGAACCATGACATGGCGGAGCTGATCAACAAAATGCGGATGGCCCAGCAGAATTCCATCACCTCGTTGAAGGAGGAGTGTCAGAAACAGATGCTGGCTGCAGCACACACACTGGCTATGGACAGCAAGAACATGTTGGATGCTGTGGACCAAGCCAGAGTTAGGGCCAATTTAGCCAAGCCAGTGGTCCTCTAGTGGACTGTAAGCCCTCTTATTCAGTTTACACATCAAGCTAAGGATTTACATCTGTCATTAAGATTTGCACACAGTTAAGCATTTTCGTTTTGATCAAACTGCTTAAAATATATCATACCTGTAAATGTGTTTTAAAGCTGGGGTAGGCATTTTTCAGAGTACTAGTTATTAATTTTAATCATCCCAATCTGATCCTGATCCCAGTACCATTATACGGTTGCAAACTTGTGGGCTTGTAAAGCCCTTTGAGATGACATACTGTGATTAGAGGCGCTAGACAGATACATAAACATGAACTTCTATCAGCCCCAGCTGTGAGCCTTTAGCAACAGTTAGTAGAAGGCTAAACTGTTAGTAACATTTTCTCTCCATCTCTGAAATGCTTCACCAATATTGACCATTTATTGTCATTTACTCTCTTTTATAGAAGTCTGTCATCTTTTTTTGGGTAGCTTTACAGCGTAGACAGTTGTTGCCAGTGCTTAAATAGAAACTTTTTCTGCAGGTTTTTTGCCATTGAATCAGGCTTTTACCTTCTAAAGTGACATGCACATGCATCTGCATTTGTAGAATAGCCAATAGGAATGCTCTCATTCTGAAATGACCTGTGATTGACCATAAGTGCATAAGTCTAGTTTTCTGTCAGACTACTTCAATTACAATATGCTGAAAGGTTATTATGGAATTTTTGCCCAATGAAGGCAAAAAGAAATCCTACTCCAGCTTTAAGTTTAAATATGATGCTATCGGCATCATATTTACGATGCCGTCATTTTAGACAAACTCCTACTACATTTAATGTTGATTGACTTAAATATCTGCTCAGAAATTGATTTATCCTTGTAAATATAAAATTTGTCTTTGGACAAGAACAATTGTCAAGAAAAAGAAATAATGTAAATTAAAACAAGTAAATGATTTACTCTTTGATACCCGTCAACAGTAACCTGAGTGAAATGCCAATTTAAAAAAACAAATACAGTATATATCTCAAGTTTGACTATGATGCATTATGTTGAAATTATTAGATGAAAACTACAATGGTATGTATAATGGATTGTCAGATAGATGTCAGGTATTCTTGAAAGAAAGATTTTTGTATTATATTATAAAATATGAAATTCTATCATGTAGATCAAGTGATATAAAAATAAATATCATGATGTATACTACTATACATGCATGTTCATTGTTGCTGTTGAAAATTTAAATCTAGATATTCTGCGAAGGACAACTGCAGGAATGACAACCTGTTGCTGCTCTTAGGTCATTTTCACACCACTCAATAAATGCTATATAGACGGAGGTTTCATGAGGGTATTTATTACATAGTATGATCATTCAAAAATAATTGTAATTATATGGCAGCATGGCTAGAAAGAAAAACCTGAAACAATTAAGAAATGATTCCCAAACCAGCACAAAAATGACCCCAGTTAATGTGTCTAATATATTATAGACTCCCAGTACAGCATGCCACTGATGGTCAAAAACAAAGAAAGTTGAGAAACATATGTCACTGTCAGTCCAACATTTCAATGACATTGACAACTTGGATGGCTTGCCATGGTTCATTAATATTCCCCAGATGATGATTCATAATGACTTTGGTTATACCTTTACTATTCTCAACAAAAATCACCAAGTTTCCACTTGACATTTCAGGTCATGACTGGATACCTCTAAGTACTGAGTGAATTCCTGTCAGCATCAGCTATATGCTTAGACCTGCTGACCAACGTGGGCAAGTTACTTGGAAAATTGGGATTTCTTATTGGTAATTGAAAAGAAAAAGTCACATTACTTTACTAGTATCCAAACACTAGCAGTAAGTTAGTTAGTTACATTTCTTGTGCCTAGACTCTAAAGCCGCCACACCTGCACACTTTGTGGAGCAGCCAATCGAGCCATTGCAGCCTTTTGGCTACTGTCCATTAACAGCTAGACCCATGGTGTTACTGATCCCAGCGTTACTAGTAAATGTAATTAGGTTACTGAATATTAAATTGTAATTCCTCAAACAACAGAAGTGATAACATTACTGTAACACCATTCCCAACACTGATGCTGGTGCCATGCTATTTAACTAACGTGTTACGATAACTAACATGCTAAAGAGACAATATACTAAACATTGGCACGTTAACATACTAACATTTGTATGCTAAAATGCCAAATCTTACATTGTGCTAAGCATTAACATGTAACAATTTCCAACCCTGGGCTTGTTAACATGCTAATGTTAGCATTCAGGTCAAACCTGACACATTACAGCTGAGGCAGGGGAAGTTCACCTGAGGCTGATAAAGTTTAGACAGATGAAGGTTGAGCCAAAATGGCCACACTAGTTTTATAAGGATCTAAAATTAGCAAACTTTTTGGTGGTGTGTAAAGAGCAACATAGCCTCATGAGGCCATTAATGCAGCAATATTACATAAACTTGTCACATTCCGAGTCCTGAAGTAGAGTTTAGCTACATGGTGAATGTCAGACTTCACTAACTAGTGGTGGTTATGGATTTTTCACACCTTCTCACAAGAGCTAGATCATGCCAGCTAGCCAAGGGGGTAGGAAGAGGCCAATGGTCCCAAGCAGGCACACAATAATGAACATCCACAGGAAGATGCGGTCAATCACCATGGCAACATACTTCCAATCCTCTTTCACCTGTGTAGAGTTAAGAACAAGAGAAATGGACAGTGGGAAAACATGAAATAAAAAAATAAAGTTACACATGAAATTCTTTTTATGATGTCACCAAAAGTGACCCCTTTCACATTGTTGATTTTAGATTTGATTCAACTGAAGAAAAAGAAAATTATTCTTCAGATTAATCTAAAATTAAAATAATTATTAGTAATGACCGTAGTTAGTGTTTTTCCGCTTTCTTTGTTTGGTTTAAGGAAGACCCTAAGCCCACCTCACTTTCAGCGCACCCCTGTGCACCTTTAGTAAAGCAATAACTCTAACCATACTTTTCTTTTAGTTAGGCTCTCTCAATTCAGGTATGTTATTTCAGTATACAGTAAAGTTAAAGTTTTCCCATCCTGGTGTACGTGTACAACAACAGTACAGGTGCATGTGTTTTTTGTGTGTTTGTAAGCTGTGGAGTATGCTCTGTACTTTAGGAGCAAAAAAATCTTAAACAGGACTTCACATTATGACTGACATTTGTTCTACTGCTATAACAAAGCACATTTTTGGCATACAGTATATTCACATTAGCATAGAATCTATATACTGTGAGGCTGTTTTAAAGGCCAAGAGTGATACAAATAGCAAGTGTCTTTAAAGTGCCATCTTGATAATAGTAGATGTGGCATACTCACGCTGAAATCCGCATCCTCTGCCCTCAGATGGTCTGCAATGTAGTGCACCCCTTCCAGAGCACGTAAAACATTTGGTGAAAGCAGGATTGTTGAGTCTGATACTGTATTATCAATTTTAGTTGGCCTCTGAGTGGGATTGACTCGGGCCCCTGTTAAATGTCTGTTGGTCACTGCAGCCCCCTCCTGTCGGTTCTGGCTGTTCTGTGGGGTTTTCTGTTGTGGTGGGGGAGTCGAGCCGGGCGGTCTGGGTGAAGGAGGGCGGAAGGAGAAATATGACGTCAGTGTTCCCAGCTCTAAATCCTCAAAAGAGCTTCTCAGAGGGTCTTCTGTCGTGGTCCCATCTCTTAACCAGTTCACAGAGGTGCTGAGGCACTTGCCAGATTTGTACCCGGCAATCCGGCCGTCCCGCCGCTCCACCGCTGCTTCCTGCTGCAGCAGCAACAGCCTGTGACGCCGGCCGTCTGGCGCAGGCCGTCGCATGAACAGCCAGCGTGGGATCAGGTCCAGGAACACAAAGTGGACCCAGTGGGGCATCTTGTGAGTGCTTGGAGAGCGATGGTGCACGTTGAGCACAAAGACAGTGATGACGATGGAGAGGGTGACGAAAATCATAGTGAAGAGGAGGTACTCGCCGATGAGCGGGATGACGAGGGATGTGGACGGTATGATCTCAGTGATGAGGAGAAGGAATACAGTGAGGGACAGCAGCACAGAGATGCACAGGGTGATCTTCTCGCCACAGTCTGAGGGTAGATAGAAAACCAGAACAGTGAGGCAAGAGATCAACAAACAGGGGATGATGAGGTTGATGGTGTAAAACAAGGGAAGCCTTCGAATGATGAAAAAATAGGTGATGTCTGGGTAGATCTCATGGCAGCAGTCGTATTTCTTTGTATTGTATGTCCCCACGGCGTTGATGATGGCCCATTCGCCGCTCTCCCAGTAGTTGTTCAGGTCCACGTTTTCAGTTCGCTCCAGGTCGATCTTGGCCTTGTCGTACGTCCAGGAGCCAAATTTCATTTTACAGTTCTGTTGATCAAAGGGGAAGAAGGTGACGTCGATGCTGCAGGAGCTCTTGTAAATGGCAGGAGGGACCCAGCGGACTTTCCCGTTGTGGAATAGGTGAGCTTTCGTCATATGGGTCACAGCAAACTCACCGTCAGCGCTGGAAACGCAGAAGTGGTCATATGAGTGATGGTGACATACGGTACGCTACATCAGTTTTAAATATCAAAAGGCTAAAATAGCAGATAAACAATCATATCCTGCTTCTACTACCCCATGTGCTGAGAAAATAATTTTCTTACTTGAGAAACTATGCAGTGAAAAAGCATTTTCCAATAATAATCTACTCCAGTAATCTCCCTCCATTCATCGCTTTAGTGGTGATAATAGCTTCTACTGAAAACCTAATGATGAGCCGTTATCATTTCATCAGTTTCACACCTTTTTTAATTTCACTCACAGATTGTGATTACACTGGCTCGACGGAGTAGAACTCCATCATCAACTCTCTCAGTTTAATCTCCATGAGGTGGATTTAGGAGAAGGGAGAGGTTTCTTAAAATCTATTTCACACTGAAGCAATACACGCATGGAGGTTGTCTTCATTTTCAATCGAAATAAACTGTGTCAACATACATTTACAGAGATGCACAATACAAAAGCAGTTAATAGAAATGTTTGGCAACGTACAATTTGAGACAGGAAGAACTGTTCAAGTTATGTCGTAATTTTAATTAAAACTCTTTGACTTAATGCCAATGTGAAGGTATAGAAAGGAGCAGAATGTTTTATTATCACTAGATGGCGCCATTTTTATACTATGCTCCTTTCTGTTACTCTTTTCTTACGTTTGTGTGCAACTCTGCTACAAGCATCTGGGGCATGTTATGAAAAGAAACATTGTAGTATTACAGTGCAGTAGACAGACATAGTTGGCTTTACCCGATCACCAATTAAATAGAATGCTTATGTTATGAAGAGCTGAATAGATTTGTCAATCTGAATAATCAATTTATCATTTAGAGCAATGTAAAGCTTCTCAGATGTAAATATTTTATGGTTTTCTTTGTCTTTTATGATGGTAAACTCTGGATTTTGAACTGTTGGTTGGAAAAAACAAGCAATTTCAACAGGCCGTCTTCAACTCTGGGAGATTGTATTTGCCATAGTTCACTATTTTGTGACATGTTATAGACTAAACAATAAAGTGGTTAGAGAGAATAGTTGAATAATTTAATTTAATTGCAGGCCTAATGTTAAAGTTCTTTTTTTACTGTTATGTTAGTCTCATATCACACCTACTTGTTGTAGAGGACGATGTCTGGTACCCATATGAGCTCTGACGGCACTCTTATGGACGTTACATTATCATAGTCGGATGGTTTCCAGCGAAGTTTGTAGTCATTCCACTCCTTGGAGAGACACAACATGTTTTAGGGGGCTATGATCCTTAATTGTCAAATAAGTCATCCCATTCCTCATGAACTTTGACAAATGAGCAAAGTAGATGAAAGTTTTCATATCCTTACCATTATATATCACCAGAACTCCTCTAAGAAGAAAAAAATCTTAATAATAAATTAACACAGACACACATTTTTCTGACCTGTTTAAGCCACACATTGGTTGTCATCATTTGGTTCTTCTCATCCTAGCAGACAGACAGAAGGAGAGAGAGAGACAGACTGAGTTAAGGCTGTCAACTCAGGCCAGAGGAATATGAGAGAGAGGTTCTTGGAGGTTTGTCAAAGCAGACCCAAATATAGCCTGCAGCAACTTTACTTCAATAACTTGATGGAAGTGTTCTCTAGTAGTTTGTTCTGTGGAGAGGGTGCATACAGTAATCTAGTTTTTCTAAATGTGTTTTTGCTACTGTATAAAAATGCCAAAACATACTGTTGAAAAAACACATAAGGTGTAAACTGACAGGATACATTTTTAATGAGTTGCTATGCCTTAACGTTGGTTAGTATAGGGTGGACTAATCATACTAATTAAAGCTCTAGGGACACATTATTGACAGAAATTATATAATCCCATTATGAAATCTTGGTTCACATTAAAAGCAGCAGCTTCCAAGTCACAGAAAAAAAATAGCTTGTGTTTAAATATCACCTCTATTAATTTTCTTATGTATGTACTATATGAATTGGACAAACATGCGTGATGACTCACCACATCAATGAGCTGTGCTATGGACAGTCCGAACTTGACAATGACCACGTCAGAGATGTTTGGCACGGGTCTCGACCACTTGTTGTAACCAGCGAACAGCGTCTTGAAGAGCTCGTCCTCAGCGTGCGAGTGGGTCTTTTCATGACAAAGAACTGCAGATACATTATTGCTTTTTAATTGAAGTGTTAAACGTTAAACATTTATAGAGCTACTGATATAATATGACAATAATGGGATTTATAAATGGGTCACATTTGTTCAACACTGTACAAATGAAATTCCAGATTAAATTAAATTTCACTCATATGCATTTAATAGGTCCATTAGATATTTGAAGCTGTTAAAAGTAAAGTAACCAATGTTAGTGCAAATGTCCTTTTGACATCACGGTAATGTGGCCAGTTTGAACTCCTGACTTTGTTTTGTTGGTATCAAGCAGTAAATATTTGTTGGTATTATAACAAATGCGTGTGAAGTGAGTACTGAAGAAGAGGATAGGAGTAAGTTTCACAGTATATAGGGATCATATCTATGTTCTCTCACCCGTGTCTCCTCTAATCCTTACTTGACAAACTAGTTAATCAGCCTGGCATCATATTGGCTTTTGGGAGTGAAGATGAGTGTTGTGAACATCTCATGTTTCAGCATACATGCCTGCTCTGAACAACTAAAACCTTTCTTGGTAAAGTCTTATTGACTTTTCCACATCTCAGCAAATCTTTTGATCTCTTGATCTGAGCCTCCCATGTGGCTTGTCTGCTAAAACCTCTCGAGGTGAGCAGGTGGAGAATGGGGCAACACCGATTCAGCTTCAACCTCTTTTTATCTATCTAATGTTATTTTTATGCATGTTGCTTCACAATGAGAGGTGGCTTAATTAAACTGATTTTGAATATGAAGTCTAGACAGATTTGCATACAAGTTCAGACTGACTCAGTGCATTTTATTTTTCATTTTCTGCAGAATGAATAGCATGGAAATAAACAGCAAATCCCGCCCCTTGGGGATTACCGCTTCCACCTTCATCAATGTTGTCAGAGTCAATTACACACATCATTGCTTGCTTGTGTTAAGTGGAGGTGAGCTAATTTCTCACGAGTGAAGGGTGTTTATTGTCGAGCTGTCTGTCACCCTGTGTTACAGCTGATGCATGAAACAATTAAATTAGTTTTCACTTTAAGCAGAGGGTGCTGACGATAGCGTGTTTGCATTTGTGTATACAGTATCCTGAACGATATTGGATATTTAAGAGTTAAAAAATAATCTGATAATCATATAGGGCCAATAAATGTAATTATTGTTTTTCTAAACAATTGTAACCAAGATAGGTATACCTTACATTTAACTAAACTAAGTAATGGTTTCCCTGTTCAAAAACTACCCCAAATATATCACTGACTTTACTGTAATGAAATTTCTTATCCCCTATAGACCGACTCGCAATACCACGGATAACTGCAATAAGTCAATATCTGCCAATTCATCGGTGCTGCTCTAGTGTATAGAGTATGTTTGAACGTGCATTAGTCATTCATTCTCCTGTTCGTAATCATACTTTTACTACTGTTTAATGTACAGAGAGAACTTATCTTATGACCAAATATCTCATGGCAGCTTCTCTCTAGAGATGTATATAAGGAAATAAGTAAGGCATCACAACCAACAACGCCAAACCTCAAAAATCAATATTATTTTAATTTTTTTTAAATGAGACGCCATTGGGGTTGCATGCTATTAACACCCACTCCCTCTGCATCTCTGTTTTACAGTGTAAGGGTGTAATGCAACCGAATAAAGTGTGCTTCCATCAAAGATCCTGAAATGAGACCTTGGGCCACCTGAATTTGGCAGCAGTCGCAAAGGCCACATCGTTACCTGACCATGGGTAAGTTGTAGTTCTGACGACCACATTGACAACCCATAACTGTAGGACAGTCCACTGGAGGATACCCACATGAGGGTCTTAAATGTTACATGAAGATGACCTGAGGGATACATGCAAATCTGTTGAAATGATTTATTGCCTATGCTAATTCCTTGGCTTGAGGGTCTCTAACAGTGAAAGCACGGATAAATATGCAGATGAAGTCTCTGTGTAACACAGCTGTCTTACAAATGGGGTCAGTGGCTAGCATGTGGGGTAGCAATTTAGGCAAAACGTAATTATTTTAGCAATAGTTTGGAAAAAAGAAAGAAAAAAGGAGGCATTAGATGTGGTATAGTGTGAATTCAGAGTTAATTTGCCCGTGGCGCACTGGGGCGCATCTCCTGCCATCATGAACTAATTTCATTCTGGCAAAACAAGCATGCAACAGAGACTTCTTATCTGCTCTCCTGACAGTCAGGGCGGTGCACGTTCATCTGTCCGTGCATCTGGGAAGAACTAGATGTGGGGCTTACAAAAAAAGGTGGCATAGATCAAAGGCTCCTGCCAGCGGAGACTTGAAATGAGATGACACCTCCAACATCCAGCACACTGAACCGTGCATGTTGGATCATAGCCAAGCCCCCTGGCGAGATGTATGAAACACTGACCAGTTTAGATGATCGAGTCAGCAGCTTCCCAAGACAGAGGCGCTCTCGTGACATTAGGCTGTCAAAATATCTAAGAGTAAAAAGTTTAATAAAAAAAACAACAACAACATGAAACAATTTTTCACAAGTTGACTAAAATTGCAGGATTTGAGTCAGAAAGCTGAACTCTGTCAGTGACATTATGAGATGTAGATTGGCAGAGAGCAAGCACCTGCACATCTGATTGCTGTAGCATGTCAACACGTAGGACAGAGGGGACAAAAACTCTCACGTACGCCACAAGAAGACATAGGTTATCTTAAACCTTTTAGTGCTGGTTTGTGCATACAAAGAGGACCCATGAATGCCCCTGCAGAAGCTCCTGAATAAATAAATAGAGCTGCCTTGAGTTCCACTGTCAAGATTGATGGATTTAAAAAGTTAAACTGAATTTAACTTTTATTATTTTAAGAATCAAATATGACCACAAAAAGGTCTTGAAAATAGGGCACAATGGATACAGCAGTGAGAATTAAAGTTGCAGCTCAACTTAAAAATAATTTTATTGTGGTTGAACAGTGAAACCTGCTCCGAATTCTGACTACAAACATGCATATTTGTCTTGTCCATTTCTGTTTTTGAGAAACAAATATGTGACCATTAACACCCACTGAAAATATAGAATAGAATATTACCTCACACTGTGAATTTACCAAACGCTCAGAAGGTAACAGAGAAGCTAGCTAGTTCAGTCATCTTTTGTATAGGCCTACTGCTAACAGCTTTGTTATACGTGTTATTAAAACTAAAAGTGCTGCAGAAGTAAAAGATGGAGGGCTCCCTAAATCTACATGCAGTGGTGAAACTGGTCTCTTCCAGAATTAATTTATGGGTGTCACATATCAAAACAAATGAAAGAATGAAAGAAATACACACTGTATCTTAGTATGTATGGGCTGAAATAACTTGAGTAGACTTTAGCTTTGGCGCGAGACGATGATTTAACTAATTTGAGAAAAGCATTGTGGGAGTTTTGGGTAAAAGTGCGCAGGTGTTGAGATTGAAAGATAAGGTCTGGCAATAAAGAGACTACGTTAAGGTAACTCGAAGTTTATCCCTATCGTGCAAATAATGTTTAGTAGCCTTCTGACTGTCAAAGTTAGCGTATTGTTGTGGTAAAATGTCGGCTAAAACATGATATTTTGCTTTTCCATGTGGGTCCATGGCGTTTTGGACAACATTTGCATGTGTATCCACTTCTCCGTTTGTGGAAGCCACGTTGAGGTCACGATAAAATGTTTAAAAAGTGCTTACCTGACTGACACAAGAGTAGCGAGAAGAGAATAGCCGTCCTCACAGAGAACAGGTGGTTGTTTTGTCCCATTTTCGACTCTGCTTAAAATAAGTCCAACTTCACTGGAGAGCACGGAGGTATTTACGTCCGCTGTCAAAACGTTACCTTGAAATAGTGTTTTGTGAGCAAAATCTGTCATCTTCGCAGTTGGGAGTCATATCAGGACAACTTCACCATGCTGTAGGCTATAGCCCGTTTACATCTGTGGGCGGGGACGATACTCTGTATGAATAACTTTACTGTCTTTTCCCTAAAACTCTGCAACAATGGGTATGTGTGTCACTCTTCACACTTTAGCCCTGCTTAGACTGAATGAGAGCGAGCAATTATAGACCTCTTGTTTCCGCGCTCCAAAAGCCTGTCCGCGCACTGAGTCCGTTAGCCATGATCCGGTGCTGAAACGGGCAGCGGCACTGTAACGCCGTACCTTACCTCTGGTGTATTTGCAGATTAAAGTGCCAGTTCAATACTGCCTATACAAATCCGGTATCAAGAAATTAATTTACGGAAAATAGTCCGCTTTGTTGCTGTGTATATATATTATCCAAACAAATTCCACCCTTTTACGCACGGTGCCAATACTTTACGCATCCTTTGTGACCTAATCTAAGGCTTCGATAACAATTTAAAATGTTAAATTAGCTCTATTCCATGATTAGAAGCATTTTTAGTGACCACTTTGGTCTATTAGGTCCGCAAAACCGCATCATCCACTGTGAGAAGACAGGATACATCTGAGTACTTCGCGTCTTTCATCTGGTACCTATAACAGTCCCTCCTCCTTTCTCTCTCCTGCTCACTCTTACACACGCACACATACACGCACAGGATTCACCGTTAAAGTGGTAACTTGTATGTATGGGAAATGATAGACCATTAAGTCAAATTACATCCCGCTCGCTCCAAAAGAGTAAAGACTAATCGTTTATTTGTTTTGTAGAACATTTAAAGCATGTGTTAATAAGTGACACATGCAACTGAAACGTCCGTGGGATATTTCTATGGGAGACAGCTAGAGGGCAGACTAGGTGAGTGAATATGCCTTGTGACGTGTTGGTCCCCCTAAGATATTGATGTGAATAGAAGATGTGAAAGCATGGCAATGATCACATTCAGAAAACAAACAAAAACAAACAAACAAGGGCTGATTTATTGTTTGTTACTGTTAACTGGTAAAGCATACTTCATATCATACATTGTACAAATTCATATTATTATATATTTAATGATTTCAAACATGAAAGCATTCTTTCTCCTGTCAGGGTCAAAGAGAGAATAGCACAATGGTCCTGGATACACAACAAAAGCCTGTAGTTTTTCTTGTCTGATCCTAAAGTTTACATACTGTGTGAAATCTCAAACATTCATTTACACAATGTGCAGATTCAGAGGTGCTATGTTTTAAGAGTTTTATCAACTTTTCTTATGGTGTGTTTCTTGCTTATTTCTTTCTAATCACAGGAATTGTCTAATTGCTTAAAGTGCTCATATTATGCTTTTTGGCTTTTTCCCTTTCCTTTATTGTGTTATATCTTTTTGTGCACATTATAGGTTTACAAAGTGAAAAAGCCCAAAGTCCACCCACAAAGGGATTTACCATCTTCCAGAGAAATCACAAACCGCTCCAAACAACTCTGTTGTAGTCCAGCCTGTCACTTTGTGACACACGTTCTAATCCTCGCCTAGCTGCTAGCATGGCACGCCCTCTTACTCTGCTTCTGACTTGCTATTAGTCCTTACTTAGCTACTGCGCATGTGCGACTCCCAACAAAGATGGAACAGAAGTGAGATGCCTCACTTTGTATCTAAAACAGAGAGCTCAACACACAGGGTGAAAAGAGGAGCTGCAGCAATGTGCAGTACAACAAATATATAGTGTTTTTTGAAAATTAAACCACATAAACCTATTCTGGTACAAGCTCTAAATACAATTATGAACCTGAAAATAAGCATAATATGAGCACTTTAAACAATATCTTGATCCTCATACACAGGTTATTGCATAGTTGTTTTTTTTCCAAACAATGAAAACAATGGTTTGTATTGCAGACCCAGTTGCAGTCTTCTCCTTTTTTTGTTGCAAAAATTAAAATGTCAGTTGGAACACACTATATTATCCTAAGCATATCCTGGCCTCCATCCTCACCCTGGAACCAGATGGCTGATCCATAGCTTCCCCTTGAAAAGACTAACAGAGCCATTATGTTTGGTCTCTGAAGGCCATTCTAGTTTGATCCATTAACACTCAACTTGGCTTAAACCTGCACCACATACTGTTACCACATTTGACCTCACCCAATTCCATGAATAATGCCTGAATGGAAAATAATATTTTATTTTATGGGGTTGAGTTATGGGGTTATAACTTGGGTGAAGGGAAACATTTTTTTTAACCAACAATGCTTTTTTGCTTTGTTCTCTTAACTTTTCTGTCATCTTTTAACAACGTTGATTCCTACAGTTGATATAATGGCAGACCTTGACACACTTTGTATCATAGTGATCTAAGCATATATAGATAAATTAATTAAAAATATAAAATGGCAGGAAGGTTTATTTCCCTTATTTTGGGTCTCACACAGGATACCATACATCCTCACCAAGTTGGAGGATGACATGAGGGCAGCCAGTCTTTTCAACACTTCCTTAGCGATGAATTTTGGCAATGTCTTTCAGCTGCTTGGTGAATGAAGCATGCAGAGACTGCGATGAGATCTCCAGCCTGTTGGCGATGTCCACTGCAGCGCGAAGCATGTCTTCGAAGGCCAAGGACTCTTCTCTGATTCTGCTCAGGAAACACAAACGATCCAGGTCACAGAGTGAAGGGAAGGAAGAAACAAGGGCAGATGTGGAGAGATACAGAGTAAGTGAAAGAGTAGCTGAGGACATTAAATACATTATAAGGCGGTCATACATATGGATGCTGTTAAAGCTGGTTATGTAATAGGAAAAACTGTGTAAAGGGGAAGACGTATAATGCAAAGCATGACAGACAACAAAAGGTCATTTAGTGGTGCACCATACCATATGTATAATATCTGTATGTGTAGACACAGTGAATGCTCTTTAGTCCGACACTTTGTACTCAGCATTTATAAAATAATTTGTATGCGTTAGTTACCTCAACTAACAAATTTCCTGCTGCATATCAGGTGAATTACTGGATTCAGATGTATTCACTTACAGAGCTTATTTTCATTAACAGTTGATCTGTTAATTGCTTTTCAGTTAAGTGTTTGTTTATTTAATGCCATAAAATAGTACAAAATGCCCATTCCAACTTCTCAGAGGCCAAGGTTAATTCTTCAATTTGTTTGTTTTGTCCAACGAACACTCCAAAACCCAAAGGTATTTGCAATGACCTACACATGGAGAAAGCAGCAAATCCTCACATTTGAGAGGTGGGAACCAGCATTTGTGTGACAATTTTGCATGATAATAAATATCTTAAACAATAAAAAGAGGTTTTTGTTTCTGATTACTTTGAATTGTAACCACACATATGTTACCCACACATATCAGCAGCTGTAAGAAGAGTAGTAAACAGAAATCTTGACACCAATCTAGACTGCAAGCAGAGACACACTGCAGGAGCATTGCATCATTATATTAATAATTTTGCTAATTTCTTTTGATTGACATGTGCATTATGACAGACAGGTTGAAACAGCAGTCATCGATGCAGTGGCCTATGCTCTAATAAAAGACAAACAATTTCCTTTGTCTGCCATCACTTGAACACAGATCTTCGCTCACAGTTCCTCCCATTTATGTGATCATTCATTTGTTTATGTCTTCAGTACGCTAACAAACAAGAACTGATCTTTTATTAGCTGCTCTCTTCATATTTTAACTTTGACCTTTTATTAAGCTTAGCAGACACATTCTTCCTGACATCTTAAAACAGATTATTGCACTCACTTCTGCATCCCAGCGCTCAACACTTCCCCCTCCAGCTGCTTTTCCATATCTTCTTCAGCTTTCTCCACCACCTCATGGCAACTCTTGTGGTCCTCTTGGATGCCAATGACATTTTCCTTAATCACATCTTCATAGTTCTGATCTCCCAACTCTGCCCCCACAAACTGCACCAAGTTCTCCATCACTGCCTTGTTTCCATGCTGGATGGCCTGCAGATAGGCCAGCTCCTCTTTCTGGGCCTTCAGCCTTCGAGCCGAAGCAGTGTTAGTGCTGAAGTGGACTGAGCACTTGTCCGGTTGAGGCTCATACTGCAGCGTAGGTGAAGCTGCTGATGTGACCCAGTCTTGATTGTTTCTTATCCTTACAGGCTCATCACCAACTGCCTGCAACGTGTCATTGGTGGCCATTCTCGTAGAGTAAATGTCAAAGCCTGAACCCCAATCTCCACTTTGGCAGAGCGTTGGGGTTGCCATGGATACCCAGGCCAAGATGAAGGGCATCCAACAATGCCACATGGTAACCTGAAAAGAGAAGCAGGTAAGTGACTGTTAATAACTTCTGAGAACTTCAACAGGTGTGGAAGCACTTTGAAGGAGACATTCTGGGACATTTATTTGCTCTCTTGTTGAGTGTGAGATGGAACGATTAATACCACTCTCATGTCTTCACGATAAATGCAAGGCTACAGCCAGTAGCGGCTTATCTAAGCTTAGCATGAAGACTGGAAACAGAGGGAAACAGCTAGCCAGGCTTTGTCCAAAGATACAGAAGAAAAAATCTGCCTACCAGCACCTTTTAAGCTCAATAACTTTTACTGCTCCCAGACAAGAAATAGTGCAACACAAAACCCCTTATGAAACAACAATGTGTCGTTTTTATATTTAGTTTTTTGTCCAGATTAAACAAACAACATATAATGTGTTAGTTAATTAGCTTTAGAGGCCCTGGTAGGTGGATTTTGTTATCTCTGACAGATCCAGGCTACCGGTTTCCCGTCTTTATGCTAAACTAACCTTAACTTGCTGCTGACTGTAGCTTAATATTTTACGGATATGAGAGTAATATCAGTCCTCTTATCTAACTCTGCAAAAAGTTTTTTTTCTCCAAAATGTCAAATTATTGCTTTAAGTGAAATGCACATTTTAAGGTGCTGGTTTAGCCCAGATAGTGTACATGTTACACTTTTAACATGATTTTTATTCAAACAGCATGCAAGTCTGTAACCTTTTTTGTTTTTGAGTTAATTAACTCATTCACATAATGTCTCTAGTGGTTATTACCAAAAAAGTCATGTCGCTAAGATAAATAAATGTAAATTCATGTTTAAAGACATCTTTAAAGTCAATATCTCTGCAGATCTTTGGAGCATTGAGGGAATATTAGGTGTGGACCCTCATTTGTTCACTATCACCTTTTGAAATCAAAGCTTCTCCACTCTGATCCCTCAGTAGTCACAGATAAACAGGGATAATAGCTGTGAATCCAAAGAACCACAGTCTGTTTATTAGGTACATTCCCACAGCTTAAATTCTAATCTGAAGGTTTTATATTATATAATATATTACGTACTATGTACTTTCTGCATCTCCATGTTTTAAACAGCTTTATTTAAATCACGTAAATATTGGGGATAGTTATTATGCCAAAACAAAGGTGCTCTGGTGACCTCAAAGGCTAGACCTAAATCTGATTTGTGACCTTTAGACATTTATTGTCTGTATGTCTGTATCTGTCAGTAATATAAACATTTCCATTTATTCTATTTAATCTTTAATATCGTAGTGGCTCAAAAATGTGACACTGAATGCCACACTGCATATTTTAGCAGTGATCATTTCATACCATTGTGTAGTTTATCAGCTAACATTTCCTTTCTCTTGTCACTGACACCTTATATAAAATGCTATATATATATATATATATATATATATATATATATATATATATATATATATATATATATATATATATATATATATATATATATATATATATATATATATAATTTACTCAAAGGAGCAGGCTGCTGTACTACTTGAGGCAGTTTGATCAAGGGATATTTGGAGTCCTAGGAAGTCTTTCTTTTTATCAAGACCCACATTACCCGAGATGGAATATAAATGCTTTTATAATTAAGATTTTAGCAACTGAACACCTATTTAAGAAATGTTGAAGTTAAGAAATAACTTAATGTTGAAATTTACTGGAAATTCCACTGAATGTATAGCATTGAAAAATTATTTTTGTAAACCATCACTACCTGAAACTAGAAGGGCACTCGAGAGCGCAGACCTCTGCCAAGGCATGCCCTATCTCACAATGTTAACGAAAGTGAAACATTATTTAAAAACTTGATTTTACATTAAGTATCTTTTAATGGTTCAGAAATTAAGATTTTAAAAAGTATTTTTCCAACTGTTAAAATACAACCAGTCAAGTTAAGATTCAAAAACAGGTTTTTCAAATTGGGTCGTTGACATTTAGCCTAGACACCAAAATTCAAGATAAAAAGCACTCAAACAACAATTGTCACTTTATCATTTTGTGGACTGCCATTCATTTTTCTCTCCTGTGCATTTGGAAATATATTTAAAGACCCATACCAGGCCTGTGAGGTAGAGGCATTGCAGAGCTCTTTCTGCTGTTAGAGCACATTTAGTTTCAGCTGCAGTTTACTTTTACAGCAGCCTTGAAACTATCTCAACTTCTCACTGCTGGAGTGAAACTTTTAGTTGGTTGACTTGTTTTGCAGAGAAATGCAAAATGAATGCCCAGTCATGCTTGCTAGAATGGACACCGTAAAATTATTTATTTTAAGATGAGTTGTGGTGTGGCCCAAACCCATAAAACAACCAACTGTTGGCCTCTCTCCCTACCTGCCTCCCTCTGTTTCTGATTACTTTAAATGGTGACCTCACATATGTTACAGCAGCTGTTAGAATAGTAGTAAACAGAAACCTTTAAACCAATCCAAACTGCAAGAAGAGACACAATCCAGGAGCTTTGCATCATGACGTCTAAGTAATAAATGTGCTCATTTCAGGTTGAATATTTCAGATATTGTTGACGTCATGAGCATTTACAAACCTCTTTGTACTATTATAGATATCTGCTGCTTCACTGTGACAAGTCATTCTTTGTCCTTCAACAAACCATAGCGTTTACCCTCAAGTATGCAAATATTTGGAAAAATATTTTTAATAAGTCTACATTTCCTGTTGAACTTACTTTGAAATGGGCTAGTAAGATTCAGAAAACACACCTGTAGACGAGTTTACTGTGAAACTTGTCATAAGGTGAGGGAAAAAAACACTCTAATGTTGAATGGTGTCTCCATCTTCTAATTGGAGAGCTGCAGAACAGCATGTCCAAAACTTTTTATTGCTCTGAACTTTTACTGCACTTGTTTGGGTGTATATAAATCAATATCTTATGGCATAGAGTGACAACACTTTCAACCTAATGGGAGAAAGTAGCCAAATGGAAATATAATTCATCTTAAAATATAACTTTATTGTCTCTGTGTTCTATTAGCATCGCAGCAGTAAAAGGCACAAGTCAAAGGACATTTAGTGACATTATTTCAGTCTCTAAAAGGCCTGCTAACTATATGCACACATACTCCTCTCTGTGTCACAGATTGGCAGGAGCAGTTGTCTTTGTCTTTGGAAAATGTCTGCACAATTTCCACGCTGGCATTTTATGGTTTAGTTGAAACTGTTTGTGTTAGACTCTCTGTGGCCTGTAGTGACCTTTTTTGGCTTCGCTGTGAAGGATCTGTCATTGTAAAGTGGCTTTTATAGGCTGACTTTTCTTTTGGCTTAAAATAGCAGAAGCTCGCCTGCAGAGGGAAAGGAGTTCCCAGCCAAAAGCTCAGAAGACCATTAGGATATTTCAGTTCTTGTTTCTGATCTAGTGGTGTCCCCGACTAAGAATTTACATATTCAAATCACAATTATCATGTCTAAGAGCTTCTTTCTTTTCACATTTTATTTACGGCAATATGTTGATATTTATATAATATTTGGCTGTATATTAACTTATTGGGAGAAAACAGGTAGTTTTATGTAAAATCAGACATTGAACCCCCCATATAGCCATAATGGCATGATCCTCGTTTCATAACTGAAGAAATAAAAGGATCCATAATACATTTTATTTCTATGTTAAAAACTGTCAACTGGCAGAGTTTAGGACTGAGGCTGGCTGAAGCTTCAATGAGCACCCAATGGTTAAAGAAATCAGGTTTCATTTTCCCACCTTGATTGAATAAATGAATCAGGATTACTTTCTCAATTAATTGATTAATAATTTGGTCCCAAAAATGTCAGAAAAAAAAAAAAAAAAAAATGCGTATCAAAATTTCTTAAAGCTTAAAGTGATGGTTCGGAGTAATTTCTCCCTAGGGTCCTTTGCACCATGACCTCGAGCCAAACACCCCCCCCAAAAGCTTTTTTCACCTGGGTCAAACATTTGGGAGAGTTAGCGTAGAGTAGCGTTATCAGCTGAATAGCTTAGCGCAGGGGCTAATGGACCCACGTTTGTATCTCGTAAGTTACCCCACTAATAATGCCCGAAATCGTCTACAGTAGTACAAATAGGTTATGCACTCATAAAACGATGGATTGGAAAGTTTGTAAGTCCACCAGAAGTTTATGAACACTTGCCTGCTCTCTTCTGCTCTCTGTTGCTGCTGCTGCTGCTGCTACCTGCAGTTAGACAAGTGCTTAGGGCCGTCTACAAATTACTACACCGAAAAGAGATACAACAAAAATATTTATTAATTTAATGATTAAATAAGGTAATGTCTCCAAACTTACCTCAATTATTACTTGTCTCCTGCTAGTTATACTACAGCACATATTAAAAAAAAAAAGTTAAATTAAAAAATATTTTTGTTGCATCTCTTTTCAGTGTTGTAATTTGTAGACGGCCCTAAGCACTCTTTTACAGCAGCAACAACAACAGCAGAGAGCAGAAGCCAGCAGGCAAGTGTTATTTACATAAACTTCTGGTGTACTTACAAACTTTCCAATCCATCGTTTTATGAGGGCATAACCTATATGTTCTAGTGTAGACGTTTGGTATCATTTCGGGCATTATTAGTGGGGTAACTTACGAGATACAAACGTGGGTCCATTAGCCCCTGCGCTAAGCTAGTCAGCTGATAACGCTACTCTACGCTAACTCTCCCAATGTTCGACCCAGGTGAAAAAAGCTTCTGGGGGGGTGTTTGGCTCGAGGTCATGGTGCAAAAGACCCCAGGGTGAAATTACTCTGAACCATCACTTTAAGGGGACGTCTTCAAAATCACTTGTTTTCAGTGTTTACAGTGAGTGAGTTACAACGCATTTTAACCCGAAATTAAGTGTTTCGTTTTTTTAAGAATTCACCAACACCGTGAATTATTTCGGCACCAGAGAAAAAAATCTGAGTAAAAGAGTAATGTTATTTCATGTTGCTGGAATTCAGTGGTTGAGATGACTGCAGAGACTGATACTACATTTGCAAGATGGACATACTTCCATTATTTTCAGGAGTTATTACTAGTGCAGTGCCCGTTTGGAACGGGCGATCGCTTGGCCTGTGGTATTGCTGCTTGTAGAATTCATCAAAACCAAATTGTACCCCAAACTGACTTACAGAAGGACCCCAAACCACTTAATATGCAACTCCACTGTGTAGCCTACTACTGACTTACAGTGTAGGCTACTTCTACATCAGAGGAAGACGTTGTACTTGTATTTACCTGACAGACAACGCTGAAGATTCAGAATGTAATCACAAAATATCAGACAGTAATCAGACATTAGTGTCATGGACTCATTGGCAGCGCGCTACCCACCCGGCCCGTTATGAGCGCTAATCAGCACATATCTGCCAACCACCAGAACCAGACCGTGTGTGTGTGTGTGTGTGTGTGTGTGTGTGTGAGAGAGAGAGAGAGAGAGAGAGAGAGAGAGAGAGAGAGAGAGAGAGAGAGAGAGAGAGAGAGAGAGAGAGAGAGAGAGAGAGAGAGAGAGAGAGAGAGAGAGAGAGAGAGTTGTTTTGTTTCGGATCGTTAACCAATTTAACATTTCAGCAGGGGTTTAGTGGCTTGACGGTTAACGGGGAAGTAGGGGATTTGATTCGCAGAGTTATTTTGGCGACTTAATTAACCCGACCCAGGGTGTGTCAGATGTATCTGCCTGGTTCAACTCTGAGATTTTCTTGCATTGCACCGCTATGTGAAGGAATAATCTCCAAGATAAGGCTACGTTATGTTCTGTCAGCTCACAGCAATGTGATACAATAACTGTTCTAAAGCGCTCTGCATGTGGTGTCTGCTGATGTGCAGGTTACCTTCCCCCCAAACACGGACACACGTATATACAGATACGTCTCGCTTTATAAGATAAATAGCCTGCCTATAAGTGGCATCACGCTCTGTCTGCACTTGTTGTTGCTGGTTGTGCTTTGCGTGTGTGGGATTCTCATACGTCCTTAAATTCGGGAATTGTCGTTTGTTTATTCAAAGTCAAAGACAGTCCAAAGTAGTGCAACTTTGCACATTTTTGTGGGTCTGAGGTGTATGCCACATTTTAGCTGCCAAAGCTCTGCTGCTCTCTGTCTCTGGTCCTCAGTGTGAGAGGGGGAGTGGCCAGCGGCTAGAGCGGCAAAAGCCAATGTGTGCTTCTTTTACCTATATATTTAACGATCTCTTTTGCATTTCTAATCCATACAACGTCAAAATTGGCACTGCACTTACTCGTGCCCGTAGCAAGACACCTGTCAAGTTTGAAATCCATTGGACTAACAGTTCGAGAGATATGCGCTCAACACCCACACACACAGACAGAAAGACGTTCCTGCAATTTATAGATAGATTTATAGATAGATTAACATTGTACCGTCACTGTGGTCAGAGCCAGAACCAGAGACAACATCTGTGTCCCAACAGGTAATGGTACGTCAGCGAGTACAGCGGTGTCTCCAAGCAACTGGCAGATATAAACATTACGGGAATTAACGTGACTTCAATACAATTGTACGGTTTTAATTTCCATTAAATCCTACTTTATACTTCTACTCCACTACGATTCAGTCAAGTAGGCCTATGGTAGGTTTTACTTCACTTATTATTGTATAACTTTAGTAAAGTTGCAGATTCAGATTAATAATATGAAATATTATGAATAAAAATAAATTGGCATGTATTAAATTGGATTGGATGAAGATGAGACTTTGTTGATCCTGTGGCGAAATTCACAAGCTAACTGCCAAGTCATAAATCTATGGTTATTTTGGCGAAAGTAAGTCAAAAGTAGTGTAAAGCATTACAATTCAGAGAGCCGCAAATCTTTCAACAATTCAGAAGCTGGAACAAGAGGATGTTTGGCATAATTGCCTTTAGAATGACTTAAGCGATTCTTTGATTATCAAAATAGTTTTTTAAAATAGTATTTGTTGTGATATATTTAAAACAGAGTACTTGAAAGGGTGTGTAGTTCTCACTTCATGACTAGTGCATGGTTGTGATATATTTACCAGTGAAATCTCTGTTTTCCAGCCTATTTAGTTGTCAAAGTGCACCTTTGATTTGATACTGTACTTATCCCTGGTAACAGCCTTAGCTGTGGGTCAGAGCTAATCTGATCTGCAGCCCAACCCTGTGGCCCCTCTTGTCAAAGCCTGAACAGGTGTGTTTCATAGGTGTCACAACACTCAACTGCTTCAATGTTGTTATGACAACAAGGTCTTTGGCAATAAGCCAGTACGGCATAGAGAGGCCTCACAGGTTCAGTGTTAATACCATATACAGAAATGACAGGTAATCATGTAAACTGGAGACATACTTGGCAGCATAATAATCCAAGAGATAGATAGAGATACGTTTGCAAACACACACCTACTATATACATACTGTATACACACACATTATATCAACATGTACTGGCTGCGCATACCATCTGACATAGAAAAAAGGTAACTTCTCTATTTCCCTCACATACATTTCAGCTCTAAAGCAACCACATCAGTAACAGTATTCTAAAACCAAACAATAATTAAATTATCTGTATATTATACATATAAATGCCATAACAAATGTAATAGTAGGATGAAGTTAAATTTATGAAGTGCCAGGTGAAAAAACCCTAGCTTTCCAATATACTTTATAAGTCAAGTTCCAAATCCAAAAACCAAACTTACCAAACTCCAGTAATTTTTCACAGCTAAATTCTGCCACCTTCACTTTTTCAGTCAAGCAAACAATTCAAAAGGATCAGCACTACCAGACACAGGCTCAGAGAACAAATACTCACTCGGTTTCCTTCTTCATGTGAGGAAAAAAAATTCAGACACACGCACACACAATTAGGGATTGGCTGCAGAGTGTGGTCGTCTGTGAGCCCCTGTCTGCTGTTGGGAGGGGAAGGTAGGGGAGGGGGATGTTAGCAGAAAAGGCTGAATGATTTCTTTCTTTGCAGTGGAAAGAGGGGCTGGCAAAAGGAGGGGTATAGGGGGAGTAATCTACTTCACATCTGTAGGCTCTGGTGGGGGACAGAGGAAGCATGAGGGTTAGTATAGGTGGAATGTCTTTTTATGACCACGTTGGATATACATTTCCTATTTATTCTAGGAATGGTCCCATTAAAATATGTCTGAAGTATGTACTGTACTTAAGTAATGTATGTGAAAAAACAAAACCAAGCTCTTTTTCCCAGTAGATATTATGACTTCCATACCAAGACCGTGTACAGTAGTGACGGATTAAGAATGCCCTGTAAAGTTGTGGAGTTGGCTCCGATAATCTTGTTTAATTGTATTTGATTTTATGAAATGCATTCTTAAAAACAGAGTACTTGAAAGGTTGTATAGTTCTCACTTCATACTGTATCTAACTCTGAATAGTGAAACTTAATTTAGAACATTTAGTTTTTACTTGCAGCTAAATGAAAAATGACTAGTAATACTAAATACTGATTCTTTAAACTTATTATTTTAGCATTTTAACTCCTAAACCAATCTGTCAATTATGACCATCTGCCAAGGTATCCAGGTGGCTTATTTGAAGTTACACAATCAGTGTTTAGGGTTGAAGCAAGAAGGCCAACAAGCTTTTATCACATTTACAGTACACCGGGTATTAAAGGGTGTGGAAATGTGTGCCTTAAAAAGCAACAAGGGTGTCTTATCTCAGCCAAGTATTGCTATGAATTGTGCCCACATAGAACGATTCTGTAGCGCACAATTTACATCTGAAGTAGGAAGTAGCGTGCACTTCTTGTAGGGAGGTGAAAAGTAAGGTTGTTACATGTCTGACTTTCATGCAGGAGACCAGAGTTTGTAATTTGTAAAGACCTGCAATTAATATGCATATTTAACCAAGTGCTTTACCATAGTTGCATAACCATGATCAGTTCCTGTCTGTAATTGTACCATAGTTACAATGTGCATGAATTAAATAACTTTGGTATTTGAAAAAAAAAAAAAAACATACTCTGAGGTTTTCAAAATCATCCACAACCTTCTTCTTGTGATATGGTTGCTGATCTTGTGTTTGTAAAATGTATTAAGTTTGTCTTTTACTAGCTTCACCACTTATTGTTGCATGCTATCATCCTCATTGAAGGAACCACAGGTCACAGCAGCTGCACAACCCAGTTGGATAAAATGACCATGATTTTAGAAAAGCTACAAATGTTCACCATTTACAATAAAATAGTGAAACCATTTCTCATCCAATGACCAAGCAGTGTTTGTTTTGTTGGCAATGCTACATCCACAGAGTGCTTTTTAACACCAGGGATAAATTGGGTGTTTTTCATTTCCTCCCCCCCTCCCTGCACAGATGTCCTTGTCTCTTAAATGCAGAATAATAGACGGCAAAATAATCTAAAAAAAATCATGCACATGTTCCTGGAATAGTGCCACAGGCAGGTGGGTTCACTGACAAGAAAACATTTTTTGAATTGCATGGAAGAGATCTATGATTTTTATCAACCTCTAATCGACAACCGAGACATAACAACATTGACAGGTATCTGGCACATTTAATTTATCTAAGAAGAGGATTAAACACATTTTAAATCATGGAAAATCTGATATAGGCATGTGTCATCACAGTGTCTGGCTGTTGTGGTGAAAGGACACACTTTAATAATCACATAACTCACCCAACTTTGAATTAGGATATGCTATTAAACAACTTTTTGTTCATATCATCTTCACCTCATGTTGCATTTATGTGTATTTATTTACATGATCATTTGAGTCCAACATGTAAATGTGCCAGATTTAGCCATACAGGCTTATTTTAATCTGCAGTCCCTGACAGGTTGATGCCATTAAAATAAAACATACAAGCAGATCAGAGCACATACACACGTAAGCACAGCCAAAAGCACATAAGCACAGATTCATAAACACAATTACATAACTATCATCAGATTATGACAGCATGTTTGATAGTCCAGAAACCAAGTAAGAGCTGAGAGATTATTATTTCTATGGGTATAGTGTTCCAGGTTATGTATGTGCTGCTCGATAGGAGAAAGCTGACTGCCCAAAGGTACTTTTCCTATGTGGTAGTTTACAATCTCCTCTGGAAATTTCTCTGGTTCATACGTTTTGATTTAGTTCAATGAATTTATTGTGCGAAGGTTACTTTCACATCTGTAGCTTGGTTAGTTGGGTCCAGATACAAATTTTGCATTGTAGCCTTTTACTTCTGTTTTTTTATTTTTATTTTTTAACTAAAGAACCAACAGGGCTAAACATGATTCATATGGACTGACATGTTGACAAATTATTTGGAAAATTTTACCCTTTGTCCATCTGCATCCTTAGCGCTGTTTGGACCCATGTGGTGCAAGCTCAGATATCTAGAGATCTAGTTTACGAAACCACAACTAGTGTTTTTATAAGCCCTCTCATAACCTAAACTGAATAACCCATTTCATTGAAAAGCAATACTTTACAGCATCTACAATCTTTTTACATAATTTCCTATTTTTATTATTATTTATGTATTATTTGCATATCTTACTCTAACATTTCAAAGAATCTTGAAAAAGACTTGACAACAACACTTGAATCACACGCGTTACCGTCATATTGCAGCAGACCAGATGGTTGTGTCAAACGTCAGTGTTAAAAGCACTCTGTCGTGTTTAGACATGCATGTGGCATGTCCAAGATGCTCCAGTTAGGAAAAAAGGCCTCATATGGGAGCGTTTTTTTCTTTCTCAATGTAAACCATGTCACATAACTGACCACAAAATCCTTGACTTCTGCAACGAATGTTACCTGAAATGCAGCAGCTTCCATTACGTGGGTAGGAGAAAATATTTTAAAGATAGCTGTTTGAATTCTACAACAGGTAGAAAATCAATCATTTATAAATGCGTATGGATTTTTTTTTTATGGAGGGGAAATGGATTATTGAACTAAATGTCCTTTAAAGCCTCAAAGTGATTTGCTTGGCAGATACATACCATAACAGTGATTTGCTTTTTTGATGCAGAGGAATTGTCTTATGTGACACATTCTGATGATTGATGATACATTTCAGTATGCAAGACATTATAAATTATTTTATGCTATTTTTCAAAATATGTCTGATATTCAGGAAATTAATGTTTTGTCTTGCTCAATATATGCAATAGAATTTGTCCATATTTGTAACAACATTGTCTACTATATCGTCTTTAATTCCAAATGAAAGCAAAATATGATTTTACACAACAGTCCACTGGAGTGTTTTACAAAATACATAGTAGCTTAGACTGTGACCGTGAATATATTGACCAAGAAACTGCTTCAGCGTTTTCTAATTGACCAGCACCTTGTGTACCCCGTGGGCTGTTATTGACCAAGGCCAAGGACTCAGTGCTCTCTGCAGCCACTTACTGTATCCACAGCAGTGCGTAAGCAATGAATGCCGCAGTGTGCTGGTGCTGATAAACTCTGCTAATCCACTCTGGGAGACCAACACAGTTCAGGCTTCTCCTAGTCCTCGGAACCAGTCTGCTCTGCCACTTTATCCATGTTCCCTTTCAGAGCTCAGCTTGGGGAGCTTTGGGAGTAACAGGCAGGGATTTGTGATAACATTCACTTTTTATATCTATAACATGTCAAATTGTGTGCAACAATTAATAAATCTGTCACTGGAAATTTTCTGTGAAATGTAGGGCTGTTGCCAATGGATATTCTTTAACCGTGACATATTATCTTTCTTAGGGCCCTGACACACCAGACTTACCTCAAATAACAAGCATCTAGAAAGGCCCACTCATGAAGTTGCACTCGAACGCAGCACAAAGCAGTGATGGCCAGCCGATACACATTTACATTCTGTCATGCCATGTACACTCTGCATGAGAGGAAATACATACATACATGTTTCAGGTCAGCAAGTGAATCAGTAAAGTACCGTTGACACAAAAAAGGAATTAAAAATTATATTTAGCTAACTAATTATAGTTCCTTTTAAAAAAAATAAAAGTCTTCTGCCTGTTTCACTCTGATTATACATTATTCAGTCAGTGGACATATCTAGATAGACAGCCAGCAAAATACAGTTTTAAACCCAACAATGTGAAATGTGCCAGTAAATCAGATTACACTGTAGCTTGTTTTGTAATTCTTACTGGCATCTGTCCACAACAGTTTGTATGCTTTATGAAGACCCTCAGTAGATTGACTCCCTAAAGCCACACTGTTCCACTGTCTTGTCTCGATTAAATCTTGTGCAGCCAGCCTCAGGATGTTGTAAGATAGCCAAACCAACTTTTGTGTGTTTGTATTTTACACAGTTTCTGCTGTGCAGCTGTTGGAGGTAATGATATCCTCTAGATACACTGAAACTGGCTATATTGTGGATTATTATGTTATTTGTGACTGGCCTTAGAAAAAGAGACTCTGACATGTGGTATGTTTTCTTTTATTATTAGATATTTCAATTTGAGCTGCTGTATGATGACATTGCACTTCCTGGAAAAAAAATATGAGTTTGCTCTTTAAAAAAGTTGGACGGGACTCTGCTGATGCTGCATTACCGAATTGTCAGTATGTTATGGTAGAAAGAGCAGTGCTTTCAAAGGAACAAGATTAGCTGTGATTGGTTATGATTGATTTAAGCCCCTAACACACCCACTGCTACTGTGTGATACTGGTCTCTTCTAATCCCACCCCATTATCAAGAGGGCCACAGGTCACAGAGATATCAAAAGTGCCATCTTGCCCTCTGCAAACTGCACACTTGGCCGTACTTAGCGCTGCAAATCTTGTTGGTGGAAACTGAAAGGCTATAAGTTGCATCCCTGGTGCAGCCAAAGGGCGCTTGGTTCTGCACAAGCCGTCTGGGCTTTGTTAAGTGTTTCACAGCAGATGCCACCTAGAAAAAGAAAACGCAGACCTCCATCCAGACCTCATTATATAAGTCAAGCAGCAGGAAATGATTCAGCTTGAGGATATTGTGAACACCAATCAATCAGAATGACACTGATTTAAACCAATGGAAATACAACTGTCTGCACGTATCAAAGACAGTGTTCTTTTACATCCTAGTTATCTTAGCTTAGGGTTAATATAATTAAATATTCCTGGATAAATATAAGATAACTGGTTAGAAGGCAAGACAAAATTGAATTAGGCAAACATAATTATCCAGTTTGTATGCTTCCTAGAGACCATGAGGACAGAATAAATGACTACATAATGGAAGTTGACTATCATCTTACAGTTATGTCACCACTTACCCGAAAGGCTACAAAACAATATTACATGTAAATGCAATGATAGATATGAATATTGGGCTTTTTATGCATTATTTATTAGATAGTGCTGATACACATGCAAATGGGGGAGAGAGAGAGAGAGAGGATACGACATGCAGCAAAGTGTCACTGGAAGACATGAAGCTTGTAAGATTTTAGCACATACAGTAGAAATAATTCCTTTATTATTATATATTTTTCCATTTTGCCTGATGTGTTTGTCTCCATATGGAACATACCCATATATTTGGAAGTAACGTAAAACTTCAAACTGTGAAATTGTTCTAAATCCATACGACGTATTTTTGAATTGCCGTTGACTATTTAACTGCAATATCATTAAAAGCACAGTTCTGCTCACTGATCGCTAAATTCAAGGGAGATAATGCACTGTTGACTCCTTGCTCATAGTTTTCCCTGTGATTCTTTAATTGATTTATGTAGCTTAGGAGATATAGTACTTGTTTTTCCAGATTACTCATTTCAAAAGAACTAGTTTTTCATGTCAGTAGGCCCTAATTCATAAGTGGGTCTATCACTGTGTGGTTTAGTGTTTAGTCCGCATTATTGTGGTCTTAGTCTTACCTGTTCTCAGACTAAGGAGGCACTGTCTTGGAGCAGAAGAATTCTCTGGCCGCTGTTTTTAAAATGACCATATTAAAGATCAGTTATTTTTGAGCTTCATTAAAATGTTCTAAATGGAAAGTATAATTCATCCTATGTCCATCCATCTTATCCATCTTCATCCGCTTATCCGGTGTCGGGTCGCGGGGGGTAGCAGCTCCAGCAGGGGACCCCAAATTTCCCTTTCCCGAGCCACATTAACCAGCTCTGACTGGGGAATCCCGAGGCGTTCCCAGGCCAGGTTGGAGATATAATCCCTCCACCTAGTCCTGGGTCTTCCCCGAGGCCTCCTCCCAGCTGGACGTGCCTGAAACACCTCCCTAGGGAGGCGCCCAGGGGGCATCCTTACCAGATGCCCGAACCACCTCAACTGGCTCCTTTCGACGCGAAGGAGCAGCGGCTCTACTCCGAGCTCCTCACGGATGACTGAGCTTCTCACCCTATCTCTAAGGGAGACGCCAGCCACCCTCCTGAGGAAACCCATTTCGGCTGCTTGTACCCTGGATCTCGTTCTTTCGGTCATGACCCAGCCTTCATGACCATAGGTGAGGGTAGGCACGAAAACTGACCGGTAGATCGAGAGCTTTGCCTTCTGGCTCAGCTCTCTTTTCGTCACAACGGTGCGATAAATTGAATGTAATACCGCACCCGCTGCGCCGATTCTCCGACCAATCTCCCGCTCCATTATCCCCTCACTCACAAACAAAACCCCAAGGTACTTAAACTCCTTCACTTGGGGTAAGGACTCATTCCCTACCTGGAGAAGGCACTGCATCGGTTTCCTGCTGAGAACCATGGCCTCAGATTTAGAGGTGCTGATCCTCATCCCAACCGCTTCACTCTCGGCTGTGAACCGATCCAGTGAGTGCTGAAGGTCGCAGGCCGATGATGCCATCAGGACCACATCATCTGCAAAGAGCAGCGATGAGATCCCCAGTACAGAGATTGGATGTCCCTGAGTAGAGACCCCCTCACCCCATACTCCCGCGGCACCCCCCACAGTATCTCCCGGGGGACCCGGTCATACGCCTTTTCCAAATCCACAAAACACATGTAGACCGGTTGGGCATACTCCCAGGCTCCCTCCAGGATCCTTGCGAGAGTGAAGAGCTGGTCCGTTGTTCCTCGACCAGGACGGAATCCACATTGTTCCTCTTCAATCTGAGGTTCGACTATCGGCCGAACCCTCCTTTCCAGCACCTTGGAGTAGACTTTACAAGGGAGGCTGAGAAGTGTGATACCCCTGTAATTGGCACCTATCCTATGTTCCTTCATTAATTACCATAATTTCTTGACAAAATAAATGTAATTTGTTAAACCTAGAAATATTGTATTTACATTTTAAATAAAACATGCATGTACAGCAGTGATGTTTTGTTTACACAAAGAACATTGAGTATTAGTTACCCATTCAAAATTCAAACAAGATACATCACCTTGGAGAAAGTAGAGAACGTTATTAGGATTTTTATTTTTCATCATTTTGTACTGCTGTGGAGAAATCAGGCGAACGGGGTCCAGTTAGCTAATATTAATGTTTTGATGTTCAGTAACGGCATTATCACCATTGTTGCCTGAAGCAAGATGTATAAACCAAGGAAAATCCAATCCAAGCCAATCCAACTTTATTTGTAAATCACATTTAAAACAACCAGGTTGACAAAAGTGCTGGACATTGACATGATTTCGAACGGATTATAAACAAACAAGTAACAAAAACAAACATTTAAAACAAGTAACAAACCGGAAAATGAAAATGCAGAATACAACTCTCAAGCAGGTTTAAAGGCCAATGAATAAAAGTGAGTTTTAAGTTGTGATTTAAAAATGTGAAGGCTGGGGGCCAATCTGACATGCAGAGGCAATTCATTCCACAGCCTTGGGGCCACGACTGAAAATGCTTGATCTCCTCTATTTTTGAGAACAAAGAGTAGCTGGTCAGCAGACCTTATGTATTGTACTCCTGTAACACAAACAGGAGTACAATACATATGTAATGCAGCATGGAAATACTGAAGACACAATTTCGGCAAAGATTAATCATCACAAAGGCAGCATTGTATTGGATTGCCTCTGACTATACAGATGTTCATGCTGTCCACCTCATGCATATTATGTGATGCCTTTACAGTGAGGAAAATAAGTATTTGAACACCCTGCTATTTTGCAAGTTCTCCCACTTAGAAATCATGGAGGGGTCTGAAATTGTCATCGTAGGTGCATGTCCACTGTGAGAGACATATTCTAAAAAAAAAAAATCCAGAAATCACAATGTATGAATTTTTTAACTATTTATTTGTATGATACAGCTGCAAATAAGTATTTGAACACCTGAAAAAATCAATGTTAATATTTGGTAGCCTTTGTTTGCAAGTACAGAGGTCAAACGTTTCCTGTAGTTTTTCACCAGGTTTGCACACACTGCAGGAGTGATTTTGGCCCACTCCTCCACACAGATCTTCTCTAGATCAGTCAGGTTTCTGGGCAGTCGCTGAGAAACACGGAGTTTGAGCTCCCTCCAAAGTTTAGGTCTGGAGACTGGCTAGGCCACGCCAGAACCTTGATATGCTTCTTACAGAGCCACTCCTTGGTTATCCTGGCTGTGTGCTTCGGGTCATTGTCATGTTGGAAGACCCAGCCTCGACCCATCTTCAATGCTCTAACTGAGGGAAGGAGGTTGTTCCCCAAAATCTCGCAATACATGGCCCCGGTCATCCTCTCCTTAATACAGTGCAGTCGCCCTGTCCCATGTGCAGAAAAACACCCCCAAAGCATGATGCTACCACCCCCATGCTTCACAGTAGGGATGGTGTTCTTGGGATGGTACTCATCATTCTTCTTCCTCCAAACACGGTTAGTGGAATTATGACCAAAAAGTTCTATTTTGGTCTCATCTGACCACATGACTTTCTCCCATGACTCCTCTGGATCATCCAAATGGTCATTGGCAAACTTAAGACGGGCCTTGACATTTGCTGGTTTAAGCAGGGGAACCTTCCGTGCCATGCATGATTTCAAACCATGACGTCTTAGTGTATTACCAACAGTAACCTTGGAAACGGTGGTCCCAGCTCTTTTCAGGTCATTGACCAGCTCCTCCCGTGTAGTTCTGGGCTGATTTCTCACCTTTCTTAGGATCATTGAGACCCCATGAGGTGAGATCTAGCATGGAGCCCCAGTCCGAGGGAGATTGACAGTCATGTTTAGCTTCTTCCATTTCTAATGATCGCTCCAACATTGGACCTTTTTTCACCAAGCTGCTTGGCAATTTCCCCGTAGCCCTTTCCAGCCTTGTGGAGGTGTACAATTTTGTCTCTAGTGTCTTTGGACAGCTCTTTGGTCTTGGCCATGTTAGTAGTTGGATTCTTACTGATTGTATGGGGTGGACAGGTGTCTTTATGCAGCTAACGACCTCAAACAGGTACATATAATTTAGGATAATAAATGGAGTGGAGGTGGACATTTTAAAGGCAGACTAACAGGTCTTTGAGGGTCAGAATTCTAGCTGATAGACAGCTGTTCCAATACTTATTTGCAGCTGTATCATACAAATAAATAGTTAAAAAATCATATATTGTGATTTCTGGATTTTTTTTTTAGATTTTGTCTCTCACAGTGGACATGCACCTACGATGACAATTTCAGACCCCTCCATGATTTCCAAGTGGGAGAACTTGCAAAATAGCAGGGTGTTCAAATACTTATTTTCCTCACTGTATGTGCCTATTACTGGTGCTTTTAGTTGGACTTCCTGCCATGGAATTAGCCTGTAGCTGTGCATGTGATTGCATACCTTGCATGGTTTGCCAATTTAAAGTAGCTTTGACAGCAATGATTAGGAATGGTGATGAAAGCGGTATCTCTGATGGAATATTTCTTTGTCTGGAAATGAAAGTATTGAAAGCTGGCACCTGATGGTTTTAGTACCCAGTAGTATAGATGTAATTCATTCACATACCTATAACTTTGTATAGCAGTCACCATCATCTTCTTACTATAGAATATATTTTATAAGGACAATGCACATCAACATTTCTGTAACTGTGTTAGCCAGCATGCTAATTGTCAACTGCAGTACTTTGACGAAATGTTTAAAAACCAATAAAGTCATAGGTTAAGAAATACAAAACATAAGAAAATAAAATGCCAAAATGACAGCTAAAGCAACAGAATGCACAAGACATGCATAAAACATGCAGTGCAACAGGAAGAAACAAAACATTGATGCAACAATACAATGACAACATCCACTATTTAGTACATGCATCCATGCAAAGCATTACAAAACAACATAACACAAAAAAGCAATACTATTATTAACCACATTTTGCACAGCATTATTGCTTTATAGCAATAAAACAGATAACAAAATATTTGCATGAATGTTGTATGCAAGCTACATTTCAGCTGCACTCAATTAGTTGTGTTCTGCCACTGTTAGAAGTTTTGGCCTGGTTTTACTAGCTTCCACCAGTTTAACATTGAAAGATTAGCTTTTTTTTTACTGAAAACCTTGTTTTCTTCCTTGTAAACAACACCCTCTATCCCCCCCACTGGCATAGGTCTAGTGCACAGTCCTACGGTCTCACCCACTCTTGTTGTTTGTTTGATGTGATAGTGTCAGTAATAAAAGCCTCTGGCCACTTAGCTTGCTGTTGTCCTAGTAGTAAAAAGGAGAAATCAAAGCAGGATAGGAAATAACTTTAAAGAAACAACATTTAAGAATTCTTGGTGTTCATTCGCCACGGTCAAGCCGAACAAATCTCAAATAGCATAGTAAAACTCTTCAGCGGGCAGCACGTCTTAAAGTTGTTTTCACTTCTGCAGTGTTTTTTTTTTTTTCCTTTTTTTCTTTCTTTCTTAAGGCTCTTGCTAATCCCTTTTTTTGGTTCTATTTTTTTATCATCGTCTTCCCCTTTCCTTGCAAATATCCATGAAGTTAAGAATATTGTTAGAAAAGTGATAAGAGACCTTTAGGCAACAATGTACTAGATATAGATATAGATATAAGTCTGTTATATGTAAGTCACAGTTGGAGATTCCCTTGCTGAGGTTTGATTAAGGTTGGACACGTTAATCTTTTTTTACGATTTTAATACGTTTGATGTTTTCCATACATCTACTGTACATGAATAGGATTTGAGGAGCTGCACTGTATCAGAGAGGAGGGCATGGACAAGTTTGATTCCATCAACTGTAGGAAAAAAGTCAACTATTATTATTACAAAGGTGCAGGTCAATGCACAATGCTGTTTGTTATGAGCAGTTTTCCCTATCAGATTGTTTTATTTAAAGTATTTTAGAGGCCTGAAGAGGTGAGAGTATCTAGTATTTGACAAAAAAAAGATTTACATAATTTTTTTTCTGTCATATTCCTTTCATCATCATTGGTAAAAATCTCCATCTTATTAAGTACAGTGATAAAGCAGCAGACTGGTTTCAAGAATGTAATGGTAATTAGTGTCTTGAAACTTTATTTAAGGTATCAATTCTTATCTGAAATAAATTGATTTACATGGAATGAAAATGGTTTGTTATCTACGAGAGGTTTCTAAAACCACAACAAGACGGATAACAGGAAATAGTGTTGCCGAGGTGTTTCCCACTTGTATCCACTGCATCCTCTATCGCTCTGGGCCTCTCTGGTTGGTAATGGAGGGAGGTCAGCAAAAGGAAAGTGAGAATCAAGACCCCAGCTGTGTCCTTATCCAAGCAGGGACTCTTAATCAAAACCAGGCAGCCAAAAGAAGCACGTCGAGAAATAGCGAGGGTCAGGGTCACAAATATCAAGCCAGTCTTGTGTGCCAAATTGAACACTGGGATTCCAGGGGTGCAGAGGGTCTTTGGGTGCTGATCCATCTGAATGAAGACAAAAAATAGAAATAATCTATTTTATTTTTCTCCTATAGCTTTCAAGATTTGGCTTCAAGTTCCAGCAAAAATAAGTAATCAAAGTTTGAGATTACCTTTTTTTCTCTACCACAGTGTTTGGTTTGTCTTTTCAACATTGACATTTGTTTAGAAAGAGCAGACATAATAATCACACTCAATTCAGCCCTTTATTTATCCTTTCTTGATGTTGGTTTCCAAATGGGCACGCTGCTCTGCTACCTGCCATTGGCATTCAGATCACACCGGTGCCGTATGCACTTAAGATAGCTCTGAGGGAATCGGATCGGATCGGTCCTTCAGGCTCTCGTCAGTCTGCCTATATTAATGGGATTTCCATACATTACATACAAACTCATGGGGCGCTAATATGGGAGAATAATGTTTCCAGGAAAAGGTGCACTTGAGTTCAAATTGAATATACGTTACATTGACTTTAAAAAGTGCCTGTGGTACGTGTAATGCTCAGGAAATACAGTAATAGTCTGCTTCACTGAGCAGCCAAGCACCGAGCAGAGGATTAAATGGTGGTGCTGCCCTGGATTTACCACACACTGGGACACTCGTAGTACAGTTCAAACATTAACACTGATTTTAGCTTACTGTAAATACGTTGTGCTGTTATCCAGAAGCACACTGGGTCTGGAATTTCTGGTGTTTTGGCTTCTTGCTCCTCATGTCCTTAGTGTTTCCTGCTCTTTCCCCTTTGCACAAATACACACACACACACACACACACACACACACACACACACACACACACACAACAAATACACTCGTACAATCATTAGTGACACAATATTTCATGAAATTTGACAACAGCTGAATTTGCTCAGTGATCGCATTAACACATGGACATTACCTGTCTAAAAAGCTCTGTCTAAAGCATCACACAAATGCATTTCATAAAATCCATCTGTTGCATTTAAATGAAATGCTTGATCTCTCAAGGTGAAAGGACCTATTTATTCCCAGGATGGTTGAATGTGAAATGAATCAACATTTGATGACGCATTGTCTAAACAAATATACGTGAGCAATTTCTTGATGCAGCCTTTTATGTGTATTGTATTGTTTCATGATGAGGGACAGCGTCATTCATGCATCTTTAATTTTTTACTTGTGGTTTCCAGTGCAGCTTTCCTGCAAGAATCCTAAATGTTGCTTTATACACGAGCAGATGGGCTGGTGGTGCTGTGTCCAGACACCTCTACCTGCTCTTTGTTTGGGGAGAAAACCCCACTGAGGCGATTTAGTTGTTTATTAGCTGGTTGCCTTCCAAATTCAAGAGGCAAAGAAGACAAGAGGAGGAAATAGGAGACAAACAGACGTCTAGTTTGTCAACTAAAATATGTTTTATGGGTGACACCGAAAGAGACTTTATATGTTGATAATGTAAGTACTGTGTGTGTGTGTGTGTGTGTGTGTGTTTGTATCCTGAACTGCTGAGTGAGCACTCTGCAGCCCATTGCTGGATTATAAAACACAGTCACTGCCGGTAATAGTTTTGACTCTTTTATTTTGGTCATATTGTAAAGAAGCACTTTAACTTTAGCAATAAAATGTCATTTTCTCACCGTCAATTGAGAATGTGCTGAAATAAAGTTTGTAGCAGGTGAGTCAATCACAATTCATGGTGGACACAGAATATTTTGATGCAGATGTAGTGTCAGACTTTTTTCCACAAATATTATTGTCATTCTCATCTCAAAATTGTCTTGAATGGCAATGTTATAGTTATGTTGCGTTAGGAAGTATTTTACATTGTGAATGTGTTGTTTTGTGTTATAACCAACCATGCAAACCAATGGAACAAGGCTGGCCATAAAAGTTGGCACAATTTGAGGGGATAGTCATATCAGGCCAAATGTCCATGTGCACACAAGATGTGTCATAAGGAGGATTGTAGCTAAATTTGCTGATGACATTCATGCATTGCAAGTGTATGGCCTCCTAGTACCTGTAGCACCACCCTCAGGATAAATTAGATTTTAGTCCCAATACTGCTTTAACAATCATGGTTATGTTGTTTGACAAAAAGATCTTTATGCAAACAAGTCTTTACTCCAGCTCAACATGGTTGTGGTGAATGTTTATTCCCTTCAAGACTATTGTATTGGCCGTTGTGAAAATTGCAGCCTCTATGTGCTGCTAGCACAGCTTTAGACAATTATTCTTGTTCTTGTGTCATGTTTGGGTACATCGGATTTTAATAGCAGCAGTGTAGCTTTTATAGTTGTCAGATACGTTAACTGTTTATTTGTTTGTCAATGCTGCAGTGAAGCAAGCCTACTATCAAGGCAATCAGTGAGAACCCAATGCAAAGTTCACTGTGCAAAATGTGAATAAGAAGTGATTCATTAAATCTACTTAAGGTAGAAATACAAATAACTGTTTATCATATTTATTTATTCAAATACTCAACACCGCACAGAAACCATCTCGTTGAATCACTGTCAGTCTTCCTCCCAAGGTTAATAGACTCCCTTTGGCCTAGTGTAAAACCATCTTTAAATATTTGCATTTTATGGTATGTGTAAGTATTAAAGGAGAATTCCTGCCAATTTTTAAGTTAATCTTGATCACTATAAATATGAGAGTACAGTCGATAGAAAAAAAAAAAAAGACCGAATCGGTGCGGTCAACACAGAGTAGCTGCAGCTACGTCTACAAGCTTCCACTTAGCTAAAACGGCAGTTGTTGGGGCAAGTTTTAGAGTGTCTTTGTGCCTCTTAACAGACACAAAATGCAATTAAAATGTCTGTGCAACATGAACAGGGCCCTTATGTGACAACAAGATGCGTTTTCAACTCGGACATTGTTTAAATTCACCTACCCTGCCGGTAGCTAGCTCGCCCTGCTAGCTGCTAGCTGCAGTGTGTTCAGTCAGGCTTCTTTGATGATCATCACCCAGCAGTTCCATGTGTATTTGTAGCTCATCCATTTTGTGTGCGATCGATCTGGTGTTGGCAAGTAGGAGGCTTGGCAGTGGCAATCTGTATGGTAGTTCCCTTAGCTGGGTTAGCAAGCCCGACCAGCATCCTTGCTTCTTCTTCCTACCCGCCTTCACCGCCTGCCGCGGCCGATAACAATCCACCGAGTGACTGCTGTTCTGGCTATGTCCTCCAGAGGACAGGTCATGCCTTTGCGACAAAAACTTGAAGTTTATTCCTCCTCAAAAATAGGTAATTGAGCACTGTAGTGGTTATGACCATATCAGTGACTATGTAACTACATGGAAACGGGCCAAATGATGTCTGTGGCTTGCACAATGATAGCGTTAGGGAAGGCTAGCTGTAGTCTCGCGCTGAAGTCCTGTTGTAGCAGGAAAAGGTAAACAGTGTGCAGATCGCTCCAAGAAGCAAGGATGCTGGTCGGGCCTGCTAGCCCGGCTAAGGTAACTACCATGCAGATCACCACTGCCAAGCCTCATACTCACCAACACCAGATTGATTGCACACAAAATGGATGAGCTACAAATACACATGGAATTGCTGCGTGATAATTATCACAGAAGACTGAACACATGGCAGCTAGCAGCTAGCAGGGCGAGCTAGCTACCGGCAGGATCGAGACAGGGTAGGTGAATACAATGTCTGAGTTGAAAACGCATCTTGTTGACACGTAAGGGTCCTGTTCATGTTGCACAGACATTTTAATTGCATTTTGTGTCTGATAAGAGGCACAAAGGCACTCTAAAACTTGTCCTGACAACTGCCGTTTTAGCTAAGTGGAAGCTCGTAGACGTAGCTGCAGTGACTCCGTGTTGACCAACAGCGATTCGGGTCATTCGTAATTTTCTATCGACTGTAGCCTACTCACATATTTATAGCGATCAAGATTAACGTAAAAATTGGCCGGAATTCTCTTTTAAGGTGAAGCAACGCAAGCCATACACTTAATTCAACACATGATATACTCTATCATTGTAAAGCTATGTGGTCTGCTGCGAAAAGTGAACAAAAATGGCAGAAACTTTACAGGTCAGCCTTGTTACTTTCACTCTTGCTGCCTAGATGTTTTTCTATGTTGCTGGCATTCTGCACAAAAAAACGTCTGTCAAAAGAAGCTTTTTTACAAATGTATTTCTCGTATCCAAGGACTCCCCCTCCTCTGCATTATCCTTTTCACTTACGAACTACGGTCCTCCTCAATACCCTTGTCCATTGATGGCAGTTATACAACACCTTTCCTAAACAGTATAGTCAACAGCAGATTTTTCTGTGTGTACTGTTCTGGGTCAAGGGCTCACTTCAGGACAATGCTGTCTTGCTCCTCTCACATTACCGTTCTTAGTTACAAAACAAGCTGATGGCATGGCTTTAGTCAGGGTCAAACACTGTTGTCCATCTCTGTATATCAAATTCATTTAGCTCTCATTATGGCTCAATGCTGGTGGACGACAATACATGCACAAGACAAGGCACTGGTACATAACTGCATAACAGTCTGTGCTTCTATCAGAAAGATGGATATTGTGAGACTACTGGGTTCACATTTCACAGATAATGGAAAATAAAGGACAAGTCAGTGTGTCAATATCGGGCCTCAGTATTTTTTATTTTGTGTAATGTAGACGTGTTCCATGGTATGGTGAGAGTTAGGTTTGGTTGTTGTCAGGACATGCTTACATTCCCCACACTGGCAGATTGTAGCCACTAATGGCTCCTGCTGGATGCTCTGTGCCTATGACCCACTTCTCTATTAGAGGGATTATTGAGTCTCAGGGTACTGGCAGGCTTTGGTGTGGTAAATAGCATATCAAATTTCATTAGCTATATTTGGTCAATTTAGAAATTATTCCCATTTTCTCAAACTCTACAAAACAGTCTTAAGTAATTCTGTCAGTGGTGTTTTTATGCTATGTTGTGGGCAGATAACGGTTTTACTTTTAACTCAATTTTCCATAAGGGAGGTAGTCTACATAATTTTGCTGCATTTTAGCCACATTAGCGACGTGGATCTAGGGATGTCAGACTGAAATATCTCAAAAATATTGGATGGATTGCATTGCCATGACATTTTCTACATACATTCATGATTTAACATTTGACATAAATGCCTGTGTCGGATAGCAGCACATATTCTATAATAGAAATGAAAAAGCACAAACACAGTATAGATACAGTAAAAGGACATTGATGAGTAAATGAGTTGTTCTAACAAGGGTATATCTTTTGGCAGAAGTTGTTTAAATTCACGGCTGATTGGTGCTAAACATGGCAAGGTTACCATACTTTGTTCCAGTGTCATTTTTGTTAACAGTTATTTTTATTACATTGAGCCCTAACTGGAAGTCACAGAAAACGCTCCAATTATGTAAATAGGACACACGCTTATAGTTTTGAAAGGTATGAACTGGGTTTGTTTATACAATGTCAAATACACAAACAATGGGGTGAGAGGACCATAAGCTTGTTAGCAATTATCTTTAAAAACTAAAATGACTCAATACTGGTTTGAAATGTATTAACCTCACCAGTGCCTACCGTTTCATTCACTACGGATTGAAAATGCATTCAAATGGATGTTGAGGAATGATGACCACAGGAAAGAGGCGAGTGAGGTCTGCTACAGAGAAGATAAGATTTCTGCCTTTACTGCTAAAGGTTGTTTTTTGTTTTTTTAGGTGGAGGAGCATCTCCCCAAATTCTCAAGTGGTGTGGTCTTTAAAAGTTAAAAAAAAACTACAAACTTTCTGACTACTTCTATCTACAAACACTATAAATGATCTCAGAACATCAGGAACATTAAAGGTGCTCTAAGTGCGTATTTTAGGCTACAACATTTTTCCGCTAGCTGCCTGTCCCCTGAACACACTGTAAAAAAAACGCAGTCTCTGAAGACAGCCCAGGCTCCACAAACGGCAACAAAAACAAACTGTGCCAATAACAGACAAGAAGGAGCTGGTTGAGCCATCACTGCAGCAGCGTTAGCACGTAGGCTACTTCCACAATGCGTATTCATGACTCAACCAGCTCCTTCTTGTCGGTTATTGGCTGGAACACTGTTTGTTATGGTTTTTGGGGCAGGTTGGCGCAGTTTGTTTTTGTTGCCGTTTGTGGAGCCTGGGCTGTCTATAGAGACCGCATTTTTTTACAGTGTGTTCAGGGGACAGGCAGCTAAAGGATAGTGAGGACATATTTGCTGTATGTGATAAAAAACGCATCACATCACTTAGAGCACCTTTAAAGATAAAGATATTATTCACATATAAATCAAATTAGAACTGAAATGATTTGTCAATTAATTGGTTAGTTGAGCAACAGAAAATTAATCTGTAACAATTTGGATAATCTGTTATCATTTAACTGTAAAGCAAAAATGGTTCCAGCTTCTCAAATGTATGAATTTACAGCTTTTTATGGTCTACTATGAAAATAAACTAATTACAGTATCTTCCTTTTGTCAATTGGTTGGATGAAACAAGACATTTGGAGACAATGTTAGACTTTAGACAATTGTGATGATAAATTAAAATTATCAAGAATTACATGATATTGCAATATATTAAAGGGATATTTCACCACTGGAAAGATGAATATGCATTAAATTGGATCATTTATGTAGTAGAAATGTGAATTTTTTTTACTAGTTGGTGCCTTCTAGACCGAGAAAAGACAGAAAATGTATTTTTGGCTCATGTGGATGAAAGACAACAACTCCCAGAATGCACTTGCTTGGCTTCCCTACGAGTCCACTCCCAAGCCACGCCTACTGGTTACAGACCTAGACAGTCAAGTCAACTCATGTGTGTTTTATTATCATTTCAATCATATATACGAAACAACGTCTCACCGTGGCTCAAGTGGTATTACACATTTGAAATATATAAAAACGACATTTTAAAAAAAACGACATACGAAACAGGCTAAATTTAGTACACACACATTATATGCCCCGTAAAGTTCAGCTAAAACATTGATAGCATTAGCGCTTGGTGGGATGTAAACACAGAGTATAAACACAGCCGTGAATTTGCGTGGAATGTAGAATGGTCGGCATTTAACAGTCACAAACTCCACCAGCGGTTAGCAGTAGTTGGATAAAAGCACCCCATTTCTGCACCAGTCCGTGTCTGTGTTAACACAGCCCCCCTCCACGAGTCTTACCCGCTGCTCGGAAGGCTAGCAGGCCTGCTAGCTGGATAGCGGAGTCCGGTACGCTGTAGTTCAGCCATGTTTCCACAAAAACAAGCAGTCTCTGAACTCGCGTTGGGAGTTTCGTTGAAGTTGGATGTAGTCCAGTTTGTTGTCTAATGAGCGGACACTTGCAAGCAGGATGGATGGGACGGGCGGCCGGCTAGCGTTAGCTTTCCACCTAGCTCGGACTCCTGCCCTCGTTCCGCGTTTCCGCTTTCAATGTCCCCTTACCCGTCTAGCGGCATCAAGCTACACCGCAGGCTGAGGTGCTGGTCTCCGTAGCAGGCGAAGCTCGCGTAGTGTGTTGAGTATTCTGTCTGTAATAAAGTTTCCTGCATATTCTCCGATCTGTACCAATGCATCCCGGTGGTACACATGTGCGGTAGTTTGAATGCACATAATTGTTGTAAAAGTTTTCTGCTGAAAAGAGAGAGCTGTAGCTTAGCTTCAAGATGGCTGACACTCGATTTGTATCGGGTTGTGACAGTCCCACCCCCTATGGACGGGTTGAAAACATGTGGAACTAGCTGGCTATAGTCCATAGCCTCTGGGCAAAAATGCCTCCGACGACGCTAAATGACGATTTTTGCGTCATCAGAGACTTTTTTCCAGACCCGGACATGAGGGAGGGAAGCACGGTCATTCGAAAATACTACCGGGTTTCTACTGATACAAAGCTTAATGCTAATCGGTGAAGTATCCCTTTAAACTCAACTGATCATAGATAAATAACGGACTTGTTTTCCAAAATGTGAGCAGCAGAAGTATATGGTAACGGGTGGTGACAGTTCTTCCATCCATCCATCTCCATCCATCTTCGTCCGCTTATCCGGTGTCGGGTCGCGGGGGGAGCAGCTCCAGCAGGGGACCCCAAACTTCCCTTTCCCGAGCAACATTAACCAGCTCCGACTGGGGGATCCTGAGTTCCCCAGGCCAGGTTGGAGATATAATCCCTCCACCTAGTCCTGGGTCTTCCCGAGCCTCCTCCCAGCTGGACGTGCCTGGAACACCTCCCTAGGGGGCGCCCAGGGGCATCCTTACCAGATGCCCGAACCACCTTAACTGGCTCCTTTCGACTCAAAGGAGCAGCGGCTCTCTCCGAGCTCCTCACGGATGACTGAGCTTCTCACCCCTATCTCTAAGGGAGACGCCAGCCACCCTCCTGAGGAAACCCATTTCGCCGCTTGTACCCTGGATCTCGTTCTTTCGGTCATGACCCAGCCTTCATGACCATAGGTGAGGGTAGGAACGAAACTGACCGGTAGATCGAGAGCTTTGCCTTCTGGCTCAGCTCTCTTTTCGTCTAGCAGTGCGATAGATTGAATGCAATACCGCACCCGCTGTTCTCCGACCAATCTCCCGCCCATTGTCCCCTCACTCGAACAAAACCCCAAGGTACTTGAACTCCTTCACTTGGGGTAAGGACTCATTCCCTACCTGGAGAAGGCATTCCATCGGTTTCCTGCTGAGAACCATGGCCTCCGATTTAGAGGTGCTGATCCTCATCCCAACCGTTGACACTTTGCGAACCGATCCAGTGAGTGCTGAAGGTCGCAGGCCGATGATGCCATCAGGACCACATCATCTGCAAAGAGCAGCGATGAGATCCCCAGCCCACCAAACTGCAACCCCTCCCCACCCCGACTACGCCTCGATATCCTGTCCATAAATATTACAAACAGGATTGGTGACAAAAGGCCAGCCCTGGCGGAGGCCAACCCTCACCTGAAACGAGTCCGACTTACTACCGAGAACCCGGACACAGCTCTCACTTTGGTCATACAGAGATTGGATGGCCCTGGTAGAGACCCCCTCACCCCATACTCCCGCAGCACCTCCCACAGTATCTCCCGGGGGACCCGGTCATACGCCTTCTCCAAATCCACAAAACACATGTAGACCGGTTGGGCATACTCCCAGGCTCCCTCCAGGATCCTTGCGAGTGAAGAGCTGGTCCGTTGTTCCACGACCAGGACGGAATCCGCATTGTTCCTCCTCAACCCGAGGTTCGACTATCGGCCGAACCCTCCTTTCCAGCACCTTGGAGTAGACTTTACCAGGGAGGCTGAGAAGTGTGATACCCCTATAATTGGCACACACCTCTGGTCCCCTTTTTAAAAAGAGGAACCACCACCCCAGTCTGCCACTCCTTTGGCACCGTCCCAGACTTCCACGCAATGTTGAAGAGGCGTGTCAACCAGGACAACCCCTCCACACCCAGAGCCTTGAGCATTTCTGGACGGATCTCATCAATCCCGGGGCTTTGCCACTGTGTAGTTGTTTGACTACATCAGTGACTTCCGCCTGGGAAATCGGCGACAATCCCCTGTTATCCTCCAGCTCTGCCTCTAACATAGAGGGCGTATTAGTCGGATTCAGGAGTTCCTCAAAGTGCTCCCTCCACCGCCCTATTACCTCCTCAGTGGAGGTCAACAGTGTCCCATCCTTACTGTACACAGCTTGGATGGTTCCCCGCCCCCCTCCTGAGGTGGCGAACAGTTTTCCAGAAACACTTTGGTGCCGACCGAAAGTCCTTCTCCATGTCTTCTCCAAACTTCTCCCACACCCGCTGCTTTGCCTCTTTCACGGCAGAGGCTGCAGCCCTTCGGGCCCTTCGGTGCCCTGCAACTGCCTCCGGAGTCCTCCGAGATAACATATCCCGGAAGGACTCCTTCTTCAATCGGACGGCTTCCCTGACCACTGGTGTCCACCACGGTGTTAAAACCGCCCCCTGAGGCACCTAAGATCCTAAGACCACAGCTCCTCGCCGCAGCTTCAGCAATGGAAACTTTGAACATTGTCCACTCGGGTTCAATGCCCCCAGCCTCCACAGGGATGCACGAAAAGCTCCGCCCGGAGGTGTGAGTTGAAAGTCTGTCGGACAGGGGCCTCCTCCAGACGTTCCCAATTTACCCGCACTACACGTTTGGGCTTACCAGGTCTGTCCAGAGTCTTCCCCACCCCCCTGACCCAACTCACCACCAGATGGTGATCGGTTGACAGCTCTGCCCCTCTCTTCACCCGAGTGTCCAAAACATACGGCCTCAGATCAGATGAAACAATTATAAAATCGATCATTGACCTTGGCCTAGGGTGCTCTGGTACCAGGTACACTTATGAGCATCCCTATGTTCGAACATGGTGTTCGTTATAGACAATCCATGACTAGCACAGAAGTCCAACAACAAACAACCACTCTGGTTTAGATCAGGGAGGCCGTTCCTCCCAATCACGCCTCCAGGTGTCTCCATCATTGCCCACGGTGCGTTGAAGTCCCCCAGCATAACAATGGAGTCCCCACTGGAGCCCCATGCAGGACTCCAGTCAAGGTCTCCAAGAAGGCCGAATACTCCGAACTCCTGTTTGGTGCATATGCACAAACAACAGTCAGAGTTTTCCCCCCACAACCCGCAGGCGTGGGAGGCGACCCTCTTCCACGGGGTAAACTCCAACACAGCGGCGCCAGCCGGGGCTTGTGAGTATCCCCACACCCGCCCGGCGCCTCACACCCTGGGCAACTCCGGAGAAGAAAAGAGTCCAACCCCTATCCAGGAGTATGGTTCCAGAACCGAGACTGTGCGTGAGGTAAGCCCCACCAGATCTAACCGGTAGCGCCCCACCTCCCGCACCAGTTCCGGCTCCTTCCCCACACAGAGGTGACGTTCCACGTCCCCAGAGCCAGCGTCTGCCGCCCGGGTCTGGTCCGTCCGAGGCCCCTGACCTTCACTGCCACCCATGTGGCATCGCACCCGACCCCAACGGTTCCTCCCACAGGTGGTGGGCCCATGGGCTGGAGAGATGGGAGCCACGTAGCTTGTTCGGCTGTGCCCGGCCGGGCTCCGTGGCAAACCCGCCACCAGGCGCTCGCCGACGAGCCCGCCCGTCTGGGCCTGGCTCCAGACGGGGCCCCGGCTTCCTCCGGGCAGGGTCACTCCATCTCTACCTTGCTTCTTCATTGGGGTTTTTGAACCATTCTTTGTCTGGCCCCTCACCTGAGACCACTTTGCCTTGGGAGACCCTACCAGGAGCACAAAGCTCCAGACAACACAGCCCTCAGGTTCACAGAGACACACAAACCTCTCCACCACGATAAGGTGATGGTTCACGGAGAAGGTGACAGTTCTGATTTTGTATTTTTTAATTGTTATTCTGTACTTTTGCTTTGTCAACCAGTGACTGTCTTGAAGGTAAGAAACTAATCTAAAAAGCTATGCTCAAATAGACAAACCTGTTGGTAAGTTCCTTCTTCTTCTTCTGACTTTGCAGATTTATATGGGGGCTTCTTTAAATATCCTGTACTTCTTTGCAGTTCTTAGTCACACACTTTATAGAGGACTTTCAGGGACCACTCGGCAGCTCCATGCAATTCCCTAATTCATTCTCATCACTGTAAGTGAAAGTGAGTGGAAATTTGAGTCCCTTAAAGGGAAAGTCAATTAAGAAATCCAGGATGATTTATTGTTTGCTACAAATACATTTTCTACTTCCCATTTGACACCAATTTTACAACTTATTTGTCTAAGTCTAAAGGTTTTATCATAAGTGATCCTGTCAGTCTCACAATACTCACTTAAATTTTTTTATGACACCATAAAACAGAGATTTAGATTACATTTTCAGTATTTGAATGAAATATAAACCATCAATTTCATTTACCTTATATATTTCTAAAATATGTCTGAGTCAATTTAACAAATTAACTTAAAACAAAGTAGGAGGGTTGTCGAATGTAGACCAAATAATTACTGTTGTTGTATGCAGATGATTGATGCTCTTCCAGCTAAAGTTTAGTGAAAGATATTATTCTACATACACTAATAGACATTGTACTGTAAATTCAGTAATTGCACAAAGACAAATTATTATTTCTTAGTAACTACTGAAGAAACAAGTATGTGCTTGGAGTTTACACTGGGCAGGGTTTATGCATAATGAGTCAAATTGTAAAAAGTCCAGGTAACAATAGCAAAGCACTGTGATACAGTAGCTAGTGTTGCTGGAACTAAAAAAATCATGGAGCAAAATATTTAATTCATATCTTGACAACTAGAGTTAAAAAAAATCCTCTTGTTAGGTGAATGTACAGTGCACAAGCCTAAAGCTTTTGAGGTTTGGTTGACATCTACCAAACTGCCTGCAGTATGAATAAAGTATAAAGAGGCCCTTCAGCAATTTTGTAGAGACAAATAAGAAAAAGGACTGGTTAAAATATAAAAACAGAAGCCAAGATATCTTGAGTTGTAGTCCCTAGATAAGCACTGGATACAATCATTAGAGGCTATTTTCTAAATGTTTGTTCACACTGAATGCACGACCGTCACCAGTGGTTTGTTTTTGCAGTTCGTGTTTATTCACCCCAAAAAGCCAAAATACCAACTGCAGTGTGAAGTGTTTTCCTGCAGACCCCGCTCCTTTTTTGCATGTCTCCATACATTCATGTAGTAGAAACATAAAGCCATGGAGTGAACCTTTAACAGTTCATACTGTACCGTAACTCTCCTAAACTCCAGTGACAAATGCATGACCAAACAAATGCAAAAATGACACACACCATAATGTTATTTTAAAATAAATATGCTAGTTGGAGATTGAAACAATGATCAATATATCAAATCTCAGAATAAATGTAAACCACAAAAAACCAACTGCTATTTTGAATCACATTAATCACAGTCTATCTAGGGTCTCCATGCTTCTGTAGTGTGACAAATGGACCAATTACATGCTAATTAGGCCTAGATTAAGGTGATGGAAAGCATTGACAGAGTGAAGGATGTACTTTCACTCTGAGGAGGCACAGAGGGCATGACTAATAATGTTTTTAGCCCTTAAGTCTCACTTGTGACTGACAGTTTTGATAGCCTCCAGTGTTCATCATCAATAGAGACATTTCCCAACACCCCAGAGAGGTAACGTCACCCACGACTCAGAAATGAATAAACTTAAGGCCCCATAACAGTGTAACAACAACTTTTTCTGTCTATTGGTTGTGTGATATGTTTCACAAATTGAATAACTGAGCAGGCTTCTGGAGCCTCAGTCTTATCTGTATTGGGAGGCTGACAACTCTCAGACTGACAAACTGAGGCACTAGTGCATACTTATTGTGGTGTTCTGTGGCCTCAATGTTTACTGGCAGTGATGTAGGGCGTTTGCATATTTTTGTTAGCTTATACTCTGCATAACGCATCACATCCTAGTTCCTGTTCCTGACTTTGGTGATCCTTTTACTTTTCATCTAGCACCACGATGAAGTTGACAGTTGTAAGTACTCGGCCATAAATTAAAGCATCGTGCAGTTTTACATGTATATAATAAGTAAATTCAATACATTGTACACATTTTTTCCCGGGCAGCATTTCAGGCTCACAAATGTTTCTTGCTTCAGCCTCTGCTAATGGATGGATTGCCATGACATTTGGTACAACATTCATGTTCCCCTCAGGATGAACTGTAATAAGTTTGATGGTCCCCTGATTATGTTATCTGCTATTATCTGGTCCAATAAAAATTGTATTATATACTACCAGCTAAACATCAGCATGCTAGCATTGTCATTGTAAGGATGTTAGCAGATGTTAACATTTAGCTCAAAGCACCTCTGTGTGTAAGTACAGCCTCACAGAGCTGCTAGCCTAGCTGTAGACTAGTAGTTGTTTTTCATAGCCTACATTATGTACATAGTCTGCATTATGTGCTACTCAATTTTAGAGCATGATGACTTGATTGGTGTTTCACTGAACCATGTACTACTATCACCAATTGTGACTGAAAAGAGATGAGTGTAGATAATAAGAATAAACAATGAATATTCAATAATTGAACAGAACATTTTCCTTAATATATTTGACCTTTTTACTCTAATGTAGGTTTGCTCTGACAAGATGACTCTGAACTCTTTTTGCAGTGTGGCAAAATTATCTTTCCTATAGTACCTGTGCCAAATGAGCCTATTTAGAAATATTTCTGCTGCTGAAGTGCTGCAGCTGTGCAGTGTGGTGAAGCGGTGCTCCCTTCATTGAGCCTGCCTGCAGAAATTAATTATCTTGAAAGCAAGCGTGGCAAAGACCATGGGCAGGTGGTATGGGTAATTTCACATTTCTCCTGTGCCCTGTGAGTGAAGATGCCACTTTGTATTACCTCTCTGTAGTGGAAGAGCACATTGGTGTGGTCTGTCCAACTGTCAGTACATATGAAAAGAGCCAGAGTTGATAGCCAGCTGATTAGAAGAGGAGCATTAGTCCACTGCAGTAATCTATCTTCACTTTCTAACTGCAACTCAGATTGGAACTCGGTAACAGCATATACTTTTCTGATTGGGTTTCATAAGTGATAGCATAACAGCTATTGTCATATTGTCAAGATTGAAACACTGGTTACAAACCCAGTAAGTTGTTTTGTTGAGCTTGTGAAGCGACTTATGATAAAATCTCTGTTTGTAATCTCACACTGAAATCCCAACAGAGAGAACCCGTTTGGAGCCATATGGAGTGACGTGAGCCATATTGATCTTATCACCCAGCACATTGAGAGACATAATATACGGGGGTCATTGCACATTAGCCAGCCATTAAGCTCTACCAGTGCATGGTAGGTGTACTGTTGCAATAGAAAGAGAAACTCTGGACAGTGCACAGGACGTAGTGGTGTTAAAAAGTCTGTTGGAATAGGATGTGCTCAAGATTCATCTCTAACATCTGAAGCCACATGTCATCATTATCTGAAGCTGTATCACAAGAGGCACATGTTTCAAAATTCCCAGTTTGTACAGTAGTACACTCGTATTTGTTGAAGCCTAGGGTGGAAGTAGTGCAAGAATCCTGATGTAGTTTCGCCTGATACACATAGTTTGTGTTTTCAGAGGGCTTGCAAATCATTTCTAACATGTCTCAAATGTGTCACGAACTGCCTCACCAGAGCCACTGAAAACATGCCCCCTATTTTGATCTTGCTATATTTGGCTCGACACACAATGGATCTCACGACACAGATGTTATCATAGATTTCCACAGTTATCTTAAAAGCTGTTTCCTGAACAGCATGACATGACATTTGCTCTTACCTCAGGTACACATAGGAGAGACACACAGTTGATCTCAGGTTGGGATTTATTTGCTGTCTTTCATTATCACTCAGTCAACAACGCTCACATACACAAACACACACTGTGCCCTCTCTCCTGCTGATTCAGCGTTGGCACCATTAAAACCCACTTTGCTGTGGACATTACTGCTTTCCATTGTTTATATTGGAGAAGTTGAGTGATTGTGCTAATAAGGTGTGGTATACTCCCTCAACACCAAAACTGTGTCTGCTGCTGAGGAGTCAACGAAGAGGATATTTCCCAGCTCCCATTGCTTGCTATGAATTGGAATCCAATTTAATTTCAGAAAAAAATGCATTATTTATAATTGTCTCTTTTACACAAACATCAATACAAAGCCTTTGCGTTGCAGTATGTAGCAATGTTTTTAGCAACATTTATTACTGATGGTGCAATAATGTTAATGTTCTGTGTACAGCATTTTCATCATCTGTTTGCAGCTCATACTGTATATCTTGTAGATGCAAAAAAAGGGTTAAGAAATGTAATGCTTGTGAAGCACTGAAATGACCAGCCTGTTATATGTGTATGGCAGCAATCTTAGCTCAAAACTAGCCAATAAACTGGCAAGTTAATTTAGGGGTAGGTGTTGTGACTATTTATGGAATGATATTAATGCATGTCTCAATATAATAATGAATAAAAAATCCCAGAAAAGGATATGACACACAGGTCAGTGATAAGGAAGCAGTAATTTTGGTGAAAAAAAATAGAATTGGAAAGAAAAGGAAAGTCACAGAATGTATGTTATGTCTAGTAATACTCAGCCAATCTAAACTTGGCCTGAAGCAGTGGAGATAGAGAATGGCAAGCATGGTTTTTCATTAGCTAGGTGTCTTTTTCACCATCTGTGGGAATGTAAATATGGAACACTGCGGAGAAAAAATAATAATAATCAGAAGCTGAAATTAAAATGTGTTTTCTCAGTATCATATCTCCATATTGCCACTGCACCACGGTGTAATAATGCAAACCATAAATTAAATACATTTGAGACTGGCCAAGGGTCACAATCTCATCAACTGTGTCCTAGTTTACATTATTCTGTAACAAAACATATTTCAGGGGGGGAAAAGTGATTAAAGAGAAATTACATTTGGAATAAATGACGACAAAGTATGTATTTATTTTCTAAGCAATCTAACGTTGATATATTAACCAAATGTTTCTTCACCGTACATATCACACTGCAAAGGTTAGGTAAACAGACTTCACAAAGTGATTGTCAAAGACAGTAATACTTTGAAATGCATTATACATCTTAAAATCCAATATAACATGCTGGGAACCACATTTGTTGCCTTTAAAACCTGAGTCCATGTTTTACTTTGATTAGTGGACCTCATCTGTGAAGCCTACGCATCCTTTAATGACACAAGCTCTTTGGTTCTTGGCGGATCAATGATAACCATCATTGAAAAGCAATCGTAGTTATACCTAACCCCATAAGAAAAGTGATGATGTGTTGAATTAAATTGATAGTAATTGGATGTTGAGGTTCTACAAAGGATGAAACAAGCAAGAAGGTCTTACATGAGTGACAGGAAATTACTGTATAGTGTCAAGATCTGTACTATGTGTCCAGTATAGGGCTGGGTAATATAGCCAAAATCTTCTATCCCGATATAGTTAATTGCATATCTCAATATCAAGATATATATATATGTGTGTATATACAGTATATATATATATATATATATATATATATATATATATATATATATATATATATATATATATATATATATATATATATATATATATATAAAAAACAATATAGAATGTTTTCTGGTAATGCAATTAATACATTGTCTATATGAAATAACCACATGGTTAGCCTATTTAAAGACCAAAACATAAAGCGTTGTCCTAATGATGTAAGTATTGCCATAACGCAGTTGTATTACGCTAGACATTTTTGACGATAGACATTTTTAAATCGTTATATGTATTGAAGGATATATATTGACATATTGCCCAGCCCTAGTCCAGTATACATTAAGTATATTAAACATGAGGCAACTGTGGATCTGCCCCATGGAGAGCTCATGACTTTTTACATTAATGGCAGGTGATGAATAACAATTTACCATATTGTGCACTGTACAGTCTGTATTGTCTGATTGTTTCTTGAACTACAGATGAGATTTGTACAACACTATACAATATTATATATTATGTCACATAATGTGAGACTCTAAGGGCCCTATCTTGCACTCAGCGCAATTGCCTTTGTACATCGACGCTTGTATCATTCCTATTTTGCACCCGACGCACAGCGGACTTTTCCCTCCACAGACGCACATTGGTAAAATAGGAAATGTATTTGCGCTCCCGGGGGTGGTTCAGCGAAAAGAAGACGTTACTTGGTGCTATTTTGCAGTTTCAGAAAACAATTCCGCCACTGACCAGGAAAAACCTGGTCTAAAGTCAGTGGCGCGTTATTCAGGTGCTATTTTTGCAAACCATACATAATTACTAAGGGTGTGACGAGATCTCGTTTTACGAGATCTCGCAAGATTAAAACGTGACGAGACTTCTCGTCGAGGTGAAAAGTTGTCTTGTGAGGCGATGTGATGTCAGCGTGATGGAGCGTGAAATTACTATTGAAGATCCCCCTGCCACTTTTAAATCATTTGTGTGGCAACATTTTGGTTTTCCTGCGGAAATAATAAACGGCGAAAGAGTGACAGACAAGACGAACACAATATGTAAATATTGTAAGAAAAAAATGCAGTATACCGCGGCTAACACGAGCACTATGCAAAAACACTTACAGCACCACCACAGCTCTCTACCAACTACAGCACCCGCGACGAAAACATTAAAAGGCCAAACAACTCTAAAAGCCTTTGCATCTCTGCCACCGGTAAGTGCAAGAGCCACGGCAATAACGAGGGACATAGGCGTTTTCATTGCAGCTGATATGAGGCCATTTTCTGTGGTGGAAAATGTCGGATTTCGGCAACTCCTAAATATCCTTTGCTGTCTCCACTTGCCAAAGCATACCTTTCCATCCCTGCTACCTCAGTTCCAAGTGAGTGTGTTTTTTTCTACTGCAGGAGACATAGTTACTGCCCAAAGGTCTCAACTGCTGCCAGAAATAGTCGACATGCTTATATTCTTGAAAAATAACATGACCATATCTTAGGCTGTTCTGTGTAGTTTATCTTATAGAAAAAAATAGTTTCTGTTTGCACTTGTAGTTTTGAGAGAGCAGTACTTTGGTTATTGATACACTTACTGTTTGCATTTAAACATTTTCTGTTGTTTACACATTTATTTTATTTATACTGTTTATTTTTTATTGTTCGATTTGTGGAAAGGAGTTAGATTTCACAGGGCAGAAGCCAGTTGGTAGATTTTATACAAAACATTTTGCAGTGTTTGCATGTCCTTTACTGCATATGATTCATTAAAATAGTAAAAAAAAAGTTAAATAACATTCATCATTAATAGTTGATTTCAAAAGGCACCTAAATTGTTTTGCATTTTGTGATTTTTCAGTTGAATAAAAAAACTATTTTCCATTCATATATTTCATCATTGAGGATTTCTTTAAAAAAAAATGTAAAATCTCGTCTCGTCTCGTTCTCGTGAACCCAATCTCGTGATGTGTCTCGTCTCGTGGAGTAAGCGTCTCGTCACACCCCTAATAATTACAAAGGAAAATATTACTGAAAATGCGCTTCAGGTGTTTGGATAGGTCAGGAGGCACTTTACAGTACAGTCCTCAAAAAGTCACAGCATTCTTTGTGGCTTTTTCGTTGTGATTTACACAACATTTCCATGAATCATGGATGTGTTGATGACATAAATGAGGAAATATTAGAGGACTTAAGGAGACGTGATGTTGAACTACGGTGGGATCTGGTCCGGGAGTAATGCGCGATGTGCTCCTGGTGGAGCGGGTGGACGGAGATGGAGTCGGGGGAAGAGGAAGGGGCAAAACAGGTGCAGGTGGTGCGTTTGGAGGCCCACGCTCCATGGCTGCAGCATCCTCTCCAGACTTGAGGAGTACCGAGGGGCCGCAGCAACATCGCCACCCGGTCAAGACGGGCATTTATTACTTTGCCGCATCTCGGACAGCTCCCGCTGGCATGCGCCAGGCAAATCCGCCGTCATAATAGCAATCCGCCATGGAACAAGCGCGCCTGCTCTTAAAGGGAATGTGAGATGACGCTCTGATTGGTTTATTTCACGTTACGCCCAAACCACACCTAGCTACTTCAGACCAACCCATTTTAGATTTGCGTCAGGCTCAAAACTAATTTATCCCGCCGCTATAATAGCAACAGCGTCATTAAAATAGGGCCATAAGTCTTGTTAAATGGAATCTAAAAAATTTGTAATCAATATCATCAAATTTGTTGTCCAATGCTGTTTTTGCAGTTTCACAATTGCTTCAAAGCAAATACTTCAAAGGCCAACTGCTGTCATCGAGCGTTATTGGAAGTGTGTGTAGGATCCATACTGAGGGCAAAAGGAAAACAGTGTTGTACTCTTTATTTAAAAAAATCAACCACAAATACAGTCTTCTTGTGACACCAGTCATCATTGACTAAGGTTGTGATGACAGTTAATACTGTCTACCTTTTATTTGAGAAGTACAAATGACCTAAGGCTAATTTGACTTTATCCTGATTGAGGTCTTCATGTGAATCTGCTCTTAATTATCAAAGTAATTTGTCTGAAATAGATCCAATTAAAACTTGTCTGTTCTCTCTTCCTTGTAATATTCAGAGCTATTAAAAAGGTCATATTTTCCAGTCATACGGCCAAATGATATTTCCCAATTGATTTTTATGGCTCCAGTCAACACTGAAGAGTTTTGCCATTATTCTGAATGCCATATTTGTTGGGGATGAAAGTTATAATAGCTTTTTTTAAATGGACTTTGCGCTTTAAACAGAGCACGAAACGTTAGCCTGCACACATACATCTTGTACTGTTAATCAATAACTGATTTATTTTGCATCTCAAACAAGGACAGAATGTCAGCGGATGTTTACTTGCCAAAAACTACTCATCAAATTAAAATCACTGTACTGTTGGGATTGCAGAGGACACGCTCATATAATGAAACACATCTGTGAGCATTGTTAATGACAGAGCAAGAGGTCAAAGGATTCATGGAGTTGTTGTTTGATTTATTGTTGTGATTATGAACCCAAAGTTTTCCATCAACTTGAAGATTGTCGAATTAACATTACCGAGGTGACCTGGAATGGCATTAAAGAGTAATAGACAGACACGAGCAAGTTAGCTCCACATGAAACACTTTGTACCTTCTGTGGGTACACTGCATCCTCTCATGGACAACAGAGCATGTTCACTGCTTTCACATGTTCATAGCAATGGCATGTTTTATTCTCTCTGGACTGCAAATCCTCGAGAGGAAGGCTGTCTGCTGCAAAGTAAGTGCATGATGGCAGACCTGTAAAAGTCTGTGAATCACTGCATTATAAATCTCTTTACTTCAGAGGGGAGGAGGAGGATGAGGTCCTATCTCATGAGTGACATGTCAATTATTCCTTCCTCCCACCTCTACACATTTTATATGTGGCTACTTTCCGTAAACACCACCAACCAACAGCTATCTCAGACATCTTGAATCACCGGACAGACACATGATTGATGTACAATCCACCTTCCTTGTCACCTGGGGCCAGGATTACTCTTGATCTGAATAATTCATCCAACCTGTTTCTAATCTTCATCACTTCAGCTTTGAGGCTTGGGCCTGTTAAATTGGAAAACCTTGAGTCGCTGGCCACTCCTTTCTTCCCTCTGACATGCCGACAGCTGTGATTACAATTAAAGGCATTTACATCTTTTAAAAAAAAGGATGTGGGAGGCTGTCGATATTAACATCAGGGAGACATCACAGTCAGTCAGTGAGGTGACTGGTGTCATAGCAGTACACCACATCAAAACTGCCCCCGTCTAAGTGCTGTTAAAAAGACAAATGCTGCTGTTTGCAGTTTGCTGAAGGTATGTGAGATGCTTAGCTGTCATTTTGTTTGCAATGCTGACACGGGGAATGAAATTCACCAAGGGGAAATTTAGTGACTTAATACTTCACCCGCTCAACCTTGCCAAACAAAACTTGTTTTATTCATCTGTGAGTAACGACATAAATTCAAGCAGTTCAGTCAGAGCTATTCAGGAGCAGTTGGTTTTGAACATTTCTTATAATGTGTCACTTCCAATAAAGAGTTGTTGTTAGGTGGAAAGTAAATTCTCACTGTTCAAAACTAATTCTTCAACAAGACTTTTTTTCACCAATGTAACAATATTCCTCTTGATAACACTCATTTGGCTGAATATTAATCACCCCTGAAGCAGCTGTTTGCTGTTATTGATCAGCAGGGTGACATTGTATAATGTCCTGTGGCTGTGATATGACTTACTGCTTGAATAGAAGGAGGGCCATTTGGGATGAAGTATAATTAATATTTTATCCCTCGACACACCTTTCTGCTGAGATGGTAATCAATGGCTTAACCCAGAGGAGTCATATATTAAAGGACAATCAATGTGTTTGTACCCTGATTCTGTATCACTATCACAGTCTTACCTGTCTTCCTTTCTCTCCCCACTAGAAACAGATTTTTAGTATGCACGACTAAAATCCATGTGCTGTCAAGGCCCCTGAGCACCAACAGCAGCTAACACTAACTATAGCTCCTAATCTGTCATTCACCTAACAGATGAAACAGTGTCCAGCCCAGTATCCTCAATAGCCAGGCACAGCTATAGTCAGTATTAATCACAGGCTCAGGTTGACTGAGAATGAAGAAGTCCTCTGTATTCTCAACTGCCTTTTCAAGAGCATCACCCAATATGTAATTTGACACTGGAGTACCTATAACCTTGTCAAAGAGATAGGAATATGTCATTAATATTGACAGGAAGTTTCCTAAAGTCTGTCAAATACAATCTCCGGATATAGGAGAATTCATATGCTGAATAAAAACAGACATACAATCCTATTAACTTGGACACCACTTGGGAGGAAGATCCATTTTTTTTTTTGATTGTTTTGGTGTGATATATTTAATGAAAGGATGTCTTTGTGCGATTTAAATTCTGTTATACTATATGTATGTATTTAATGTGGATAGAAGAGTCTTGAAAACAAAAAGCTGGCAGCACAAAATCATTTTATTTTATATACAGTATATGGCTGGAACAGGTCCCTAGCATTCCAGGTTGAAAAAAAGGTGTCACAACCTGTCTTTACACATCACACAAACCAACAACCCATCACATCGGTAATGCCATGGTGACATGTACAGAAGAATGCTGCTTAGCTCCAAGGCCAGGCCTCAGCCTTGAGTCACCTCTGCAGACCCCCAAGCTAACACTTATAATTCTTCTGCCAGGGGCCACGATTTAAGACCAAACTGTCACTGCAATTCAGAAAAGTGCCAGGAATAGTTATGACCGCGATAGATGCTGAACCAATGTCTGTAGTCGTAGGTGCCCTAAAGAAAAAGGGTGCAAAATTTCACAGAACAAAAATAAGTGACAACTAAACAAAACATTTATAGCAGTTGGACTGTGTCAAGATATTTGTGCCTGTCTTAGTGCTGACCTGAGTTGAGATAATGATGATGAAAATGGCTTGTGTGTGAGTGTGCATGTCTGATGTCGTCTACGAAGATAAATTAGCAACCTTGTAACCCTGACAGCAGCCAGTCATCATCTGTTAGTGTGAAGCTCATCCCTCTCTCCGTACATCTGTGGATCATATGAAATATTCTACTGAAAGTCCCTCTCTGAGCATCAGCCCATTGGAAATAATGGCCAGCATACAGTATGTCCTCCCTTACAAAAGCTATAATCAGATGATCAACAAATGTGGAAAAAACTGGCTGTATTTAGTCTAAATTTCTGCAACCAAGTTTGCTTAAATTACAGGTTAGTACTAAAACAAATAAGGCAACTTGCTTTTGTGTTGTGTTTACAGATAATGTGAGGTCACAGATTTGGAAATGACTGCAATTCAAACAGTCTGTTTTGAAAAACTGACATATAGGATGGATGGGCACAGACATCCATGCAAGGCAGATAATAACGCTGCAATGTGTTTATATGATGCCATCTGTATTTGAAATGTGAATAACTGAACTACAGTGGACTAAACTACTCACATTTCGTGTTGGTGCAAATTGCCAATGTTCCTTTTCCCATGCCAATTTAATTTTTCAGCCATGGCCATCTTTCTTTGGCCACTTGGGAGCAGCAGAAATAACCTGTAAACACAACACTTGACATATTATCACCTTGTAATTAGATAAGGCAAACTTTCCACTATCCCCTAACGGGGGTGTGAGGGTCCTCCCCCAGAACATGTTTAACAGTGTAGATGTAATTTCCTGTATTTCTGTGCATTTCAACAGGTGGTTTGATACTTTTATTATACTAGCATGAGAAAAAGGATTGGTACATTTTGTAATTTCACCCAGAGGAAGTGATTGGTCCCAGATCACAAGATGAAGATATTAAAAAGCTAAAAGTACAGAAACTGATGTGATGACTAATTCAGAGCCATCTTTAAAAATAAGCACTCTTTGCTTATTTCAGTTTGAGTTCAGGTTTGAGATCAACTTGTCAGTAAGTTTGAGTCTTTTCTCAGTGACTTTGTTACACACACATTTTTACACACAAAACACTGCTGTAGGGCAGGTTCAGCTTACAATATCACAGGTTTGAGCAGCTCAAAAAGTGACAAAGCAGCATTCCAAATAAGTTACTAATAATTTACAGAAATATTGCGTGCAATAGTCCACCTTCCTAGGCCCGATCTGCCGGTGATTTGATTTCGCCCTGCAGCTCAGGCTGGAAACCTGTACGTTTATCTATCCTGCTTCTGTTACAAATCTGCGGGAACCAATCACAAACTGGCTTATCCACCTGGCGCGCTATTGGCGGGTTTATCACGATGACGATAGAGAAGGGAACAAGCTGCTTTTTGTTTACATTCAACAAGCCGGCCACCGCAGCGCATTACGTCACCTAGATCGTTGGTCTGATTGGTTGAAGGACTATCCAATTGCGTACAGAGTCATTTGATCACGCCTCTTGTGCAGAGAAAATACAGAGCAGACTCCCCAGACTAATGTTCAATCTTAAAAGATTGAGCTTGGTCTGGTGATAGCCAGACTACCCACTTCCACTTTCTCTTCCCCTCTCTGTCTCCATGTTTTAGTGAGGACATGTAGAGGAATATCCAACTGAAAAATATTGGCAGATAATATTTTGCATATACTAAAAAAAACAACAATCTGGGCAACATTATGTTTCTCACAAAACATATCTTGCCAATGCAAAAAGTTGCAGGAGATAAGGATGCAAAAAAACAATTTCAACTTTATTGTAAATCTAAACCTTGTTTATCTCTTACTATAACAAAGTCCCATTAGAGGACTCTCTGTGTTGGTCTGAATTTATTGACAGACTCTTAATTTGTCATTGCCAATCACTGATTACTGAGTGTAATCAATGATTGCCATCAGCTACAGTAGCTCCTTAACAGACTGAGTGCACCTGAATAGCCTTTTGTCAAGGCTCTACATCAATACCTATTGATTTACTGTTTTTCCTTTCTCTTTATGGGTGCATATTCTTTTCACTCTAATAACCTCCCCCTCAAACACACACACACACACACACACACACACACACACACACACACACACAACACACACACACACACACACATACACACACTTACTTTACTTAAGCAGTAGCTACCATGCTGAGTCATTTGACATGGCAGTCGTTCCTGAAGTCTATTAGGACTGCCAAGTCGACAATGTCAAATAGGGGAAGAAGAAGTTCCTGGAGTGTTGCACTTATTTAATCATATTGTAAACAGTTTCACATTCAGCTATTTTTACTTGTTGCTGAAGAGTCATATTTTTTTTCAACTTCACATTATTGTAGAATAATAGTAACTGCTAACAAATGTACTATTCATAAATACAAGATTAAAAAAGGCATACTAATATATTTTATATTTACATTTGAATTAAGAAATGTAAGGGTAGTTTATTAATAGTTCTAGTAATAAAGGTCTAAAACCTTTTTTTTCTCACTTTTTCCACTGCTATATAAATGAATGGCATAGGAATTAACTTTAGACTGTAACCAGAATAGAGACGGTGAAGTAAGGATTCATGTATAGCAAAATTCAGTATGAGGGAGGAAAACTATTTAATCAGCCAGAATATGGTATTCATCCACTGCCATGGTTACAGTTAGTGTTGGTTTCTGTAGCATTTTGGACAGAATGAATACATAATACATTTTGTAAATTGTACTGGAATATCTCATTTTTGTTGTTTAAAGTTAAAAGATGGTTGAATAGAATAATAATAACAATAAGGACAATAATGTGTATACAAGGTACTTTATTAGCATTATTTATCTAAGAATATACATAATTTATTCCACTCAGAACTCTAATCATTAGTTATGCTTAATGATACTGTACATCAAATGAGAAACAACCTCTCATGTCTGTGCTGACAGCTGTTCAATACCAACATCCGCAGCAATGACAAGACAATAGAGCATCAATTTTATTAATGGACAGTACCAACATGGTTGTGGTCGTGAAAGGCCTGGATTTCAAGTGTCGGCCAGTACACTGTCATAGTGAGAAGCTTGGTTGACAAAAGAAATGCTCTGATGGGGATCCTTCTGCATTACGACCTCAGTCTCCCAGAAATCTGTTGCACGACCAAACCCACAAGCCGCACACAGTGTAGGAGGAAGGGGACAGTTGTGTGTCTGATAATATGGATAACTTAAGTTTTACACATCGCATTAAGGTTGTGGTTGCTTATACTGTATGTATGAACATATTTACACATCCGTCAGTGCACCATGCACTCAAAATGACTCCCTGTTTTTAAGTGAACTGCTTGCTCACTTTAGTGTCTTCACCATCCTATATTTTATAGTATGTGGCCATCCATTTTCCAAATCATTCAATGCATTTGATATGACTGTGAACATGCATTTTTCTCAGTGATTAAATATACTGTTTGATCTACATCAGAAAATGTAGGCAGGAAGGGGCGTGATAATTACCATATAAAAACAGTAAATACAGACAATAGTGGAATGCTTACACTCCTTGTAAGTACAATTAAACACAGGATCCTCTTAAATTCAGACATGTTAAACACATACTCATGTTATACAGAATAGTATAACATGATTATGTGTTTAATATATATTATTGGCCATTATATTGGTATCCGATTGTTTAACTTGAAAATATTGATATAAGTATCGGCCTCTAAAATTGAGTATTGGTAAGGCTATACTACTTAGTGTCTTTTGGTACAAAATAAGGTTTCTATAATAGTAGAAACAAAAACTTTCACAAAGTTGCATTATTTTACATACCAGAGTGCAATTAATAAGGAGCAGCAGAGAAAGCCCAGTGCATGCAGCCACAACACTTATTCTGACGGTTCATTCCTGTTCTGACTCCCAACTTATTTGTACAGGAGAATCAATTTGAACCAGCTGTCTTCATGTTCCAGCAGAGCCTCCTGAAATGAGAATAAATAAAAATATTCAAAGTGACAACCTGCTTGCGCATCTCTGAATGCAGCGACTATACTTTGATTGAATGGGTGAATGGCAAATGAGACTTGTGCTCAAATAGCAGAGGCCCCTGATTGGATGACAGATTGGAACCCAACCTTATTTATTTTTTATTTTCCCCTCTTCTTGCTTCCCAACCTGATGCCACAGAGTATCACACTCCTCCACCATTTACTATTCAAATAGAATAGAATAAAAATGGAATGAAATATTCAACAGTGATTATACACATCATTAGAGGAACATGCAATTCAAAAAAATATTCAAACGCATTTTGCCTTATCCTGTATGTCCTCTACAACATACTAGTAAAAATAGCTAGACCTTGGCATGTGTCACTCCGTTTAGTGTTTCTGAAGGTAATCTATGTATTGATCTCTGTGTTACTTGATGAATGCTGTAAGCCTATACATTGATGTTGAAGGTCAATAATGATATTCCACTGAATGACTACTTAATGCTGCAGGCTTTATAATGTTTCATTCATCTACTGATTCATTTGTTAAAACTGGAACAGGATTGATCATGTTATCGTTGTTTCTGTGCTGTATGACGACAGCTGTGAACTGAGCTACAAGATGAATCGCAAATGGTGAGGTTTTTGTTTATCTCAACAAGGGAAATAAATGTAACAAGAAGTTATCTTGGACGATCTCTCTGAGAATGACACTATATATTATAAATTCTATGCTTGATCTAATTTCAACAACTATATTTTTTAAAACTTATATTAGAATATAAGAAATGTTTTGCAGAAGGGTATACATGCAATGTGGAGTAACAGATTTGTAAAATGGACTCACGACTCACTCGATTCCCTGAACATAAAAATTAAATTAAATTCCTGGGAGTCCGCTGGGACAAAGAAAGTGTTTGCTCCCAGTTTTGTCTTTATTATTTTTTGACAGCCTCAAAAGAAAATATTACTGTTCACACTTCAAAGCCACTGAGTTGTTAAGCAGATAGCGTATGCCAATTTCCCAAACAAATTATGTGATATCATCCTTCCCCTAAATTACGTAATAACACCATTTGAATTAAATTACCTCAATTGAATTAGATTACTACCCAAAGGATGATATAGCTTTTACTGTTGTTGAATAAAAATTGTTCTGCGAAGCAAAAGCAAAGCCTGCCGAGCTGTAAATAATCATGGAGTGCACACTCATAAAATACGCTGCTGCTGCAGTATTAAAGAAATTAATTTGACCAGGCTGCTCAGTACCGTTTTCAAGCAATATTTCACTGAGACAGAACATGTAAAATATGCAATTTACTGTAGCATGTGTACTAATTACAGTTGAGGAATTATGTTACTTTCAGACATGATATCACAACTTCAACAGTTTTGTATTGAATTGGACCTAAGTGTTCAAAACCTAAATTACAATCATTGTGGAATTCTATTCTTAAATTTGTTATTGGCATCGCCCACTTTCACAACACATCTTTGTTTTTTTTTACTTTTTCCAGAAACAACCCTCTTCCTTACTAAGACTGGGAAGCCATTTATTAAGAAAAGGTGAGTCATATTGATATGATTATAGAAGTATAATTAGTTAAAATTAGTGCAGTGCCCATTGAAAATGTGCCTGTTTAGAACGGGCCGATTGCTTGGCCTGTGGTATTGCAGCTTGTAAAATTCATCAAAACCAAATTGTATCCCAAAATTGCTTACAGAAGGACCCCAAACCACTTTAAAAGTTGCAGATTGCAGAATGTAATTGTAAAATATCACAATGACAATGTGGAGTGGAGAGGTTTAGTGGCTTGACAGTTAACAGTGAAGTAGGGGATTTGATTTGATAGTATTTTGGCGACTGTAATGTTATTAATTAGCAGTATACTTAATTAACTTGGGGTGAGTCTGATGAAAAGTGCTGTGTCTGCCCGGTTCAGCTCTGAGATTTTCTTGCATTGCACAGCGCTGTGAAGGAATAATCTCCAAGATTACTTTATATTCTGCTTCTGGTTAGAAGTGGTGAATGTAGGCTACAGCTCACAGCAACTTAATACTATATAGTGTCTGGCTTTTGTTTGATATTTAGTGTTGGCAAATGGCTTTTTGTTGAAAATAGACACGGAATGCATGTGGCGTCTGCGTGTGGCGTGCAGGTTACCTTCCCACCAAACACGCCCCCAAACACGGACAACAATGTGCCTCAAAAACAGTGTCTGGTAGCCTGCCTATAAGTGGCATCATGCTCTGTCTGCCACTTGTTGTCTGTAGCTGGTTGTGCTTTGCATGTGTGGGATTCTGAAACGTCCTTAAATTCGGGAATTGTCGTTTGTTTATTCAAAGTCAAAGACAGTAGTGCTACTTTGCACATTTTTTTGGGTCTGAGGTGTATGTCACATTTTAGCTGTCAAAGTGCTCACTCAGTGTGCAGTGTGAGAGGGGGAGTGGCCAGCGGCTAGAATGGCAAAAGCTAATGTGTGCTTTTTTTACTGATATATATTTAACGATATCTTTTGCATTTCTAATCTAAACAACGTCAAACACTGCATTTACTCGTGCCCATAGCAAGACACTTGTCAAGTTTGAAATCCATCGGACTAACTGATATAAGATATGCACGTAACACACAGACAGACAGACAGACAGACAATGGTGTCATAGCTGTTCATTAGCTTTGCAAGTCTGCCTTTCAAAGCTAATGAACAATTACATTATTTTGATCCTGATCCCTGTGTTCAGGCTCAGCAAAAACAATAATGCATCATTTTGAACTGAGATTTCATTAGGGACACAACATTTGTATTAGCAGCAAAGGTACAGTAATGTGATGACAGGAGAGACATTGCATGGTTAAAGGTCCCATGGCATGACAATTTCACTTTATGAGGTTTTAACACATTAATCTGAGTTCCCCCAGCCTGCCTATGGTCCCCCAGTGGCTAGAAATGGCGATAGGTGTAAACCAAGCCGATCTGGAATCTGCTCCTTATGAGGTCATAAGGAGCAAGGTTACCTCCCCTTTCTCTGCTTTGTCCACCCAGAGAATTTGGCCCACCCATGAGAGAGAGACATCATGGCTTTCAAACGAGCAAAGTAGCAGTTGGTCAAGGCCACACCCCCACCCTCCACCTTGCCCCCCCCCCCCCCTCTCTCCCTCCTCAATAGCTACAGACACAGAAATGGCACATACTAAGGAAAGCTCATTGTGGGACTGGCTCTAGTGGCTGTATTTCTGCACCAAGGCTGAATTTCAGGAAAGAGACTTCAGATACAGGATTAGGGGACCACTAAAGCATCCAAAGAGAACCATGTCATGGGACCTTTAAGCATGACTTATCCTTTCACCTCTTGATATACAGTGTGTTTATGAGAGTTGATTGTTTCAGATACCGCTTGATACAAGTGCAATGAAAAAGATCTAACTACATTCAGCACTTCTCAAATTGCACAGCTGAGCCACCCATCCTCCATGGTTATCAAAGTGTGCCGGAAGCATTGGCTACAGTTGGATTTCACTCTTATTCCCATTTTGCTGCTTTTTAGGGAATTGGGTCACTGGAGCTGTTGCTTAAATGTATTGTTCCTTTGGTGGCAAAAATGCAGTCATCATTGTCTTTTCTAGCCTGCCAAGCCTGGATTTAATAAAAATATTATTATAGAATAAGAAGGGGGTTGACACATGAACATATATTTAGCTTCATACAAGTTACAAATGTGTAGTTATAAGGAAAAGACTATGTAAATAAAAAAAGTCTGTTTATATTCTTCCTGAGCAAACTGTGCAACACAATAGTCTCTATAATACAAACAATAATAGAGTTGTGGTGTAATGCATTGGTATTTAATCCTTGAGTTAGGATTTGTTTTTGTTTTCTTGTCAAACTGTGTTACCGAGATCAAGAAGGATCCCTTCCTGACATGTTTTAAGACATAGAAATAATTTCCTTTTAGTAATGATTAGTTTCTGTTATGGTTTTTAACACAATAAAGTTCAATTATCTAGCTACAAATTCTTAAAATTAAATCTACTCCTTTTCTGGCATTTAAAGATCCAGAATATATGAATATGCAAATAGGTTTTATTTCAAAAGTTTAACTGCTGGATACAAGATGAATCCTACTTGATTGAAAGGTCCATTCTCAGTGTATGTACTGTACTGGAGGTTTCAAGTTTCCATATCACATTTAAGACACAGTATGTTGCATATTGGGCCACAATTGGTTTTTAAACTAGTTGTGATGTCAAGGAATCATGCTTGTACATAAATATCTTAAACCCAGAAATTTATGATGAGCACAGAGAAACTTTCCCCCTTTGCAGACGAATGTTAAAACAGCCTTCTAGTGTCAAACTCACTCTGCACAGTGAAGCTCAAACAATTTACTGAAGTTACAATAAGCTGCATGTTGCAGTTGTAGCTCCCAAACCTTTGATCTTTGAAATAAGCTGTTGTTCTTCACTCTTGTAATTCACATATTTAGTATAGTTGTAACGCCAACATATAAAGCAAAATTAAATCATACATATTGAAAGAACCGCCATGTGTCTGTAGTTTCTTTACCAAGCAGCTTATTGTAAACAACTAGACACCATTGAGCCAATTTTACTGTAATATTCCTGTAATCGTAAGAAGACAATGGAATCACTGGAAGTACGTTCATACTTGTTGGTGTGGCAAATCTCTTCTCTTCTGGGTGGTGAGGGTTACGAGGTGGGCAGAAAAAACAAGCAGTTGTTTCACTTGATGGTAATTATGCTCCTTGCATGATCAGTCACAGAGTTGATGGCCGAACCTTCACATACCCCGCGTAATAATGGTGGTTGATTGAAGGACCCATTTCCTCTGAGATCCAATTATTAATTATTGTCTGTCTGGGAAACTTGGAAGGGTTCAGATTTCATGGATTCCAGCGACCTCGCAGACTGATTGGCGGCTGCCTGACAGCGGCTGTTGCTGGTGCGTTAAGTGTGTCCAGTGTGTTTCGTGCCAGTCGACGTGCTCAGGGTAGGGACTCATCACAGGCACTGACAGAGCTTCTCACCTGTGCTGACACTCTGGAGAACCATTATTCATAGCTGTCTCGCTCTCACAGCTGAATCACGCAGGCCCTCTTCAGAGACACTGTGAGTTTAAGTTGTGTTCCAATCACTTAGTAGACTGTTTAATAAATAATCACACCACCACTAGTAAATTAGTATATTTTCTAGAGAGAGCCTAATAATACCGCACTGTATCACAGCAGCTCATTTCAGCTAACTCATTTAGATGAGGGCCTAGTCTGACATTTTCATGGTAATAGAATTGTTCTCACTTTAAATAATTTGATACTGGCATCCAATCTCCTACCAATAATATTGGTTTCTTTAAACCATGATGAAGATCTCTTCTTAACTTGAACCAAGTCATTACCTAAATAAAAACTAAACCTTAATCTGAGAGGTGGCACTTGGAGGCAGTAATGAGCGATTAAGGTAGCAATGCACCAATAAAAGAGGAAAACTAGACGGCAAACCCATATAGATGATGCAGATTTTAAATGAATGCATTATAGACTTAAATGATACACAGTGCATACCTGTGAGGAATCTTCAGTTTAAACAGAATTGTATTTTTGTACAATAAAAGCTCTACAGCGTGCCTTTTATTGGGCCAGAATGCAGGTGTGAAGTGTTTTGTCCTGATTAACTGACCTGTCTTTTGCATTTCTGTTTTCCAGCAACGACTACACCATCTGACATGGTAGACATGATGTGTGACCTCTTTTGGAGGTGAGTCTTCATCACACTGTTGTGCTAGTCATGTGGTTAATTAGGCGAATACTTTGCCTTTGACATCGTCAACATAGACCTTTGAAGTAGAACATGACATTTCTGCTGACTTATTTTGGTCCTCTCTGTCACTTGTGTATACAACTTAATGATGGAGCCAGATGCTAATTTGAAAGTGCCACTGAGTTGCATCACAGAGCAGCAGCCATAACCATCTGTTGAGAATCATACCCGCATGTCGATTTTTTGCAAAATCCATATGGTGTTGCCATAGCAAACCGGAATGCTTAATATCAAAATTGCCATCCACTTTGACGAAATGGTTTTGGGGAGAATGGAAATATGGTTGTCAACAAAAGCCATGCATTTCTGCAAATGTATGCCCAACACAATATATACTTTATTATTACTAGAAAAAGGAAGAAAAAAACACTGTGTGACACTGAATTTAAAATAAAATGCAGAAGTGCCACATGCAGCAATACTTATACTTATATACTCTGTGTCTACAAATTAATTAATTTTGCAATTTGTGTGACCTTGCTGAAATCTCCCCTGCACACCTGGTTCTGAGGAAACAAGGAAGACAACAAGGCTTCAAACTGAGTGTCACATTAATGGTATTTGTGGAACAAGGGCTCCCAACAGCATGTAATCCACTTTTGCGTATATTTTGTTCTCTTGGGTCTTACATCATGCTCATGCACAACATTGCAGACTTCTCACAAAATTTGCTTCATCCATCAAATAATGTGTCTGGATTAGATGGGACAGGTGGTGTCTCTGCAATAGCAAAAGCTGTTCTGCAGTATCTGCTGTGACTTTCAATGTAGTGGCAGCGTTCATAATGTAGGATGCATCTCAACTCCGCCTTGTGTGATTCAAGCCAATAACAGTAATGATAATACAAAGTATTGCTAGAAAATAAAAAATAAAAAAACCTACTACCTGCTTCACTGATCCGAGGGCTTGGTCACAACCCCTCAACAGACACCAGCACCATCCTTGCAATAATGATGGTTTGCTTTATGCAAAGCCCCATAAGTGGATGTGCTCACAGTAATAATAGGATCCAGTTACTTTCTGTCCCAGTGGCTGTCATGTAATGCAGCCCTGTCTTTGATCTCTGCTCAGTCTTTGCACTTGACTCTCTAATTGGTCTGTGATAGGCTTCAGCTTTGATCATGTCCTGTAGGCACACCAGCTCCACATTTCAAATAAAATGACAAACCTCATCAGTGCCACGTCTTTTGTTATGAATGTATTTGTACCTTTTGGGAGATCATAACCATTTTGAGTTGAGAGTTCTGGGTGAAGGGAGGTCAAACCTCTTCTATTTCAGCGAGTGATGGTTTATTGGGGATGGTAATTCTGAGGTTCGTATGGCTTCAGACCCTGTCAGATGAGTACATGTGCCCACTTCTGGCCATGGAAAAAACCTTGTTTATGCTTTATTGGAACTGTTAAAACAATGCATTGTCTTGGAGTGTCTCATAAACTATAACTAAGTCATCCTCCGCCTGTTGCAGTAGATGTGAAGTAGTGAGCATTAGCCAATAACCTAATTAACCATGAACTTATTTATTGCTCCTACTTCTGGGAAGTACACTAGAGAGGCAAGAAGCAGATAAACTTCTGGTCTGTCTCATAGAATATGTGGAATATGGAGAAAATGCCAGACTGCCAAACTGTATCTGATTAAACCAATCAAGAGAGAGGAAGAACAACAGCACAAAGAAGTGCAGTACAAAAGTGCCTTCAGTACAGCTGTAAAGACAAACTTAATGCAATTCATCTCCTTTGTCACTGTTGAATATAAGCCAACTTTTTGATATAATTTAAACAGTAAGTGTGAAAGAATCTGTCTTTTGTAATAACAAGCAAAGTGCTCTGATAAAATGAATTTGAAATTGATAAAAGTGGCTTCAAACCAGAGGGAGCAGCTTGTGATAAAAAAAAGCCTAATATTTATTTATTTAATTTGTTTGTTCAATCATTTATCAAAGAGAAGCATGTTTTTTTTTTTTTTTGTAGAAAGACAGCATTTGTCCCATTTTTAGGTATGGTACCTGATATTGGGTACTTAATTATAACCTGACCTAGCTATGCTCCTTGTCTTGTTTAAATATTACATAAATATATAGGGCAATGGGAGGAAAGGAACCATAGTGGAGAATTAAACAATAACCGTTAAGTGTTATAGCTGGATTACAGGTGTTTATTATTCTCATAAAAATGGCCTTAGTCCTATTGTCAGATTCCCAGATCCCAGTCAGATTCTATGCCAACTTTTCTTTAGAAAAAAACATACAGATGGGCTTGTTTTGTGTTTGCGAGCTTACTGGCCCAGGTAAAAGTGAAAAACAAAGTCCAAGCACAGACACATCATTTTTGATACACAAAGTTCCCTGTGTATCTCAACAACTGGCTAGAGGTTTGCATCCATTAAACACAGACATGTAAAACTGCGGGTAAATTTCAGAAAAGATGCAAAAACCTTGGTGTAAATGGCAATCATCATTGACAAAGGAATCAACTTCCAATTGTTGATTCAACATTTACATTTAGATAATCCAAACTATTGTATTATATAGTATAACTAAAATATTTTAAGTGGAAAGGAAACTCAACCAGAATTGTAGGCTTACTCTTAATGTCATTAAGATATATTCTCCCCAAAGTTTGTGTAATTATCTCTTTTAAGCAGTTTTGCTTAAGAAATATTAAAATTGCTTTGATGTTTGGCTGCCGCTGCCCACAACTTGAGATCCAAGTCAAGGAGTCAAACTGAGAACTGACTGCAGCAGACTGCTGCACACTTGCCATTGAAGATAGACGACAGTCCCTTTGAATAGTGCACTTTGAAGTTGCAGAATGAGTCGAAATGTGGACATTTATCACACAGTACTGTACTTATTATTAATTTGCAAGTTTGGCTAATAATAAGGAAGGGAATTTATCAAATCTTTGAGGAGTGGTGTAACATAATGTTAAAGCTTGTACTGTATCTGCTGCCAATGCATTAGTTAATGTGAATTAGTCTCAGTGATGCCTGAGTTCAGTATGAGACACACTGCCCTGATTCATAGGTATGGCATAAAGATACCCTGTAGGTGCTACTGTTGCTTTATATTTTGCAGTGCTGAAATACTGAACATATAATATTATGTTTATGTGAGAAAAGGAGACATGCTAAAACGTTATTGTTTTAGTAGGAACAAATTATTATGCAGTGTGAGTTTCTATAGCTCCTAATTCAAAACGTCATGGAGAAAATGGCCGCGTATCCATCTCTAGCACAGCATTCTACAGTACAAAACCCGGAGGGCAGTGTTTGGTCAGTCAACCCAAACAATATACAGAATCCCTCATAGAGACCCACTGTGACCAATAGATCAAAACCAGAAAATAAGCCCAAGCATGTTTATCAGAGAGGCTCTTTAGATCAGTGCCCTTTTCAAAGCAGCTTTAGTTTGTCCCCACTGGGCAATCGAGGGGAATTAGATGTCAAAACCCGCCTGTTTTTGAGAGTTAAAGCTTTGTGGGTAAACGGTAAAATCAGCAGCAGAACTGAATGGAGTTCCCCTGTCCACAATGGGGATTATGGTGTGATAAAGCTGCAATATGCAACAGACTGCATCATTTAGCTTCATACACTACATGACAGAGTATCTTCCATTAGAAACTTGGGATGGTTGCGAACTTCATTGGCTGGCATTGACCAGACTATATTTAGTAATCTGATTGCGTTGTGTCAGTATATTACTGAATATACTGTAGTATCTGTAAAATGCAAATGGGTCAACTACAAAATAAAATCCAAACATAATTCATCTCAGTGACTTTAGACAAAGAGGCAAACAGAAAGGTAATATTTTTTTCCAAAATACACAGTTCACCAAGTCCTGCCCCCTTACTATTGCTACACCTCAAGCTTTCTGTTCTGGCACCACAGGTTTACGGTGGCTGATTTACCGTAATTCTTAGCTTGTGCTGTAGCTAATTAGATAGCATTAACATTTGCTCAATTACACTCCAACTTTTTATGTTTCCAGTTCGATTTAAAACAGGAAACTTGTAAAAGGGGTTTTACATACTTGCATACAAACATAAATGATATTGTGTAGACTGAGGCTAAAGCTGCATGTCCCAGGCAAAAAGTCAACATCTTACCAAGTTGATGATTCATGTAACGCTAGAATGATTTTGTTCTTGTTTCGGTCAGTTCCAATTTACTTAACAAAAACCGAAACAATAGAATTTGTTTTGTATTGCTTTGTTTTAAAGGACAATTCCGGCGCAAAATAGCACCACACTTTCACGGTAGCATAATGAGGGTCCCTACATGCAAACCGAAGCATTGAGAACTTTGTAAGTGTACAGACAGTTTATTAAAAAGATAGTTTATGAAGACAGTAGCATTCACGTATACAGGCAGGCGCCATCTTGGGAAAAACAGTCATGACCAGTCAAACCACGAATGCCGTGCTTGACCTATGTTACTGGTTGCATGGCGTTCGTACATGTAGGGACCCTCATTATACTACCGTGGAAGTGTGGTGCTATTTTGAGCCTTGTTAGTGGTATAGAAATAGCGATTTCTTTTTACTTTACCAGTGCCCCGACTACCAGCGTTACAAGCTAATTAGCAGTTAGCGCTAAAACTGGTCACATACTGGTACTCTGTACCCATGTGTTATTAACCCCTAGGTTAATTTTGCGCCGGAATTGTCCTTTTAAAGTCGTTTAGCCATACTACTTGAAACAAAATATAGAGTAAAAGAATCATCCATGAGACAACCCTTTACATTTTCTCTAATCCTAGTAAATGTGTAACAATATGGTAGGCGTGTCTTGAGTTCCAATCAAGCAGTTATTTGTTTAAAATCTTGCTCTATCCTTGAAGCATCCACATTCATTTCTACAGTGAAATAGCATTGTCTGCCACATTCAGTGGCAATCGCAGATTCAGTGTATGGCCATTCACTGACAAGAGACAATTTCATCTACACTTGTCCAAGTGACAGTGCTTGACCTACCTGAAGGCTATTCCATTCATCACTTTTCTTTCTATTCATTTCTGAAGTTTTGTATTTAAAAAAAGAAAATATGTCAACTTAACATGGGCCTTCTGTTGAATTAATACACATTCCTGATGCTTTGTGTTTTGACGTGTTGGGCAACTTTTCGTTTTGTCAAATCATAGAAACCAAGTCACCACTTCTGGATTAATTAAATCTAAGACTTTGGACAGGTTTGAGTTTGAGATAAGGATTGGTATGCATGTTTTCTGGCAAGAGACATACAAAAAGAGGTCATATATAATATTATGGTTACTATTTTGCTATTAACTAACCCTAACATCCATTGCATCAGCTGTGGATACAGACTGAGCATTGGTTTTTCATGCAGAGTCTATGTGGGACATCTCCCACTTGTATGCATTTGACAAAGTGTTGACCCATGATGACTATGATTGATGTCACCATTCAGTATAATGGTCAAACCATTAAGCTGCCAGTTCAGATGATGAAAGTTAATTATCCATCCATTCTGGGACATTTGTAGCTTTAGTGGATAAGACTGGACTGCAGGATCTATTATACAGCATTGGCGACTTTGTGAAACCTTGACCTCTGCCAAGCCAACCTGCACATGTGTATATAAAGATTAAGACTCAAAATATTATTCGGCATCTCCTCACAAAAGCAAACCATGCAAACAGTGGCAACCCCACTGACCCAACACCCTAAAATTCAGCTCACATTAAATGTCAGTTGTTGAACTTAGGAGTAATTTTAGAGTTGGTAAAACAAGAAAAAACACATTAACATCCTGATTTTAAAATACTTCAGCTTGTATATTAGTGTCAAAGTTAAATATTTGACATGATTTAGAGTGCATGTTTTGAGTGTGCTCTACCTCAGTTTGAGGTATGAAGCCCCTGTTGAAAGGCCCTTTTTAAATTATTTAGCTTTAAATTAGGTTTTTGATTATCTTTTGAAATGGATGATATGATTTATTTATTATAAGTAGTTAGAACTATGTTTGCTCTCTCTAGCAAATGTATTACGTTGTTTCATTAAGAAAAACTAGAGCTGCAAGGCACACAATACTTCAAAAGTGTGGATTGATTATGTAGGTTATCACAAATATTTACAGAACCAGAAACAACCAAAGGTGTTATTATGAGCTATCATGGAAAAAAGACTAGCCCTGATCTTCACACACAGATCCTCTTTAATTTCAGTTATAGATTGAGATATGATGACATTCAATACCCTTGATTTTCCTCCTGATTGCATCACACTGATTGATAAATGGTGCACAGACATTCTGTTATTAGTGTAGTTAGGACAATGGTAATTCTGTAGTCAACCAAAGAGAGAATTTCAAGCAGCCAGGAATTGGCTTGGAACGTGATGCAGATTGCTGTGTCTCTACTGTGGTTGGGTACAAAATGATAATGGAAACAGCATCCATATGTTTAAAGGCCAAGACTGCAAATGGTGTATAGCAGGGGTCTTCAACGTTTTTTAAGACAAGGACCCCTTAACTGAAAGAGAGACGGATCAGGGACCCCCCTACTACATATATTGTGTAAAATGAAGTTACATATTAATCTGGTCCTACAATAACTTTTAGGGCCGCCTAAAGCATTTATAGATACCTTTTTTGCATAGAATACAAAGCTAATCAAATAGACTAATAATTGTTGGCATGATTTCATAAATCATGTTTTAATGTTAACCCTTAAATGTGAAACAAATGTGAAAGTCAATCCTTTGGGATGAACGGTATCTGTGGATGGCTACCTTAGTGACTACATTACTTATTGGACAGGAATCCTACCATCAGTGGGGATTTATATTTGCTAATAATATGTTGGAATCATGTTAAGACTTTTTAATTTTTGAAAAAACTTTCAAAAATTAACAATAATTTGGAGGCCCCCCTGGATTGACTCGGAGGACCTCCTAGGGGTCCCGGACCCCCTGTTGAAGATCCCTGGTGTATAGCATAGTTTGTGCCAAAGCTAGCATTTTATGGTAGAGTCAACATGGCATTATCTTTGTTTATTTAAATTTTCATTTCGATCCCAGGTGGATTTCTTTTAGTCAAAATGATGTTGCATTTTGATCAAATGTTGTTTTTCAATAACATTTCACCTACCTTAAGGATGTGAGCATACTCACATCACTATGTTGAAGGTGACACATGGACTGCAAACATTTACCATTCTGGCAATACTGGCAGAGACAAGCATATAGAGCCGTGAGATGGACACAGAATATATATAATTGTGTCATTTCTTTTTAGAGTTCTGCACAGGCCTAAATCTTTTAGATCCAACCTGGGAATGCTAAATTAAAGACCTGACCCGAGAGGATAATACAACACACTGGCTACATCCTCTTCCAACTGGGCATAGTATATATATTTGCAACTTGCAACATACATTAGCACAGGTGACTGGCACAGTCAAAGAAAGAAAGAGAAAGATAGAAAGAAAGAAAGAAAGAAAGAAAGAAATCTTAATAAATTACATTTGAAAATTATTAAACCGAACTCTGAATTCCTAACAAAATGGCGTCTCTGACCCCAAACTTTTTCAGACCACATTACAGATTAAGGTATAGGAATTAAAATGAGTTAATTGTTACAAATATACTAGTTAGCAAACAATACTACCAACATTTTGTCCTTAGGGATTATAGCTCTTCTCTCTCCCTCCCATCAGTCATTTTTAAAATTGTGTAAAATTGTCCACATATATATGTATATATATATATATAATATAATCTACTATAACTATGAGTGATCTGTGATTTCCTGCTTCAAGTCATGTCTCATCCTCCTATCAGTGACTTAAATCTGGACATACCTGTCAAATCTTGTCGCTCCAGGTAACACTAAGTGGGTAACATACAGTACTGTCAGACGTGGAGTACCTGAAGCTCTCCATAAGCATTTCTGCAGTGTCACAAGGCTGTATTTTCTCCAATCTTTCCATTCTCCAATCTCTAGTTTGAAAGAAATGGAGAACAGTAAGCCGGAATAATATTTTCCAAATTAATTGTTATGTGTAATGCATGCATAAAATGGTACTGAGCATTTTCATGTGAGTAAACTTATTCAGAAAATGTTTCCCAAGCCCTTTGACCTAGATTTCAAAGATACTTTTAATATAATTATTTAAGGCTTTTTCATGAATATTTTATGCAAACCATATACCATAAAAAGACATTAAATACATTACATAAGTAAATTATAAACATAAAGGATCCCTGTGGCCTACTGGTTTTAAGACACATGCTGTGTAATTGCAGCTTCTCTGGTTTGAATCCAGCTGGGGACTTTTGTTGCATGTTATTCTTCTTGCTCCACAAGTTTCTTGTTTATCTTTACTGTCAACTGTCAAAAATATGTAAAACGTCAAAAAATAGTAAAGGAATAACCATTTTTTTTATTTTTATTTTCTGCCTACTTTATGTTACGGGCATTGATGAGTAATAGGACTTTTTCCTTTTTTCTAACCACTGTATATTCATTTCTGTAGGTCATTTCCCCTTTACATGACACGTTAAATATGATCCTTTAATGTAACTTATTAAGTAAAACCAACCTGCTGTGTGTACAGGAATTGTATAACACTGTGGCAGCATAGGTGCACCACATCTCATAACATCTGTATGTATTCAGGACTTGTCACAATGACATTAAAGTGCTTCAACATTACACATTTACAAGTGACATTAATTTAGCCTCTCACAGGCAACTGAGTTATCAGTGTTTCTGCCCTGTGAATACTGGTCACTGCTTTGTCACTGAACGCATGCAGTATTTAAGAAGAAATATATAGATGCTGTGCACTTTGTTCATTGTTAAATGCTGTTTGTGTGGAAGACTATTACTGGCCCATGTGAGAAATGTTTCTATTGTAACTTGGAAAAGTGGTTAGAAAGACATATTGCATTTTGAAACATTAGAAGCCAAATGTTCACTTCTGCACAATAACTAATTATCCTTTTGAAGATAAAAATAGATCATTGTTGATGTAATGGATTAAATGGATACCAAAGCAACTGCACTTCTCCTATGCAGACATGTCTGGTTAATTGAACTCCATGTCGATGTGCCCTTTGCACATCTCCCCTGGACCATTCCCCCCTTGCGTAGGTTAATTGAACCACACAGAGCGATGGCTTCTTCTCAGATCTGCACGTAAATGGGTCGTATTTCACGGTCACATGGCAACTTTATAAGAGCAATCGTGTCACAGGTAGATGAACCCTGTTTTTTTAATAGAGCATTGTAATTGTGGGATAATTAACCAATGCAGTGACAATCTTTAGCCATTTACTTATTCAGTCATTTGCATTCATGAGGCATTTCTGCTGGGTTTTAGAGAGCAGGTTCAATTAATATTCAGACATATTTTCAGTAAAACACTTAAGTGGAGATGGAGTGAATACAGCTTTTTCAAGCCTTTGAAGTGGAAGCAAAGAACAACTTGATTAAAGCTCTTACATTTTCAAATATCAAAATTTGTGGTTTTCTCACCTATAAAACACAACATTAGTAAATGTTCAGCATCATTGGTTTCTGGATATTGAATACAACCTTTGTTTTTATTTTACGTGTATAATGCAGCTCCATTAGTACGTAAGTGTAATCTACTGTTGCACTAGCTATTCTCTGTTGTATAATCAATCAAACCACTTATCAGTCTATAATATGGATAAGATGAGGACATCATTAAATTCCACAAGGGACCTTTTAAACATGTCTGCTTCACAGACAGAATACATGCCCTGCAAAATAAGCCTGACCCCACAAATAACATGCAGCTGTTCATGAAAGGGGTACAATCTCATTGAACTACTGACACTCAGATTGCAGTGAGGAATTATGTGCTTGTTTGACACGTGGCATTTCAAACTAAAGGAAATTACTTGCATCATATTGATTGTGCTGGTGTGGGAAAGCGTTTGTCATGGAGAAGGGGACTTACAGCTACATGTGCATTATGTCTTTACAAAACAGCCCTGATCTGTGCAAAGTGTATAATATGTCACACCACAGGGAGTACTGAGAAATCATTTGTTTGAAAATCATGTGATTGGGACACAAATACCGAAATGACAATTGTTATAATAGTGCTAATAATTTAGACAGGAAATGAAAGAGTCGGTGCATCATCCTCTCGGCGTCCTCCTGCCACAGAGCCTCCGTCAACATGCCCACACCACGAGTACACCTCCGAAACTACGATGTAGGCAGCGGCCCTATGAGTGGGACTCCGACAAGCAACGTTAACATTTAGCAAACAAACTAATGTAGTGGTACATGCTTGTGTACTGAAGTTAAAGGTCCCATGACATGGTGCTCTTTGGATGCTTTTATATAGGCCTTAGTGGTTCCCTAATACTGTATCTGAAGTCTCTTTCCCGAAATTCAGCTTTGGTGCAGAACTACAGCCACTAGAGCCAGTCCCACAATGAGCTTTCCTTAAGATGTGCCATTTCTGTGTCTGAAGCTATTGAGGAGGAGAGAGGGAGGGGCAAGGTGGAGGGTGGGGGTGTGGCCTTGACCAACTGCCACTTTTCTCGTTTGAAAGCCATGATGTCTCTCTCTCATGGGTTGGCCAAATTCTCTGGGCGGGCAAAGCAGAGAAAGGGGAGGTAACCTTGCTTGTTATGACCTCATAAGGAGCAGATTCCAAAACACCTCATCTGAGCTTTCCTTTTCTCAAAGGCAGAGCAGGATACCCAGGGCTCGGTTTACACCTATCGCCATTTCTAGCCACTGGGGTACCATAGACAGGCTGGGGGAACGCATATTAATGTTAAAAAACCTCATAAATTGAAATTTTCATGCCATGGGACCTTTAAGTTACCGTTTATGTGCGCTGTGACTTAGTCCTATAAAGTCGCACTGCTTTATTGTGTTGGTTACATTTTTTTCCTTTGTGCTTTTCTGTTCCTTTGTTGGAGCTGCAGTGGCTCAGGAGATGAGTAAAAAAAGTCACAAAACTGAAAAAATAAAATATACAATTGGTCTCGAAAAAAGTATCATTTAGGAATAAGTATCAAAGTCAAGGTATCAGTGTCGATATCGACATTTTTTTTAACGATACCCACCCCTACTAGTAGAGTCTCCTATAATAAGACAAAATAACATAACATTACCTTACCCTTAAGCATCCACTTATAACAAGTCCAAGGGTTAAAGTCTTGTCACCACAGAATGATCAAAGAGAAGGATTGCAGAGAAAAATGATGAAATGAGACGAGATAAGAGAAGAAAAGGGATTTTAAAAGCAACTACAATAAATAGAGGGCATGAGGGTATGATGAAAGGTTGAGCATTGGTCCGCTTGAACATCAAAGCTGAAAGAGCTTATAAATACATAGGAAGGAACTGCTGTACATCAGTGTTCATTGTTTGATTATCCAAATCCATTATGTATTCTGTTTGTTACTTTGTGAGGTTTCTTTTCACTGTGTTTAGCCCTTCTAAGTAGAAAAGTTTGTTTTTCACCCTTGATGGGTGTCTGTCCATTTTCATTTCTGTCTTTGACAGCAGGCTTGTCAGGCTTTAAGAGATAAGAAAGTAAGAAAGTCTGTTAATAATATTGGCACCTTGTGTCTTATTGGCGTCCAAATTAAATCCAGAACATTAAATTAGATGCTTTATTTTGTTGTTGTCACGCCCTCAGATTTATTACTTTTCCCGAAAAAGGCAGCAAAGTTTAGCATTTTCTCTTTCAGAAGCCTCCATGAGCTATTATTAGAGTCAACTGTCTGAATTGACTCTGCATTTAGTTAAAATAGTGGCATTAGGATGGCAACAAATGTGCCGACACATCTTGGCACAGCAGAGGAGCTTGTTCCTGACGCACCTTTGTTCATTACTGCAAATGGCCACTCTTGGCTTTTGTACCACGCCAAGCCGCCAGCCAGTCGAGCTGAATTTATTTATGCAAACTCAAGTGCTTTCATTCCAGGTTTAAAAGCCAAGTGTGGCCTATTCCTTCTGCCCTGTGCTTTAGGTATCATTACAAAGAGTCTACAGTATAAAGGTAGTGGGAATACCTTGTGGATAACAGATAAAGCTCATGTCAGGTGTAATGACCAAATATAAGGATACAGTCAGCAGTTGGTTAGCTTAGCTTAGCACAGAGACTGGAAACAGATGGTAACAACTAGCCTCACTCTGTCCGAAGATAACAAAATCCACCCACCAGCACTTCTAAAGCTCACCAATTACCTGGAAGTTATGAATAAGAGGCCAATTGTAAAGAACTTTGTCAATGAAGGTAGAGAAGTGCTACATTATAAGTGCACTCCATTTACCATTTGCAGATTTTTCTTAAGTCTACTTTTTGTACTTCAGGACATAAATATTGTTAAACATAAAGTAACTTGTTCTTGCTGTAAGTCACTTCAAATAGGAGTGCCCAGAAATAGTTTTACATATGATTAATGATTTGTTTTCTAAAGACACCATTACTATAGTAGTTTTACAACATATTCAAGCATAATTTTACTGTAGGACTAATTTGTCTAGTTTCACTTCAGAATGTGACTGCAACAGTAGTCTTGTGGTCTGAAAGCTGCTCGTTCCCAGAGAGATTTGTGTGTTTAGCCAAGCAAACACAAGTCTACTGCTCCCCATGAGAGCCACTGTAGCACGAACACAATATGTCCTCTGGCCTGTTGTGTTTAGGAAACGATAACAACAAGATGTTTGAATGAGAAGAGAAAACAAATGTGTCTGCTGCCACAATGTGATGTTTTGTTTTTTTCTTTAAAAATCTGGCGGCAATTTTTCATGGAAGTGACAAATTGAAGAAATTGTCCTGTGCAGTAAAGTTGCTGTTTTGGGCTGCACTTTGCAGACTTCTGAACAAAAAGCGCACTATGTACATAAAGTAAAATACCCCTGTGACTTTTCTACAATCTGGATTTTCCACCAAATGGAAATTGAAGTGCACTAAAGTCTGTAATCTCTGGAAAAGGTCAATTACATTATCCATAAGCAGAGTAGTGTGTATACTTTTCCCAAAATGTACTTTATCTTTCTTAAGGAGAAACATTTGTCTTACTGGAATACAGAGTAGAGGAGATAAAGACAAGATTATGAGAAGATACACCACTTGATGGCTAACTGGCTACTGATCCCTCTCTATCCCATATACTGTAATGCTCACCCACAAATTGAAGTATTACTAACTCACTTTTTAAATGATGATCCTGAGATCAGAGTGATTGAAAAAGATGAAAGGAACATTTTTATCAATCCAGCAGTGCAACAGTTATTTCAGTGCAATGAGGAGCTAAAGTCAGAAATTGAGGGACACGCTTGGAATTAAAACTCTATTTGCTTACAAAGCAATGAGGGGTATCATTTGACATTATTTTGTGTGCTTAGTTTAAGAAAATATCACAGACTCAGTAAAAAAAAATTATTATGCAGTGTGTATTTACTACACAGCCATTTACTTGCATTGAAAACATTTAAAAGAGTGAAAAACATATTGAGAGAGTAAAACTAAATCCAAAGAGTTATGTGTATGTTAAAGCTATAGTGCATAGTTTCTGTCACCCCCATGAGGAATTCTAAGTAATGATGACAACACTGTCGGTGCCTCCACATGACCCAAGCCTTCATGATCACACACCACCCCCACCTCTCCTCCAAGCAGTTACTAGTAGCTTAATCTGTCAAATCAAGGAGGACATGAAGGATTAAAAAAACATGATGATGGGGGCACCTGGATAGCTCACCTGATAGAGTGTGCATCCCATGTACAAAGGCTCAGTCCTTGTCTCTCTCCCCTTTCACTTCTTAAGCTGTCTTATATAATAAAGGCCTAAAATGCCCAAAAATAATCTTTAAAAAACATGATGGACTCGATGGAAGTTGCAATTATCTTGTAACTTGTATGTCCCCTTCGTCTCCAAAACTGAACGCTGCAGTTGTCCTTTTTCGCAGTGACGTAAATGCATCATGCCTCATGCTGCTGCACGCAAAATTCGCTGGACTACACCATTTTCTAAACATAGCCATACTGAGAAATACTGAGAGCGTTTTATGGAGCTGATAGGTTGAATTAGCGTTGTATCAACTCATTTGGCAATGGCTTGAATGTAACGAACGTTCATTAATATAAAATAGTCGCACACTATAGCTTTAACATAGCCAGAGGATCAGTTATGGACTAAAATGGATCTTCCTTGAAATTTACAATATGGATACATCTCGAGAAAGTATGTATTAAATATTAAGTTCCTTCCCTTACTGTATTTAAAAAAAAAACGTTTGCCATCAAAGCTTAATTCTTGTGAAGACAGTTTTTGTTGCATAGTTTTAAACAGGATATATGCATCTGATAGGTTATCGGCAGGAAAGAAAATTAATTCAGCCATCTGCACAACCTCACACACTGTTGGTAGGTAGGTACAGATGTTGACAAAAATATTGTGGCGCACTCTAGTACTTTGTCACTGCTGTGATCATCAGTTCCTCTTTATTAGAAGTCATTCATAGTATTACTCTGTGAAAGAGGAATGTGTATCTGCTTGTTTTACACAACACAGTCCAAGAGCAGGAGAGATTAGTTTATTAATAGACACTAGGACAGTGACAGCAGGAGAGAAAAGCGTCTATGGCGGTTCCATGCCTGTGAATTCATATATATTTACAGAAGTTGTGTTTTTAATGTGTATTTCGTGAGACAGTATACATGGTGAGTTCACAGTAAAGCCAGGTTGAGGGTACATGATGAACATGAGGTGGCTGCAGACTGTTGGTGTAGATCTTGTACAGCTGGATAAACTTCAAAAGTCATTGTTACCAGTTCATGATATCTACATTAATTTATTCCCTATTACTGAAGCATGATGCTACTCTGTTTAAGACTTTTCTCTAAGTATATGACATTATTTATGTAGATAAAATGGAAAATTCCATTCTATATTTTCACAATCATATGCAATATGCGAACAATGATATTTGTTTTGACTGGGGTATCCACATGTGGCAGTGGGATGAACGTTTGTGGCCATTTATTGACATGAACAGCTTCAAAGGAACGAAAAAAAGCAGCTACAATAAGTCACTTTCCTAATTTTCATTTTATTTCCCTTGTTCAAAAGTTCAAAAATGAAATAAAGCAAATGTATCTTTTTCGTTTTGCTCTTTGCTTTTGTCCTACATCCGTTACACTAACCTTCTTTAAAGTCAAAGCCATTTGGACTATGAAAGCTATAACACAGTGAGGGTGAACATCTTCTGTCTGCCGTATGACTAATTTCTTTTTTTTTTTTTGGCTATTTAAAAGATAATACATTCAGAAGGGCGAGCGGTGGAGTTTGAAAAGGGGCTGAGGAAAGTTAAATCTGGCAGAGTGGAGTCCAACTGATGGAGGTATTTCTATGCTTTAATTCTTCTTTTTCTGAAAGAAAAGCAGTACTATAGATGAACTAGATATGTAATTATGTGGCCCTAAATTGAAATACTTTGTTACATTGAAAAAGGTTTTGCCCTCAAAAGGACAGACAGCTGTGACTGTCTGGGATGTGAGAATTTGAGAGGCAGATGGGGATGTACTACCCACAATCCCCAGAGTTCACAGTTCAATACTGACTGTCAAAAATAACTCTGGTTAAAGAATAATAGGACAGAAAAATAAGTCCTTCAAACCTTCAAGTTTTGATCGACCTTTGCAGCATGTATGTGATATGGAGGAAAAGCTTGTCAAGCTGCCATTTTAAGACAAAACAGTAGGAACAAGTGAATTCCACAGTTGAAACACTTTCTCTGTACTATGTCCAAAACTCTTTAATGTGACAATAATCACAACTAGGAACATTAAAATGTGTAGGAAAGCAATGTTTATGCTTAAATTCAAAGTGACATTGTCTTCACTAATTTGCCTTTAAAATAAGTAATGAGGCCATTTTTAGGCAAAGTATGACATAATTGATTTTAGTCACACTAGTTGTGGTGTCAGGCAGTGAACACCGGAAAGGCTATTTCATTGTTTTTGTTCTGCTAACATCCATGACAAAGAAACTGGGTCATAATTCCACCCTATTCAAATCAATAGTAGTGAGGTGTTAAAGTGAATTATCTTCACAGTCATCTAAAGCCGCTTCATTAAACCATAACAGGAACGTGTCTCTGACATCAGACAGTATCTGCTGATCTTAAAGGAGGAACTAAAACATTTATTATGCTCTGGAGAAATAAGAAGACTTTAAACTTCCTTTCGAAATGTCCCACATTTGCCTGTTCTCTCAATTAGCAATATGTCTGCCCTGTTTTATAATTCTGTAATTAGCTGTAAGTTATTCTTTGCCAATATGATGGGATACTGTTTGTCAATTGTAGCTTCTGTCTCAAGATGATGCAAATTAGGTAGATTGTTTATGAAGGGCTCACTTTGATAAAATGCATTGTATCACCAAAGCTCAAGGGGGCACTTTGTATCAGCAGTGGTTGTCAAGTATATTTGCTAGTGTCTGTGCAGCACTGAATCCATACAGAAACTTGTATATTATGAAAAAGGGGTGATAAATACTTTCAATAATATGTTTACTGTAGACAGTGAGGATTGAAAATAGTTGGCTGTCTCTCTGCTTGTCTTTCATAGCCTGGTAATGTGGTGTGCAGCAGCTTCCAGTGTTGGAAAGTACATGTAAGTACATTTTCTCAAGTGCTGTACTTACGTATAATTTTGAGGTACTTCATTTTCTGTTTCCATTTTATGCTGCTTCATACTTTTACTCCAAGACATTTCAGAGGTAAATATTGTACTTTTTACTCCATTTCATTTGTCCAACAGCTGTAGTTAATTTTCTGATTAGGATTTTACATAAAAAAAGACTTTGCATCAATATAGATTAAACCAGTGGTAGTTAAAAAACTGGTTTTGTCACCTTTCAGATATCTAAAAAATGAAGTATGTATGAATATGTAAATTTGTAGAACAGAGCTTCTCTCATTAATCATCTCGTGACCTCTCAGATTTATCTTGTGACCATGTTGGACTCAACTGACTAACTGTCCTGTATATAAAGTAGTTGAAGTAGACTTGCCCTAGTGCCTGTGCTTTAGGAGTTAAAGTTAGTCGTTAGTTCTTGACAGTGAAATGCAGTACAGTCCATGCATTGCCTCCGTTCAACTCATGGTTTTTTGCAATATAATCAAAGAAACAAATGCATACATCTATAATCAATATAGTAAAAAACTATACATCAATGAGGTAGAAATGTAATCAAACCATAGACTGTATAAAATATTGACGTAGTCTCCAGGACGTCACCCATAGGTATCTGAAGAGCGTCCACTCAGGGTTATGTTAGAGATAGTCTTGCATTGTCAGACCTTCATCCACAGCGCTGCGGAGGAGGGTCTGGCAAGTCATTCCGGGATGGGAGAAAAATGTGCTCTGTTTTATTTAAAAAAAATTTCAACAAATTACAATCGTCTTGGGCGGCGCTATGCGCCGGACTGAGCCCCGGTGCCGCTGCAAAATATGCTCGGGAAGGAACTTGTTTTGGTGGAACGTGTATGTTCAAAGGTTGTTTTAGTTGTGCAACAGAAAACTCAGATTGGACAGATAGTCTAGCTAGCTGTCTGGATTTACCCTGCAGAGATCTGAGGAGCAGTTAACCATAGTCCTTATAAATCCACCGGAGTTTAAATTCCAACACAAAGAAAACGGAAGGTAACAGACATCCGGCTGAATTTCCAGCGGCAACAGACCAATCCTGGAAGTGGAACGTTGTAGATATAGACTATGTAAGAGATAAATTGTCTCTAGGCCCTCTAGTGGCAGTGCTAGGTAGATAATAGAAGCTCCACCTCAAACCAGCTACAACGGTAAAATGCTGCTTACACATTGTTTCATCAGTATTAACAATCAAATAATGTCAATGGTCATAAGGGCCATTTACTTTTGATACTTTAAGTACATTTAGCTGATAATACTTATGTAAGATTTTGAATGCAGGTCTTGTACTTGTCTAGTAGTACTTTTACATTAATATGTTTGTGCTATTAGTTTGGTAATAGATGTGAATACTTGTTCTATCACTGCAAGCTTCCTGCCAACAGATTCAGGTTCGTGACTTTGCATGGCCATCCTTGTTTGAGTCTGTGCTCCACCTTTGCCACCCCAGTCAAAATGATCTGGACGTGGCCGCTGCCTGATTCAAGTTCAATCAATAGAGCTGACTGGGTAAGAGAATCCCCAGCAACAGGGTTTGAATAAACAATAGGCATTTCCTCTCACAAGTTCAGATTCACACGTACAACCTTAGCAAAGTTATAATCTCTAGTGGGACGAGTGCACTTTAACAAGCAGCAAGGTCTTTTGTAATCAGCCGCTCTTGTTTTCAAGTCTCATCTACTTCACTCTTCAGACAGACCGAAGGAAGAGCTGTTAAAAGAAAGGTTCAGAAAGTCACTGCAGAACAGCAGTCTCAAGACAAAGTACAGGAGTGTGCATATTCTTGAATTTGTGTTGATAAATGCCAAGAAACTATCTTCAATAGATAGTTTATAGATATGAGGTGGCTGAGACTGAGGCCAAGAGCTGATTGCAAAAGATCCGGATGTCATTAAATAAGTTTGCTGAATTACCTCATGTCACCTTCTCTGTTATCATATTCACTCACACACACCCTATCACTCTACTCTAGTCTAATATGTTGAAATCAAAACACAATTGGAAAATAGCTCTTCATTCTAGTAATAAGCTCGCTGTGTTATTATGTCTTTGTTTTAAGCAAAGGAAAAGCTTAATTTTAAGTAAACATTTGTGCACCTGAAATATTAAATAAGAGACATAAAATGGGCTGGAGGTAAAAATAGATCAACAATACTTGAATACTGTGTTAAATAGCAGCCTTACTTCCATCTGCAATTACTGTACCTTAAAGGAATAGTTTTACACTTTGGGAAAAAATGCTTATTTGTTTTCTTGCCAAGCGTTAGTCGAGAAGATCTATACATCACTCATGTACTGTAAATATGAAGCTTCCGTTAAGAGCCACTAAGCTTAGCTTAGCAAAAAGGCTAGAAACAGGGAGAAACAGCTAGCCTGGCTCTGTTTAACAATATTCAACTACCAGCACCTCGACTTGCTCATTAACGCTAGCTAAGCTAACTGGCTGCAGAGTTGTAAAATGTATCAAAAATCTTCTCATTCAACTCTCAACAAGAAAGCGAATTGACCGTCGTTGATGTAAACTCCTTAGAATACTGTAACAAGCTATATATGACTGAAATCGGGTGAGTTTACAAAACTGAAGTAAGGCAAGTAAGGGTGCGCATACTGTAGGACCCCTTTAATCTTAGTGGTTGATCTGTTTTCTTTTTGGATACAGTAAGCAATGTCTTCACTTAATTAGCTTCAAATGGAGATTGAGTGTGAATGCAAGGGGTATTATTATTATTATTATTATTATTATCTGTAAACAGACGTGTGTACTTAAAAGAAAATGAGATGGATTTGAAACACATCACATCTCATCGTGGCAAAGTTGCTTAAACACTGACCAAACTGTGTTTCAGTGTCACTTGTGGATTTTTGACAAAGCAGCATAATTGGAAATTGAAATGTCAAAACAGCACGGGACGTAAAGATCAACAGGATGAAAGAAACATGAAGGGGACTAATAGATTGGGGAAAAAAATAGAAGTAAAAGAGGACTGAGTACTAGAGGCTGTGCAAAGAATCTGGTTGCCATGTTTCATAGACTAAGAGTAAATGTGTAAATGTATGACATTTGATTTGGCAAAATGAAATGACAGTGATGCTCCTGGAAACTGAGTCAGAGAGGTTAAAGCAGGTAAAGTATGCATTCATTGAAACAGGGAATAATTGAATTGTTTATATCCACATGCTGTTAATTACTCACTTATTGGGAGTCTGTTGCTCTGATGAGCTCTATTATTAGCTTGATGTTATTCTCAGTGTAAACCACAGGGTTGAAGAAAAGACCATAAATAATAGCTCATGAACCTTTTTGGAAGAGGATTTGTTTAGGAATGTCAGAGACTGTGTTGTATTACAGTTTTGTGACCTTTTGCCCCACTTTGAAAAAGTTAGAAGTGTTTTATCCTTTGACTGGTTTTACTGTACAACTCCAATGTCTTGTGTGCTGAAGTTTCGATCACAACACAGTACTTACATAACAGTACAACAGAATTGTAAAAACCCAAATACACTGACTTTTATGAAAACATAAAAAACCTCAATATTACACTCACTTCAGTATAGGGGGAGAAAAGCAACAAAGAAAACCAACTATTGAAGAATCACTGCCATCACCAGAGAATGTATTTGGGCTAATTGGTTCCACAACCAACACAGGAAACTGAAATGGGAAATGTTCCAAAATGTGACCAATCACCACAAAAAGCAATGTGTTCTTTCAGTTAAGAACTTTTCAGCACATTTCAATTTCAGTAGCTCTACACAGACCTCAAGAAAAAAAACTATTTCTAAACTTGCCAGAGTAGTGGAAAAGTTAGAAACCCCTTAGTAACTTATATTTTTGTGGTACCACTCTCTTTCAATGGCCCCGACCACTGCTGTCCATAGTGTGAATCACGCCTAATGTACTATGTGATACAACAATCTTTAACTTGAATTGCTGATATGATAACGTTTCTGGTGCTGTATTATGTAGCAATTTCATCTGCTTTTAGTAATAACACCAGAAGTGATGCATGTTTTGGCAGGAATTACAGTGGGCTGATGTGTCTCACTGGGTTACTACTGCTCAATTTTATTTGCATTAAAGTCAACTTTAACAACATGAGACACTGTTGCCACCAAGTGGTCTGAAAAAAAAGAGTCCAAGATTTGTGAGAGCTGTTAGTTAATAAATAGAAATGTGGAGGAGATGGAACAGCCAGCCAGCTGAAATCAGTCTTGTAGGCTCTATTTTATTTTGCTCATGTAAAGTGACATTTTCAAGAAAAGGATGATCGCATACAAGGACAGTGCTGGCCCGATGTGTCAGGACTGGTGATATTAAACAAAATCAGACAAAGGTTCTTATTCCAGGTTTCATATGTAAATACAAGGTCAGACTTTTCTCTGCCTCTGCTGCATGCTGTTAGGGCAGAGAGAAGTTACATTATGCTCTAGCAGAACAGAAAACAACGCTCATTCATCAGAAGTCAGCAGCTCTCCGTATATTGTACAATCAAATTTATAGTTCTCAGTTGATGCACTTCTACCATCTGCTTGCAAAGCGTTACCGCACAGTATAGCTGGTAAATAAAATGGGCTGAAGATAAAATTCAATTTAAAGCCCTTTAGTTTTTGAGTGTTTAACCTGAAGATTCAAATTAAACTTTCATGTTATTTAGTCATAAATATTTATTGCTATGGAGAAATACGATAAGATTTGAAGCCAGGTTTTCGGTGGTTTTAATACGTTCAATTTACAAATTGCTATACTGCTGATAGTTTGATTAACTGTGTTAGGATTGTGACTAACGATAATGGTATTATAAATGATTCTGCCAATATTTTCTCAATTAATCATTTATTCCATAAAATGTCATAAAGTAATGAAATATTTCCCAGCGTAACATCTTATTTCATCAGACCCATGGTCCAAACCCCAAAGATATTCAGTTTATCATCATAAGACAAAGAAAAGCATCAACATCAACATCTTTACATTCATGAAGCTAGAACCAGTCATTTTTTTGTGTTTTTGCTTGAGAAATTACTTAAAATGACTTGCTTGATTATCAAAATAGCTGCCGAATATTTGATAAGTTGATTTACAAATTGTTTTAACTCTAAAATGTTTGTATCATTCATGATCAAGAAGCCTGAATGTGACTGAGGTTTCCTTACAGGAGACAGCAGAGATCCCTGAGCCACGGTCGATTGATGACCCCTTACTGAAGCGTTTCCATGGTTTTTAAAGTATGATGGACAGCTGAGTTCAGGGTTAGGTCTGAAGGTCGTCCTCACTGTTCCTCCCCGCTGTTCCACGCTCACACTAACAACGTCCTCAGCCTTGACAGCTCATCCATCTTTCTCATCCCATGCTGTATTCATACTCCCTCTTCCTCGTCCCTGTCGGCCCTCAAAAAAAGAGTTTGAATCCCCACCAGACAAATGTAAATTGCGTCATGCATCTCTGGTAATTAGCAGGTGCACTTGTGGCTGTTTTGAGGAACACGTCAGCCAAACCATAAAAAAAAAGCTTCAACAGGTCTATTGTGCATTCACATTATTCTCCCCTATTATTATTGTTAATATCAAATCTTCACCATACAAAGGAAATAGCAAATGTGTAAGTGTATGATTAAAGCTGCAGATTAATGTGCAAGGTGCCTCTCTAACTAACTAATAGACTGCTGCTGGGTCAAATTCAACATTTGCTTTACTGACTCACCTAATATCTCACCCCGACTGCTGCTAGGTCCCTGTTCTACGTGGCATCCTCAAATGATCAGTGTTCCCTCTTTTGTGCCAGGCCCACGCTATAATGTCTGATGTGCAGTTGAAGATGTTACATCACTGGCTGAAGGGTCGTGGAGTCACATTCACAGCAAGAACATTGCGTACAGTTGCGTCACTGACTCATTTTGTCTTTGTCGGTTATTTTCAGATCCTGGTAAATATTATTACCATTATTACCATAGCATGTGCTGTATTTTCCCTTTGTTAGTTTGCCGGAGAGAAATTACATTCATAGACACTACTGGCTACAGACACAGAAGATATTACAGATATAGATTTTAATCATAGCAGATAATTGCGGTAAATTCTTTTTACATTAAGTAAAATCAAACACTGATCTGGAATGAGGATATACTTTCTAAACTTCTAAATATATTGTTTTATTTTTAAAGAATTAGGAGTTTAGAAATGAAGAGAATAAGGTTCATCACTTGACGAGAGAAATATCTCAATATCTACTAGATGGATTTGCACATAATTTTGACATTTATAGACGATGTATCAATGTAACTTTTCAAACTGACTTTTCCTGTAGCGCCACCATGAGGTGGTTCCAAGTGACATGTTTCAACAACATTTGGATGAAGGATCATTTCTTGAAACTTTGGAGATCCTGTAAGTTTTCATCTAGCACCTTCATCAGGTCAAGATTGTCGACATGGTCATTAATATAAACACATCAGCACTGTGTGTGTGTTAGCATGCTGATGTTAGCTTTTACCTCAAAGCACTGCTGTGCAGCCTCACAGCTGTAGTAGACTCTTAGTCTTGTTTTATGTTCATCCTTCTGATCTTTTACTGTCAGGGTTATTCTAACTGTAGTTTAATAATCTCTCAGTTTAATGTCTTTAAATTGATGGCAAGCTTCTAAATATGTCAGCTATTAGCATCTGAGTACTAATGATAAAGACACTGAAATATACCAGTTTATATTCTCTGTTGAATTATTAATTAAAATCAGCTCAAAAATGATAATTCTCACACAAAATACAAATGTGGTGCAATTCATCACAGCGGACTAACTACATGTCAGCATCAGGTCAATTACCATCACCACCTGCAATTAGATCGTCATTAAAATTAAGACTCAAGTCAGTAGTAGTTGACATTGAACTGATGTGTGAAACTGGATTTGGTCAGCAGGTGCAAACTGCTCTGCAGAGAGAGACATGAATCAGCAATAGCGGCTGCCAAAATGACTGACAAAGTCACTCAATAACATGGCGATAGCAGCTGAAGGTTGACACTTATGTCACATCAGATAAATGGCGAGTGTGAACAGCCATGGAGAAAGTCGGCTCAATCACAGGGCTGACGTCAACTATGTTTTTTTCTTTTTTATTCAGTTAGACCAAAGTGGTGCCCAGTGTTTGCATGCTCAACACAACATGTTGGCATTATCTCTGATTTGCTAAATAATGAAGTGGAAAGCCGTACAAATCGGACGAAGGTTCAAATATGTGTTACAGTATGATATATGTGAGGCAGTTATTCTCAAGTGTAGCCCTTAGAGGTGTTGATTTGCTGAACTGTGTTCAGCAAATAGCTAACTCACACATGCAGCAGCGTTGTCCCATGTCACCCAAAATACACACTTTCTGCACTCACACAGTGACGTGTCACTTTTTAATACCTTAACAGTTCACCTCAGCAGTGGTGATATACCGTACAGTCAGGGACATAAGAGCAGCGGACCGGTTCTTCTGCCTGCACTTTGAATCATTTCTGACAGTTTCATGATTAGAGGGACATCAGCTCAGGCACACACTCTACCTCTCCCTCCTTATAACCTTATATCACTCAGAAAATTTTGTGCACCAAAAAATGTTCGCTTGAGTGCTTGTTGGAAATGCAAGACAATAACAAACACGGGCTTTTGTAGCATAATAAATTGGAACACCTTAACCATAAGAGATTGTACCAATGATCTGCCGTTATTTTCGAGTTTGGTTCACTTGTAGAACTTACCTGTCCTGTCAGTTTGATTTGTGAGAAACATACATCAGGCTATAAGCTATGGATGTTCCCTATTCCCATTACAGTGAATTAGCAGTGTGTGAAACAATCCCATCTGCTGCACAGCCTGCGCTTTTTTATTGTTACACACACTTCTGCCCCTGTAATGTGGATTGATCTTGGTATGTATTGATTCTGTATGAGAGAGGTTGTTGGTTGGCAGTTGCATCTCAGGAGAGAAAGTAGAATGTGCTTTTAAGTTTAAATAGATCTCTCGCTCAAAAAATTATTATAAATAAATATGATCTGAAAATCAAGTGTTGCCAGCACGGGGATTCAAATAAACCATAGCCTAAAATGACTTGACACGCACAAGTGTTCCTGGATGGTCCCCTGGCTCAGCGACAAATCATCACTGAAACCTGGCGACACCACTCATAGTTTAATTAGAGAGACTAGATAGAACAGCCTGGAGTTGGATTGTAATCTCCTTTAGTGCACTTGTGGTTGTGCTGTTGTGTGGTTGTGCTGTTGTGTCTGTATAGTTTCATGAATTATGTGGAAATGTTTAATTCTGCTGCTATTGAAATGCTTTTTGTCAGTTTTTGAGTTTTACTCACCAAACAAATGCTTTGTTTGTTCCATATTCTATGATATCTGCGTAATGTACATCACTGAACATCCTTTTAGAAGGATATCCTGATGGAAAAATAATTGAATGGCCTCTTCACTGTCATATGTTTGTGAATCATTATATATTTAACGAGCATTTTAAACATATGACTTCATGACTCATGCTGTTGTAGGATCCCCAGTTAATGTTATGCCTTTCCAATAAAAATAAGAAAAGTGAATCAAAATTATCTCTTTGATTGATCCTATTGACTTAGTAAATGTCTCACTGCTCCCCTGAGAGGACATTATCAATCCTCAAAAAGTATAGAGCGACTAATTACCCAAATGATCTCTTTGGCTCATTAGGTTTTGATGGCAGTTGACACTGCTAAGGCACTCTCCAACAATGGTGGAAATCATACTGTCAAAGTGTCACTCATGATGTGAAATGACTGTGCAGCTAATCACACTTTAAAAATGAAATCAAAGCTCATCCAGTGTATACACAGTATGCATGTGTTAATCAGTATTTGTCTTACATTATGTCTAAATGATATGCCCACTAAAAGAAAGGGTTTCGCTTTATATTACTCCCATTAGACATATTCAGAAATTATTTTTTGTAAATACACTAAAAAAACTGTAGTTTATCTACTCATTTGAGTAAGAAATGTGCTGCATTTAAAAATAAAATACAATTCAAACAATTCAGTTTTTTGATGTATGAAGTATTAAACCATTATAGATTATTTGCTTATATGTCAATCCATGTTAAAGAAGCATGAAGCAAATGAATGCAAAGGTATAGTTGTGTTTTCAGTTGGTTACCATGAGTACCAAAACTTGTTTTAAAGTAATATCAGATTTTCTTCCTATGTCAAAATTAAACTGCAGAGAAAATTTAATTCCAATGTTTTAGTCAGTGTCAGGAAACACGCATCTACAGCCACACTAGCACCTATGTGAGGCTTTACTTAGGCACAGTGCTGCATGCTGATATTTATATTTATATATATATATATATATATATATATATATATATATATATATATATATATATATATATGGTAATGTTTACCATGTTCATCACCATCTTAATTTAGTGTGTTGGTATGCTAACATTTCTGCCTAAAAAGAAGCACTGTTGCACTAAATGCTTGTTCTCGGGGGAATTGTTGGAACTGTTGGGTCTTGGTAAATTATAGAATGTGGTCTAGACCTACTCTATCTGTAAAGTGTCTTGAAATAACTTGTTATGATAAAATACTATAAATAAAATTGAATTGAATTGATTCAGACAAATTCAAATTTGTATCATCATCATGATGGAGCTAGAGGAAAAGTTAAGGATTCACCAAAGTTATTACAATTCCTTGTGAGGGGGACAAACAAAATGTTATGCAATCCATCCAATAGTTGTTGAGATGTTTCAGTCTGAACCAAACATTCCAACATGATAGTGGCGCTAGAGGGAAAGTGAAGGCATCTTCACAGTCATTATGATACCTCCACTTGGAACCATGAACTTCTGTACAGTAATGAATGCTAATCCAACTAGTAGATGTTGAGATATTCCAGGCTTAACCAATGGGGTCGACCAACCGACCGAAATTGCCATCCAAAATATCCACTTGCAGGGCATTTTCTAGGAAGTTCACTGCGCATTCATGTTTTATTTTGGACACTCCATCTGCTTCCCTGCAGCTCCTCTATCAGACCAACTGTGTACATTATTTGTGTTTTGTAGATGTGTATAGCAGATATTCTTAGTCCCCAATCAAAAACCCCCACTGATTAAGGTGACCTCACCCGCAGGCTCAAATTTCCACTTATACAGATCTGTAAAGTGAATTGAGCATGACATTTAATGAACATTTAATGAACTTTATGTTCCCCAAAGGACTTGTTTCTCACTTAGCCATTACATGAGCTTTAGTGCCTCTCTAAGGCCAATCAGCTACCTCTGGGCTCACATAACTAAAGGCAAGATTGATTTTGGTTTTCCTGTGTCCTTTAACATATATATTGTGTAACATAACAGGGTAATATAACAGGGTTATTGCCATGACATTTGTTGAGCATATTATTGCTCCCCATAGGAAGAATATTTTAGATACTGTTGTGTCTTGTTTGGTGTTGTTCTGAGACCAGACTTTATAATTTTGCCAAGAAAGATGCTGTGTAGCCTTCAACACTTCTCAGCCTTCTGATAAACATTTCTCAGAAGCTTAATCTGGCCAATCTAAACGTGCCTTCTTGAATTAGAAATAATGAAAAGCTGGCCTAGCCCTTATACATAACATATTCTTGTGAAAAATACAGTATTAAACATGTTTGTGCTTCAACAGGAACTCTCGAGAATTTCAACTCAACTCAGTGGATATGATCGATTGTTCTGATCATAATTTATTATCTAAAATCTCAACATTTGTTTCAGCAGGGAAATATGAAATACTACAGCAATGGCTCAAGCAGGTCAGGAATATTATATCAATATAAAAGGTGAAATACATGCCGCCTCCACACTACACTGCAAATGGCAAAGCACCTATGTAATGTCACTTCATGGTTGTTGTTATCCAGCTAAGTGAAATGTTGTCAACCGACCAGGTATTTTGAAGATAAATACATATGTGCAACCCAACAACCCGATCAAGTTTCATATTCACACTCACGCTTGGCGCATTTGTTGCACTTGCATTGTAATATCTTTCATAGAACTTTGATTTAATCAGCACAGTAATGTATTTGATAATTTCCATGTGGCATTTATGAGTGAGTCCTTGTGAAATATATCTGCATTCCGATCAGTACTAGTCCTGGTTTTCCTCCAATTATTGCCAGAAATAAAAAAGCAGATTTCTTAACAATGAAGTTAAAGGTCTTGATGGAGAATAGTCATATGTGGCCCTTAGCTGCTTGAATGACATCTAGATGTAAATCTTCTTAGCATTTCCAGGAGGTTATTGAATCAAAAGTCATCCAGTTCCACATTCACATTGCTTTTCAGGATTCAAATCTTGAAACTGGCGCTGGACAGACATTTTCTGTCTCCCTTTTATTTTATGGATTAGTGAATCAGCTATGTGTCAATACTAAAAAACAATGCCTCTCTTTATTTTGCACACAAAGTACGTTTTACAGAAGATAGGGAGCTCAGAGGATGGTGCAAGGCCTCACAAATAAAAACTTTTAATAGAAGTCATACAGGGAAATAATTCAGTTTACAGCTTGTTGACCCCCAAATTTCATCATCCTTTTAAGTCCACATTTTGGCTTCATCTCCAACATCCAGCATGACTCTTCATGGTAGGTCATAGTTTAATGTTTATGTGAGCTCCATCAGTTTTCCTAGATAATTTCTCTAAAACTAAGAGTCTGTCCCAAGAAATTCAATGAATACTAATGCTGCGCTCTCTCGCTGCATAAGCCCCCACTAATGCCCTTTCTGGAATATTCCTTGCCTTTGATAGGATTAGAGTTGTGTTCTTAACAGGAAAAAAAGAATGAAGCACATAAAGTGCAAAGGCTGCATTTATAGGCCAGCCTTCACCAGAATTTAAAAGCCGAAATATCAATTGAGGCTAAAGATCGATTTTAGCACTTCCCCTGATAATGTAATTGACAGTAAGGGAAATTACATAAATCAGTCAAGGAGAATGACTTTGTTATGGTGGCAATATTAATCATTTTTAGGTCAAACATGACTTTTAGTGTAGCACAAGTTTTGACACAGACTTGGCATTGGAAGTGTGAATTTCCTCTGTATGTAATTCAAAGAGATAAAAGGCTGTTTCATCAAGATATGATGAAATATAGTCATTTATATGTTCTAAAAGTAAGGCCCTTTAACAGGAAGGAAGACATATAGTTAATTATGCTGGGCTATGCAGTTTCTTATTCCAGCTTCCATTAACACTGAGTCCAGAAGACATCCCACATTTTTTGTTAAATAAATATATAGCTGCAAGCAGATTTGTTAATAGTTTCTATGTATTGTACCATTAAAGCTCTTTCGAAAATAGTTATTTAAGTCTGATATCTGCAACAAGACAAAAACAAAAAATACTCATGTTCACTAAATGCCTGCACGTTTCTGAGCCTAATAAGCATAGGTCCACATGTCATAACCACTGTTGTGTTAGCCCCTCTTGCTTTTTTGGGCAGTAGGGATGCCTCTCCACTGGAGCACTTTGCACTAATGAAAAGGTGTCATGTTAGCTCAGACCATGATGGATTGAAAGAACACAACCTCTTGAGAGATCTCTGGCACGGCTAATATGGGGAGACTGCCGCTGCCAGTCTGAGGAGAAGAGGCATGTTTCTGCCAGAAAAAAAGGCCCAGAGATGTGATTGATGCCGCTGAACCACAACCTCCAGACAAAGCTCAATCTGGATAAGCCGTTGTCCTGCTAGAAGCTCCAATATCGAAAATTTGCTGATGGAGTTTGGACAAGTGAACATGATAATATCTCATTATCATTTACAGAGCATTCTTTTGTTTTCCAAAGCACATGAACATCAGGAAAATTACATTTTTGTTTAGAATTACATTGTTTTTGTCATTTTTTGTAATAATTGGGACAAATTAAATGACTTAACATCACATTAAATAAGCTTTGGAACAATATGGTATAACTGCAACAGTCCTATAATCTGACAGTTAAAAAATGTATCCTTTGTGACTGGAGTCATCTTTCCCCCTCTCTGAACCCAAAGCACCCTAATTAGTTTTCCAGTGCTGTAACCCACTGGCTGTCTCACTGAAATCACAGTGAAAGTTTGCATTTGGCTGCCTTGCTGCTGCACATTGGCTCATTCACTCCCATCTCCTGACATCACTTGCCAGAAAAGAGTTCTTTTCCCTCGCGCAAAACTTTTCAAATCAATGGAGAGTGCATATTATTCACTATCAACCTTGACCAGCTGTTAAAATTGAAGCAGGGGGGGATGAATGCAGAGGCCAACTGGAAAGCAGTTTGGTTTCAAACACACACACACACACACAAACACACACTATATATATATATATATATATATATATATATATAAAAACATGCTTCTTATCATGAACATGAATAACACGTTTGAGAATCAGAACCAATCCTGGTCTTGTCATTACCATAAGGTTGTCAGGCAACCAGTGGCGACTTGAGGAAGGCACAGCACCCAGCCAAGTGTTAGTCAGGCACATATTCAACCCTCCATAAAGAAACAAATTGTTGTTTTTACACTTGTGCGGGTTAAACAAATGGGAAATATTTTTTTTGGTGTGAGTTTAGAGGTGCTGGTTGTAGGCAGATGTTACTGTTGGACAGCTCTTATCAGTCTTTCAATGTTCTCATCTAAGTCTTGCAAGGAAGCAAATTGGTGTATTTTGCAAAATGTTGAGCTATTCCTATCAGGCCTATGAATTTAAAGCCCTTGGTCTTGCCTTTTTAGAATCTTTTTAACAACGCTTTGAAAGCAAGAGGTTCAAATGCTGTGTCATTTAATGGTCATCATTCAGACATATACGACTTGACTTGGACTTGCACCAATTATAGCATCTCTGCTAAGTGTATCACAGATGGAAAAGAGGGCTGTTGCATGCATTAAACCTGGCGTAAAGTACATTTCATTGTAATTCAGTGGCATGTATCCTTGTTTGCAGCTGAAACCGCTGAGAGCTCACCCATGATTCACTCTAGTGTAGCGTTTGGCAGCGGGCCACATTAATCGCCAGGGTAATAGGGAGACAGGCCTATTGACCAGTAGTCCATGAGGACAGAGGGGCAGGACATACAAATCAAAGCTGTCCAGCCCCATATTGACCAGACTGTCCACAGGAAGCAAAATTAATTTGCTGGGTGACAGGGGAAGGAGATGTGGGCCAAGCACAGGAAGTCTCAGGGATTTGATTCAGCTCAGATGCTGCCAGACTGGCACGAAATAATGCTTGAATATGTATTTAAAGGGCAAAACACCAATTGGTAGTTTAATCCTTTAAGATAATCCCCCACAGTGATCTAGAATTCAGTTCTACTTGACTGAGGCATCTGTGTTTCTACTTTTCAACTGAGTGCTTTTCATATATATATAGGGGTGGAGGTTGAGTGGAGCAGTATACAGGAATGCATGATAAGTGATGAAGGTGTCTGGGGTGTTGACCTGTTGATGGTTTGGTAATCAGTGTGCTCTTCTGTCTTTCTTGTCACTCTCCATTACGGACTGTCCAGCAGTGAAGAAAAATGTAATGTAGAAGGCAGAGTTTACACTGATAATGCTCAAAGCATCAGGAGACCTTCCCAAAAGGTTGTAAATCAGATTATTGCACCTGTAATATGAGGTGTTTTGTGCTTCAAGTCAGGGCACACCTGGGCATAAATCTTCCTCTCAGACTGCTGTGTGACAGAAACAAATGGCGAGCTTCCCTGTTACTGAATTGATCTGACAGTTGAAGCTCCATACTTCTTCTGTTTTCTGTTATATGATTTTATATATGAACTCCATTCACACGAACAGACCTCTCCTTCATAGCAGCTGTATTTTCCAAATACTATCACTAAAGCAAGTCTAGAGATGTTGTTACAGTTCATTGTGGAAATCAAAGATGCGAACTGTGATGAATGTGCGCTTTGCTGCCAAGTGAGAAGTTTCACAAGCAATCAATGAAATGCAGTTTTAGGAAAGAATCAAGTACTATGTGATGGAGTAAATATTACCACAGGATGGCAGTACACAGATGTAGATAATAAAATGAACAATGGCTGAACCCCATGTAGCTGCTTCAGTTTCAGGGTCCTGTATTGTGCATGCTGCCTCACTGTCACACCGTCATGGCTTACTAGGACACTTGAATAATGTAGAGCCACCAGACTGTTTATCTTGCCTCCATGCACCTGAAACTACTCCTTGAAAAGCCTGGAAAGAGCAAACCCTATCGCTGATCTTTGTACTGTAAATATACCAGCTCTGATGAAGGTCTGTGCTTTAACTGTTTCCAAATGTATACAAGTGTGCAGAATTTCATTTAGCCTACTTTACATTTGCATCCAGCACCTTCTTGTGATAGTCTGTTGTACATCTGGAATCTGTGAATCTTTTTGATGAGATTTAGAGATATACCAACCATCCATAACATAAATAGTAATAATCCTTTAACACTAAAGGGTTAATTGATAATATGGGAACATAGAGTGGTATTTACCAGCCCAGTTCTTTAAGTACAGAAGTGAGCCGTGACTGTCCCCTTGTGGGCAGAGTAGTTAACATGTTATTTGGGTGTTAGGAGCAGAAAGCATTGAGCTCAAATGCTTCCCGTGCTGTGCCATAATGTGTGTGTGTGTGTGTGTGTGTGTGTGTGTGTGTGTGTGTGTGTGTGTGTGTGTGTGTGTGTGTGTGTGTGTGTGTGTGTGTGTGTGTGTGTGTGTGTGTGTGTGTGTGTGTGTGTGATTATTTGGCTCGGTGATGGGACAAAATGCAACTAAATTATGGTTATGAAGCAGAAAATCCATTAATGACAGTGAGCACAAGGAGGCTACCACAGGACCAGTATATTATTTTTAAAGTTTAACTGGTAACAGCTGAGGTATAATTCCCTCACATAGGATACTTTACATTTACAGACACATACCTCAATTATCTTCACGACAAGAGGCTGGACGATTTACCATCACTCTTAATAAATCCAGCTTTTCTCAGGTAAAGAGGATGAATGTAGGAGCGGATGGTGCGGACATCAGCCTGTTACCGAGCGGAAGACTTTGATATTGACAACATGTTAGCGTCTGTCTGACGGAGGAGAGCCGCCGGAGCGACACACAAACGGAGCTTCCATCATCAGTAAGCCTTTATCGTATTTTACTGCGCGGTGTCTGTTTTCTTTATGTTAGCCGAATTAAACTGCGTTGTTCGCGTTTCTGTCATGCATCATACTGCGTTTATTTTTGATTCATTTCACGCTATCGTTGTTTTCTTTTGGTCTGTACAGTATGATAGTGGTGGGAGGTTAGGAATTGCTCGACAGACTCATATCAGTATTCTTTTAGCCTACTGCGCCTTTACCATAGCTTTGACCATACAAACTACATTATGACCATTTGGGTTCCCTAATTTGAGCCTATTTGTCCGGGGGAAAGATAGGCCTAATTAATGAGGAAGAAGTAGCCTTGACCAGATTGAAGAGCTTATTCTGTGTCGGTACATCACTGAAATTCAGACTTCATCAGCAAAACCCGATTCAACTAGCTTCAATAACACTGAATAATAGCCTACTGAAACTGTGCTATTCTGGTTGTTCTTTAATTAATTGTTTTACAAGATGTGTTGATTTGATGTTCTCTAGATGGATAGATGGATAGATAGATAGATAGGTAGGTAGGTAGGTAGGTAGGTAGGTAGGTAGGTAGGTAGGTAGGCAGGCAAGCAGGCTACCATATACAGTATGGTAACAGCAGTGCAGAACAGCACAGCAAACAGTACACAGCAAGGACATATAACAAACAAGTTGGTTACTCATCTGAAGGAGACACTAATTAATTGATCCAGTGCTTGTTTGTGTATTTCAGGAAGAGCAAAGCTTTAATTGTAGTGAGTCTGTCTAATAAATTGACTACAGTAAGAAAATGTTGTAAAAAAGACACAATAGGATGCATTGTCATCAATTCCTCATCCTCCCTCTCTTTGTTTCTCACAGGTGATGAGCTGGTTTTAATGACCTTTCGGCTCCTGTGTAATATGGCCTCCTTCACCTGATTGACCATCAGAAGATGGGGCCTTCAGATGCACATAGAGAACTGTAAACAAAATTGAGTTAAGACGGAAGGGACCACTCAACCTACTTTTTGAAGGATAGACATCATTGGAGCCTGTTCTTATGAGGACACTTGGTTCTTCCCACAGCTGTGTGCTGTGCTGTAAGTATTCTGCGTTTGTGTTAATGTCATATGAGAAATTGTCTGGTCAAATGTACAGAATTTAACTGTACAGTAATTATTTGAGGCCTGCAACTAATAATTATTTTACATTGATTGATCTGCCAATTCTTTTCTAGATTTGATTGTTTATATTCTACAACATGCCAGTTCAATTAGTCAATATCACCGCTTTCTATGATGAAATTGAAATCCAGTGTAAATCTGTCTCAAGCATTTTCTTTTTGAGCTCTGAAGAAAAGTCCAGCTGGAAGCGTGAGTGCCCTGAGCCTGAGGCAGAGCTATGGGCTGTGGGGGGAGCAGGACTGATGCTCTGGAGCCTCGATACCTGGAGAGCTGGACCAAGGAGACGGAGTCGACATGGCTGACCAGCACAGACACTGATATCCCCCTGTCATCCATCCAGAGCATCCCCTCGGAGAACTCTGAGGCCGACTTCGCTATTGAGAAAACAATCAGCCCTGGTAAGAAGAATCAATTACGGTTGGGTGGATGTATGAATTAATACTTAATTGGTCTGAAAACAGGAATGGGCAGTAATGTAACTGCTGAACAAATGAATAATACATTTATGGTTGGATAAATTAGTACTTAATTAGGTCCACACCGCAGAATACGGTATATTTACAAATCCAATCTTGCATTTTTTTTATTCATTATGATAATGTTAGTTAAAACTACATGTTGTTCTTTTTCATGGGGCTATTTTAAACAAGACTATTTGCTTTTATTCACACCAGGCTAGGAGAGCTCAGGTTTATGCTGTAAGTAATTTGACTGGCTTATCAATGAGTGGGCTCCTTTACACTCTTCACATCAAAGTGAGGTGTGACACCTATCTGCTTTTCTCTGTAGGAAAAAGCCTGTAGGTATAACACAGTTTCCCTTTTGACGTCAAACACTTTCAGAGGCTTCGCACGGCCAATTGAAACAAGGAGCCATCGTGCACGCAGACAATTGAAATGAAGATGAAAAATGGTTGTGGTGACCCTCATGTTGTAGCTAAGGAGAACGACACAAAGATGAGCAGCATACTAAGCATTTGAAAACCTTTGTTCTTTTCAGTTATTCACCACATACAGCTCACAAACAGAGGGGTCTGGCTATGATTCTACTGTTCTTCTTGTGCGCTGAATTGCGGGTGCATTTTCTTTGAAGCCAGGAGGAAATGAATCAGTAAATGGACATAATAGGCTACATCAAAAGCCACTGTGCTGAGACAGGACTTGGCTCTCATGGTAACAGATACAGCTGTTAGTAAATGCGGGCAGAGCAGCCTTGAAGTAATTGTGAAGACAAATTTAGTTATGTTCCACTCTTTAGAGATAAAACAGATCCAGAATTGGTCAAATGAATCAGCAACTGGCAATTACAAAGATTATATCAACCAGTGTTGCCACAATAATGTAACATACATGTACATCTGTAATATATGGTGATGATTTTTAACATTACTGTGCAGAATTTCCTTTAAAAAGTCTTGCTCTGTTTGTGTTGCCAGTCCACACGTGGCCTGGAATATTTAAGTTCATGTTTACACATCACTATTAGGAGGTATACATCTGTACAATGCCATCAACCAGGACACTTAGCCCACACTTGAAGTGCACACCAAATACCACTTCAGAGTGATATTCAGAGTGTTTCCCATGATTCATGACACTTCACTGCTCCACACTGTAGTCAGATTAGGTCAGTGGTGACAGTAATGCACCTGTACGCTATCAGTAAGCTTCAACCTCTGACTAATGCTGTTAGATTTACAAATGGCTCACTTCTTCACTACCCAAATCATACAGTGTGATATTACTATAGTGTCAGGGCTGGAATACACCATTTGTTGGTTTCTTTCTTTATTCTGAAAGAGTGCATGACTAATTTATGATTAACAATTATCCTGTCACAAAAGCCCCTGATTTCTTGGTTCTAGAGATCCAGTAACAATTAATAATCTTTTTTTTTTTTTGTACAAAAATGACAGTTTCAGCACTTGAATTACTACTAATCTCAGATTATGTGGTTATCTCCGAAATGGTTCATCTATTGTCAACATAATTAATAGTATGGCTTAATACCATACTGTGAGCTCCTTTCTGCTATTTGTTTCTTAATTATTCCATCCCTTTTATAAGCATAGTTATACCATACCGTTTCTATATAACTGTATATAAAACATAATAACTCCTAATATGTTTTATACATTTTGTTTATTGTATTCAGCCCTTTGAATGTTTGTTTTTCTGCTAAAATAATTTTCGTTATCTGATTGGGTTAATTAGAATGTTGTGTTTACAGCTACATTGTAAAACCATTTTAGCTGAAACACCCACGAGCCTCCCACATCTACAGTATGTGTGACAGGGCCATAACCAAGCATGTGCTCTGTATAACACTTGAAGTCTTAACAGATTAACAGGAAAGTACATGTTACCAATTCACCCCCATATCTAGGATTGTAAAGCAAGCTTTCAGACAGCTGAGCTTTTGTTTTGTTCCAGTTCCAGATTTCTTCGAGGACGGCCTCCCTCCCCCTGCTCAGGCTTACCTAAAGGTCTGTTCGGCCGTGTCTGAAGCCAGTCTGAACGACGTGAAAGCCAGCAGCCCCCCTGCAATACTGGGCTCTCCAGCCAAGGAGGCAGTGTTACCATCTTCTGGCATCACAGTGCAGCGCAGAAGCGTTCTACACACTGAAGAGATTGTAAGACGCTCCACCAATATAGAATATCAAAGCACCTTTTTGTTTCTATTCATTTTTTGAGTAAAAGTAACGAGTTGTGGGAGACCAATTGTAGTTAAGTTAAGGAGAATCAAACCATCATCTTTGTTGTTTTCATTTTTATGGCCAGCTCACATGTGAATTTCACAATTAGTGAAATAATCGATTAGTCGACCATTAGATAAGTGACAACCATTTTGATAATGAAATAATTTAGTCATTATTTTAAAGAAAACTTGCCAAACATTTGCTGCCTCCAGCTTCTCAAATGTGAGAATTCTGATGTTTTGTCATACATAATAGTAAAAGTGAAATGAATAGTTTTTCTAATGTCCCATCTTTCATTCCTCGTCATCAGACAAAATGGCAGGACAATCGGATGTCGACCAAGCAGGTGACCATCACAGTGACACAGAGCATCCATCAGGTGGACAAGAACGGGAAGGTGAAGAAGTCCCTCACCACCTACGAGGTTATGAAACCCGTGGAAAGCCTCAAACAGGTGGCCACACAAAACACCTGAGTGCAGGGGAGACTGGAAGAAGCCAAAGAAAAAAGGAAGATGACTGGTAAAACAAGTGAATGGATAGTGTTTTTGTGGAAACATCTTCAAGGTCTGACATGAAGAACGCACAAGAGGGATGAGACGCTGAACTGTACGATTTCGATTGTCATATTGAAAACACGGCTCATTAAAAGTTAACTAGGCCTATTATATGTAATACTGTAAGATGTACTTCTATGGTGCCTGTTACAACAATGTCTTACTGTGCTGTCTTGAAGACATTGACATGTCAAACTGTAGGTTGGTAAGAAAAAAATACAAAATGTGACATTTTACATTACATACAGTATCAGAACAAAAACAAATCAAGAATTCATAGCATATCACAGAAGACAGGAAATCATTACTTGGCACATTTCAAATTTCTCAAGTATCCTAGAATTTAAAAAGCCTTCTCACCCCTATTTTAAGATGCTAACTATGTGTAACTATTATTTCAAGATTGAATATTCACAAACTATACATGTAGTTTTTTCATTTGGCATTCATACATAACATGTAGTTGCTGCTGTACCACAATCTGTATGGCTCAGGAAGGTGAAACTGATTGTGACGATTGCACTATTTACAGTGATGCCTGGACAGGAGTTTGTGATGACAATGTAAAAAAAAAACATTTCTACATTGTGTCGTTTTGTAAAATACAGTGTTACATTTTCTTATCTAGCCGGTCGTGTTTTCTAATGACAATAAATAAATAAAAAAAACATGTATGGTGCTTCTTTTAATGACTTTGTAAGCTGTATATCTTTCCATGTTCAAGGAAAATCAGTTTTACTGACAAAAACATGGGATAAACATATTGGCACTATGAGGAACTTTGGTGACAAACACATGCACTTTTCTGGGATCGTCACACAGTATACATTAAATATAGCAGGTAGGATTGTAGCATCTTCTCTGGCAGCTTGCATTTTTTTGAATGAGCAATTGACGAACAATTGCAGGGTTTCTAAGTGGTCCTTGGGGGATCAGTGACTGTAACAGCAGTTCTGGTGTCAGCTTTGCGTTGAAAGTGTGTGGATCTGTTTTTGGTGGTCGTAATGTATTTGTCCTGATCTGAACAATGGCTCTTCTTTCTCCACCCACTCCTCCACACAGAAGTCTGGGAAGAAGAAATGGATTTCTCTTTGTGCCGACTCAACAGAATCTGAAGAGAATGGAGATCGAAAATATGACCATTTTAAAACCTGGGAACCTGTTTGTGATTTGATAAGCCAATGTGATAATGCATGGGTGTAGGACATCCCATAGGTAAACCCGTTGGCCTATGTAAGAAGCACTGATGAGTCTTACGTCACTTAATACATTTCCTACCTGATCCGTGAGTTGTGTTTCGTGTGTCTGTGAGTCCAAACTGGGCCCTGATCGTAGCAGGCGAGGTGTATCTGGCTCTGAACACTTTGGTTGGTCCCATAAGTTCTCTCCAGTGACGAATGGCGTCCTCTCTGGCTAAAATATACGCTCGCATCGGTCCACTATGGGGAGAGAATTCAACAGCAGTTTGAGTGGTCATGAATCAGTCAAATATGCCACGCAAGCTTCCAGTCATTGCAAAACCATATACTGCTCTGAGTGGCTGTTACAGACATTTGATTTTAAACATTGGATGCAGTCTGTGCTTCAACAGAGAGCCAAATATGGACTCTTCATACAAAATCCAATTTATAGACAATTTATGCTGTTTATAACTTGACTGGCTGACATGCTGAGGATGCTTCCTGTGTCTCCAATAACAGCTACAGCATCCAGAGAAAGGTTGCTGTAGCAACTACTGATTCACTGCTGTGAGGAGACAAATATGACAAGGTGATTACCAGCACTTTTTACAATCCAGAGAGGGCCATGTGGAGCTATAGTGAGCAGGCTACATGCTGATTTTCAGAAAATTGCTCCAGGGCTGTTGTCTGCTGATAATAGAAATTCCTGTTGTGACGTTTCACAAATTGACCTATTGGTGACTTGCTGAGCATGAAATTGGAGCACCATCAATTGACGTGTGCTTTTTCTGCATCAGCCAAGTGGGTTATGTGGTATAGAAATGTCTGTTATTTCAAGAACATCAGACAGAAAAGAGCATTTATCCAAATGCATCAAAGCATCAGTAATTCATTCAACGCTGTCGTGGTTTGGTAAATGTACATGTATCATGTCAGCGTGGAGGCTTACCTTGACATGAATTCAACAAGTCTTTGGTAGAAGAATCGCCCTAAGAAGGAAACCAATGCCAGTTAAACAGAGCTTTAACAATTTCCAACTCTGATTAGCTTAAAAAGCTATTTAACTGTGTGAAACAGGTTTTCATTGGCTAATTTGAATGACAAATCTTTTTCAGTTATCCTTTTGACAAGAGGTTGTTTTACCTCTCTGTGTGTGGGTGTTCTAGCAATACATACATAGCATACATTGAAGGATGAATCACTTGTTCAAACCTACAGTATTTCACAAAAGTGAGTACACCTTTTACACACATTTTAGTAAATATTTCATTATATCTTTTACTGGGACAACACTGAAGAAATTACACTTTGCTACAATGTAAAGTATTAAGTTTACAGCTTGTATAACAGTGTAAATGTGCAGTCCCCTCAAAATAACTCAACACACAGCCATTAATGTCTAAACCGCTGGCAACAAAAGTCAGTACACCCCTATGTTAAATTTCCATAGAGGCAGGCAGATTTTTATTTTTGAAGGCCAGTTATTTCATGGATCCAGGATACTATGCATCCTGATAAAGTTCCCTTGGCCTTTGGAATTAAAATACCCCCCACATTATGCAAATCTAACTAGCTATTAGGCTAACTGACATAAAACCATGCCAATCTCTAGGTATGGTGAAGGGCACGTGATGATGTGGGGCTATTTTAATTCCAAAGGCCAAGGGAACTTTATCAGGATGGATAGTATCCTGGATACTATCCATCCTGATAAAGAGATGATTTTATGGAAAGTACCCCATATTTTCTCTGCACAAGAGGCGTGATCAAATAACTCCGTACGCAATTGGATAGTCCTTCAACCAATCAGACCAACGATCTAGGTGACGTAGCAGCGACAGCGGCATCAACGGGTTGCTGCCATGGAGTGCTGCACTTCGGTGGCCGGCTTGTTGAATGTAAACAAAAAGCTGCTTGGTCGCTTCTCTATCGTCATCGTGTTAAACCCGCCAATAGCGCGCCAGGTGGATAAGCCAGTTTGTGATTGGGTCCCGCAAATTTGTAACGGAAGCAGGATAGATAAACGTACAGGTTTCCAGCCTGAGCTGCAGGGCGAAATCAAATCGCCGGGAGATCGGGCTGGGTTTACCCAGTCTAAACCGGTTAAACCGGTTGCTGTCTCAACTGTTTGGTCAGATATAATCAATAAAGCAGCACTTTGTTCATTTAAATACATTTGAACGGAGATGAGTTGTGTCCACACACCTGAATGTTCAGCGTAAAACCTCTCAGAGTCCTGTCTCTTCCACACAAGATCTTTGCATCTAACAATCACAAAGTTGTTGTCCAGGATCCTCTGGTGGAGAGCCTGAAAGAAGAAAACTGAGTTTACCTTGTTTTGCCATACTGTAGCTGATATGATGATGTATGTAACAATCAAACTGTATCTAAATATGTTAGATTTGTTTCAAAAGCTAGAAGGAAAAGGACAAGCATTTTCTAATGATATGCTTGTATTAAAACAGAGCAGCCAGAGGGATGATACTTAAAACAACCAAATATTCGGATACCTAAGGTCACCTTTTTCTTAAGATGACAACAGGTGGGCCACTTTTTGGGGGCTTTAACTAATGGAATATTTTATGATTAACACCACTTTCATGACTTTGAGGCCTTGGGGCTTGTGAATCTATCAAGACAGCAAATGAAGAAAATGTTATGTTTTTCAATAAAAAAAAAAAAAAAAATGCAATTTCATATAATTATGGACCATTATTATTATTACTATATCTGTGTCTCAAACTTTGGAAAAGCTAGAGCAGATAATTAAAGACAAAATATGCTAAAGGAATCCACTGTGGACCAACTAACTACAATCATTAGATCTAGTCATTTAGAAAGTTTTGATGCTCACATTGATTTTACATCCATATCAGAATACAGCTTTGAAAATCTAACAACCCAATGTAATCCTGCTAAATAAAACATTACATTCATTATACATTTTTTTATTAGTTTCATTTTAAAGAAATTTTATCTGCAGATATAATACATGTTTTCTATAGGCTCAGTCTGCCACTTCTTTAAAAACAAGTCCAAAAACTAGTTCCATGGTATCAGAATTTTTTGATAATTGCCATGGAAACCTTAATTGGCCATGTGACAAGGGCTGGGAAGATTGGCAGAACAGGCAGCCAAGTGGCAGTACTCTGATCCAATAGAAAAATGAGTTTTTCTATTCCCTGCAATATGATAATATTGAATACACAGAGGTCAACACATACTCTTTATCTGATATCACTGCTCACTCTGGAATACTCAGGTGACAGCAATATAGCCGTTTAAAGTAGAAGATATTTAACTGCTAAAGGAGTGTACCTGAATAAGTTTGTAGACACAAGAAGTTAAATGATCATGTAACAGTGAGAGACAGTGAGGAGGTGTGAGCAGCAGCTCACCTCTAACATCACAGGATGAGCTACAGCATCTGGCTTCATGACCGCCAGGGTGAGCTGCAGCACTTTGGACAGGCGGCGAGCTGTTAACAGCATTGTCTACAGAAAAGACAGAAATCAGAGGTTATTATAATCATACACAGTGTGTCAACAGAAATGTAGCTAAGCTAACGGTGGATACGCAGCTATAATTCTTCATCGTGAAACCTAAAAATAAATGCGTGTAAATAATAAGCAGAGAAAGTATTTTACGGTTAGGCTAACGTTACTGCTGAAGAACCTCAAGAAAGCTAAACTGTTCAAGCTCATAAATATTTTCCTTTTAAGTACAAGTCTTTTTGATTTTTGTTTATGTAACTACGTACTCTAATATAAACGTGTTTCTAACGTTAATATGCGAATATTCGCTAACGTTACACGACTCAACGTACCAGTAAGTCCGCTCGTTAATACTGTCCCCAGAAACTAAACCAGCACACATGTTCCCACTGCGAGGGTGACACAAAATAAAAACAAAACAGTATTCGAGTTCACATTGGATGAAAATGTAAAAAAAGATGAGAAAATTCTGCTTCTTGTTTCAGTGCCATTTCACAATACTGCAGCAAAGTTGATTCCTTCCATATGAGTGCTTGAATTCCAATCCTCAAGTTAAATGACAGTGTCCCTCTTCACTGCACTGACCTGCCACCCACCTTTGCCAGGTCACTGTTCACAAATTCCAAATTTAAAAAAAAAAAGCAGAAATGCCTACATCATCAGTCAAAAATACTGATGTTTCTTTATCTTTATTATTCTTGTTATTGTTAAATAAACATATACATGTATACATTTGTATGCATTATTCCATCCGTAACCATGCCTTCATAACAAACAGGATGCTCCGTGCAATTGTTCCACAACCATTTTAAAGTTTAAGGTAGCAACTTTCTCATATGCAGTAGTATCTGTCATTCGAGCAACCATCACTTGGAGTTTTTCTGTTGGCCTGTGAGTAGGGAGATCTAGGCACTGGTAAGATGGAGGGAAGTTTAACATAGTAAATTAACACATACTACCAACAATACAAAGTTGGTTAAATATCAGCAAAGTATTCCTTTAAAGAATCATAATGTCCTCAAATTGTCACATTGGGACTTTAAAGTGCTTTAAAGTACCCAGAGGTTTAGAGCTGTGACCTCATGATGCAAGCAAGGTGTCTTGACAAAAAAAGTCACAGTTCACATTTTAAACCATAGAACTGTAAGTGTAGTGAGAGGCTTGTGGGCCTTAGTGTAGATTATGTTTGGACCTTTGATGAATAGATGCTCTCTAGTAGCTGACAGTCTCTGGGGAGAGACAGCTACATGCAGGGACTGGAAAGAGGGAGATATTTGCCTCTGGAATGTCATCAATGTGGGAGATCAGACATAGGCTATATTATGAGTTACAAACACGGAGCACATTCCAGCAATGTAAAATGGCCACACCCGTGAAAAGAGGAGGTTGTGTGTGTGTGTGTGTGTGTGTGTGTGTGTGTGTGAGAGAGAGATTTGGCTCGGTGATGGATCAAAATGCACCTAAATTATGGTTATGAAGCAGTGTGTGTGTGTGTGTGTGTGTGTGTGTGTGTGTGTGTGTGTGTGTGTGTGTGTGTGTGTGTGTGTGTGAGAGAGAGAGAGAATAGGAGGGAAAAGGGGGGGATGGATGCCCCACATAGGTTTCTCCCACCTGCCCATGGGTTGACACCACAGCTGTTACCACCCAAGAGGGGGTTGGAGAGGACGAGAGGAGATGTTGGGTGGGTGAGGGGTTGAAGGGATATAGCATAAAAACTTATGTACCTACTGTATATATAAACTGTGTACTAAGTTGTATTATTATTCATTATACACAAATTACCAGTAGTGGAAGTACCTACCTTTACTTAAGTGAAAGTACCAATACTACCACAATGTGAAAATACAAAAAATATAAGTAAAAGTCCTGCAGTCAAAATCCTACCTAAAAGTGCAGAAGTATTAACAGCTACTTTCAATAAAATATTAAAGTAAAAGTATTTGTTTGGTAGAAAATAAGCCCTTGTGATTTACATTTTATAATACATTATTACATATGCATCCGTGTGTGATTAGCATTTTACTGTTGTAGCTGGTCGAGGGCTAGAATTAATTACTTTATATACAGTTGTGATGTTTAGTTCATTGGTTCCCAACCTAGGGGTCAGGTCCCTCCAAAGGGTCACAAGATAAATTGTAGGGGCTGTTAGGTGATTAATGGGAGAAGAAAGGGGACTTTATGTTTTGGACTTTTCTCTAATCTTAGCTTTTTGTGAAATATTGAATCATTAAAACCGCATTTAAATAAAAACAGAAGAAGTTTACAGGGTAAACAACTGCTGACAACTCATAGACATCCGAAACATAACAAAGATAAATCTTTATTGTTATTGTATGCGATACAACGAAATTCTGTTGGAGCAATCTTCTCCAAATAGCAGCATAGAGTAAAAAAATAAAGATATACACCTATATATACATACACATCCATACACATACATACATACGTACGCACATACATATATACATTCATACACACATACATACATACATACGTATACAGAGTAAAGAAGATAAAAATATATATACACATATATATACACACGCATACACATATGCACATACACTAACACATTCTCAATAAATAGATTAAACAGCTAAAAACAGTCACAGTCCGATTGCACTGAGGTGGTAAGAGGGGGTAAGAGATGTGTGTATTTTTTGTTATTTATTTTATTTTTTATGTTTGTATGTGTGGATGTGTGTATGATTTTTGTAATATGTTCACAGCTCTGGGGAAGAAGCTGTTCCGGAGTCTATTTGTGCGTTTGCTTGGCGTTCACAGTCTGCTTGAGGGGAGGGTGGTGAACAGGGAGCTCCAACTAGACGTTGTTTAATCTACTTTGTATTGAGCTTTTAATGTGAAATTCTTTCTTACCACCTTTAACCATTATGTAGAAAATCAGTGACCTGGATAATAATGTTCCCAATATTTAACAAATGCACCAGGATAAAATCACATTCCATGTCATTATTTCTCTGTGTTATTTGGACATTTTGGAGCACAGAGTGAAAAAGCATCTCTAACTCCTTCACACCTAAAGAGCTGAAGGAGTTCTCTTTGTTTAATATAACAAATATACAAATATTTAATGGGAACTAAAACCTTCTGAAGTAAAACATATTTAGGAACTTGAAATTCATTATCTTCTTTGATGCCTTCTTTCTCTTCCAATCTAATGTAGATTAAGGAAGCAAATACTTTGAGTTTGGGTGCTCATAGAGACTTAAACCATGTATTGTTTTAACAGGATGAACAGGTTACAGGATGGAACAGAGACCACCATTGATCACTGCTGACTCTTGCTTCAAACATCCTCAGCTGGGTGGCTGATTCAGCTGATCCCCCCTTCTCTCTGCCCACCATAAACCCCATCTCTTGTTTTATCTTAGGTGTCACTACTGCTGCTGCTGCTGCTGTTGCCGCTGCCTCTCCTGCAGTTGTCATTCCCTTTTGGTGGGAGTTGGGCAGCTGACTGACGACCCCCCCCCCCCACACACACACACAGGCGCTTGGGTGTCCATAGGCTGCTCCACATTAATTCATCCGGCAGGAGCCACGGTAAAGGAACATGTGAAAATATGTTCCATATAGAACAAGGGAGAACATTTTCAAACAAACTTTTGAGGATTGGAGAAAAGTTGGAGTTATGTGATATAAAACTGTATATGTTGATAAAGTGTAAGAGATATCTTTTCTCACAAACTGGCCTCGAGTAAGTGACAAAAAGGGCTTAATAAAGTTTCAAAAGGTTCAAAAATGTAATGCATTATCAACTTAAACTAAAATAACATGTTAGTCTGACAAAAGCAATCATGAATGCAGCATGTGGATGAGTTAAGTGTGTGATCTGTACAAACAAAATATAAAATCTTAAAGGATAGGCACATTTTTATTTCACTGTTCCCATAGTTTCCAATGGCTTCCAAAAAATTAACTGATATGTAACACATTCATAGGGAGGATGTTGGAAAGGACTGTGTACTTTGGTACTTTTTAATGGAGCGGTTCTATCAGGAGTCAATTCAATTCAATTCAATTCAATTTTATTTATAGTATCAAATCATAACATAGGTTATCTCGAGACACTTTACAGATAGAGTAGGTCTAGACCACACTCTATAATTTACAAAGCCCCAACAATTCCAACAATTACAGTAATTCCCTCAAGAGCAAGCAGTGCGACTTCCCTCTTGGGAAGAAACCTCGGACAGACCCAGGCTCTTGGTAGGCGGTGTCTGACGGGCCGGTTGGGGGTGTGATGAACAGTGGCAATAGTAGTCACATTAATAATGGAACAGTGATTGGATGTAGCGGGGAGCTGCAGGGTTCAGCAGTAAGCAGTATTACATTGTAGGGCACCGCTGAGCTTAGCAGGGAGTGCAGCAGGACCACGGCGACAGCTGGAACCAGGATCTTGGTGCCAACGTTCTCCAAGGAAATACGCTGGGGGAAAAAACATAAGGACTCCAGGGAGTAAACTCCCCAGAAGCTAGGATTAGTAACAAGCATATCTGGGACGGGATACACACAAATAGTAATAGTAATAGTAATAGAAAGGGAGAGGAGAGAGCAGCTCAGTGTGTCAAAGGAAGGAAGTCCCCCGGCAGTCTAGAACGGCGTAACTATAACAGCATAACTAAGAGAGACAGGTCATAACACACCAAACACAACGTTGACTCTATTTTCCTTAAACAGTGCCAAATCTAATTCTTTTTAGGAAACTTTACTAAGAAATGATCAGGAAATTAGAAAAGTGTGAGTATAGCGTTATTATATATTTGTATATCTTACACAGTGAGACATTGAGATATTTACCACACAATTACTGCACATAATTGTTACTGCTTGTATGCATCTTTATATAGGATGTATCCATATTATACTATACTGTTGAAATACAGCTAAGTTGATACACAGGTTTGTGTATGCTGTAAGTTACATTCTGTCCTTTCTGCCTTTTTCTGCACTGAAACTAGTCACTGATTATGTATTGTGCGTATGTTAATAGACTACTATAATCAATGGAAATCAGGCTTTGTGCATGTCATTATTGACTAGAGAGTTCAGTTTCCACTAGTGTGAAAGACATTTATGAACAAACTACCAGTGTTTAAAAAAAGAAAAGTATGTTATGTAATGTTCAATCCCAAAACACTGATGCTATTATAGTAAATAAGCTGTTGTTTGCGGGCCTGTAAAGCCCTTTGGGAATGTCATTGCAATTAAGGGCTTTATGAATAAACTTGATTCATTATGTCATTTGAATCATCCTCTCTCTCTCTTATACATTTTAAACAGAGGTTTGCCTAATTTGTGAGAAAATAACGTACTCTGGTTTGACCTGTATACTGATCCACAACATTGCAGCTCACCTGTCACCCGGTCACTCAGAGGCCGCCTGGCCATTACAACAGGGCCATTTAAAGGGGGACACAGGCCCCAGGGCAACACCCAGAACCCTTTTATGTCCTAATTGTTTGGTTGGTGAGAAAAGTCAGAGATGTGTTTCCTGTCATAACACCTTTTGCTGCTTTAGTAACAGATCAGAGCCTAATTAGGGCGCCATATTTCAAGAAATCTATATCTTTCTTTCTTTATTTTTATTTCGAAAAAAATAACAATAAAATATAAAAACACAATAAGTGCATAGCAACACATCAAAGAGAAAAAAGAATATCTATTAAGTATTACAAATAATATTTTCAAACTGTCCGATAAGGAGCGGGATGAATATTTATTATTATTATTTCCCACCCACCCCTCATTCAACTTTAAATATTTCCTGTGTGTATATATATATATATATATATATATGAATGAATGAATGAAGCTAAATGTAATCCAGAGAGGACCACCTTTTGTTTGTACATGACCAACGTCGAATTATGTTAAATTGTTACATAGAGCTAAATAGAGATTCTTAATAAGATCTGCATCATTAGAATATATTTTACAGTCCTTCATTCACATATCTAATAACCTCAAAGCATCCATCTTAATGCCTCTGTCCCCTCTGGGAGTGAGTTGCCTTCACCTCTCCATCACCTGTTCTCTCTTTTAGCCTAAATGCCAGTGACCTTTGCCCTTTCTGCTACATCGCTTTACCACACGGGACCAGGCTCCCTGCAACAGCTGTGTCAACCTCAGCCCTGGCAACTGGTGTGCCCAGGGAAGGACAGAGAGTGGCATTAATGTCAGACGACGTAATGAGTCAGCAACATGGCACTGTCTTATCTTTGTTAGGCTATAGCAGCTCTCTTTAAATGTTGGTTTCTCATTGAAGCATCGTTATCCTTTACCCGTTTTAAATGTTAGGTTTTTACTTCCTCATATGGCGGGATTTTTTCTCTCTTACTTGCTGTGTCTTTTTGCTCTTTGCTCTAGTTCCTTACACAATACATACATATACATACACAATACATTATAATCTACAATATGTCTTACATCATCTTTCACTTTGATTCATTGTTAAAACCTACTTTGCAAATACTTTGAGGCAGTATTTGTGAACATAACCTCACTCCACACACACGCACATTTTTCATTTAATCACATGGGAGAGATGTTCTGTTAGGGGAGATTTAAGCCAAGATAGTTAACCTTAGGTATCTCAAGTGATACCTAAGGTTAACTCTCCACCTCCCGCTGGGAGTTTCCTCCAAAGAACAGGGGTTAATCTGCGAGGTTGTCCCATCCTGTGCATGTGCAGGACCTGATCTGGTGTCAGCTGCCAGTTTATTTATACCAATAGAAATCCATGCTATCCACTGTTGAAGAAACTGCTCTGGGGTTAGTCAGTATAATTCCTACTGTACCTGCTGTCCCGAGGGAAATTATTTCCTCTGGCCAAGAAAAGTGTGTTGTGACCTCCCCAGAAGCAGTGGGACATTGGCAACGGGGTAGATGGGTATGACAGAGGGGAAAAAAGTGATTAGCAAACGGGGGCCCCAGTATGCGAACCCAGGTTAAAAATAACCTCACTGACCCAATTTGTCAATAACATGCAACACGACTGCTGAGCCCCTGTGCTGTCTTCTTCCAATTTTGGCTTAATTATTCTTTTAAATAAACTATGAACTTTTAAAGTAGGGAAATCTTAACGTTGAATCACATTCACAAATTAGATGAGCATGATCGTTTTTCATTAGCTCTATAAATTGATCAGCAGACTGATGATTGGAACTCAAATAAATTAAACAGAAGAGGGGTTGACAGATGAAAAAAAATCACAGAGTAAGATGAGATCTTTTGCATGACACATGATGAAAGAGAAGCACATGATTAGATGAGAGACTTTGGCTGCCCCGTTTGTTGGCCAGTTATGTGACAGTGATCAGCTGTCCCGTTAAGAGGAACAGCAGGATCATGATTTGTGTCTTAACCATTGTGTCCGGTGTGAGTGACCAAGAATCCACTCAACACCAAAAGTCATCTGATATTCCCAACACTCCAGATATATCTGGCAAGGCCTTGGCGCATAGCTAACATTTGTGGAAATGTTGCATTTGTGATACACCCTGGCTTTGAGCCATGGGAAATATTGAACAACTGTCGAATTTAGACAACATCCTGTGGTGGAGAAAAACGGGAGCTACAAAGATGTGATGGGGTGGCTATTTGTGGACGGCGAGTGCCTCGAAAATAGCGAGAGGTTTAGGTTTCAATATAAGCCCCCCTCTCTGAGCTCGAGCTTTCTGTGAATGAGGCCCGGGTTCCTATCACACCCAACCCCAGCGCTGATTTTAGAACACAGGTGTTGACCTTAGTGGAGTGGCTTGTGCTTGCAGCAGAGGAAAATGAACCCCTGAGCTCGGCCTGTTTGCCTCCACAGTATTGGTGATTGCTGTATGCTCACACAGATGCTTCGAAACAGACATATAAGGATCTACCGATTCTATATGATCACCTAGAAGATAATTAGCAAGTATGATGAAAAAAACTGATACGTGTACATGATGGCTGATGAGAACTAGTTGCACTTCAAACTCACTCTTTTTTATTTTTAACAATTTCTTAGATTTTTCCCTCCCCACAAATGCAGCTTATATTACATTCATTGTTGCTTTGTAAGTGTCATGGCTGCAGGATGGTCACCTTGTGGCCACCGGAGAATTTATTGCGTGTGTTTATGGTGCCACAAGAGCACCCGTATAACTCACACTCCTCACATATCATTGGCTGTGCTTCATTAACGGAGGTTTATGTTACAGTTTCTCAAATCATTAACCACATTTGGTTGACTCTTAAGCAGATTGCTTTGTATTGTGGCTACTCGACATAGGTCATCATCTGCACGACATCATGTCATCACGTAAAAATTGTCAATGCTTTGTCAATGTTCACTTTTTCCTATACTGTAAATGATACAACAAAACTAGAGTGAAGCGCAGAAAACAAACTGGGATGAAACTCAACCTTGGTTTCAGCTGTGACTCGTGGCCTGCTGTAACTGCTGTTCTGCCTGTACCCCCCAAACCCAATAAAACACGCCCATCGTGCAGTTGCTTCCTTGTTTCTCTCTATCCCTCTCTTACTCCCTTTTTCTTTTTTTTTCCTCCAAAAAGGAGCCATTGACATTCGGTGTAAAATACAGGCAGGGTGGGGTGGGGGCTGAACAGAGAAACGGCAGGGGTGTAGGGTATCTCGAGCCCAGTGCGAACAGCTGAGAGGTGTGATTTCACAGGCTGGCTCCCCCCTGTCAGGGCCCTGATTGGGCCGGACAGGAGGCGCAGGAGAGGCCCGGGCTTCTAAAGGACACCAACAGGTGGGAGGCCGCTTTGGAGGGGGGTGCTCCTGGCGGGATAGAAAAGGCCGATCTGCAAGGCCTGTTGTGGGCACAATCCACCAGGCCAGATATGGAAGAGGATGGTTGATCGCAGGATAGCTGAGGTGAAGAGAGCAGAGGGGCAGGATAAAGTTGTGGAATGGTTCTTGGGGAGGGATAGTTGAGATGAGTTTTTGGCTTTAAAGGGTGGAAAGGGCAGCATCAGGGACAAGGCATAAGGTTGGTCTGAGAGTTTAGTCTTTTCGGTGTGTTTCTGGTCCCAGTGTTCAAGTTTTTGTAGTTTTTTTGTTGGTGGTTAATATAAAAGGTTAATATTTGAGATCAACAAATGTACAGTACATTGACATGGTTTTCTGTTGAGTCAAAAGTCTTACAGATTCAGACGTTGCAGACTTTTTAGTCATTCTAGTTTCCTTGATTTGCAGCACCATTTGAAAAAAAAGCATGTGTCAAACCAGTTGTTAGATGTTTTCTGTATGTTTTACGATAGATACAGCACACCATGGCAGAGCCTGACACCTCTGTCAGGTGAGGGGAAGCTGAGGGTGTGACACAGGAAGGGATCAGGAAATTCTCATCACAGTCTAATCAAAGAAAAAGGGCTAGTCTTTCTAATGGCCATTTGGTTCGGAGCTGGTTGACATAGCAGTGGTTAGGTTGATCAAGGAAGTCACCGCAAGACAGTGTAGGAGAGGCTGGCTGAACCCAATGTGGCCTGAAGCTCAACTCCAGCTGCCCACCACAAGAAAACCACAATAGGAGACGCAACGGGAGTCAATAAAGGTGAGTAAAAAAACATTTTCTATGCATTTTAAATATAAGCCCTTTTAACATTGATTTCTTATTTCTGTTCTTAAGAAATTACATTATTACAGTTGTTGGGACTTGGCATGGCATAATATTTAGGAAATAGCAGAGATTGTGACCTTTGTCTGCTGGAAGTCAGAATTTGCCTCGCCCTTTCAGAGTTATTTAATCACAAGGGAGTTCAGCATCATCACATTAGCATTACCCATCAAAAAACTGCATGGGCTGGCATTTAGAGGTATTAATCTTAAATCTAATACTTATTGTCAGGTACAAACAATATTTATTTTCGTATCAGATAGTCCTTGTATTAGAAGATAACAGTAGGGGAAAAACATATGAAATTAACCTTAAATAAGCCATACTTCTAACAGCAATAAACTTTAAACTATGTCAAACTAAAGTTTGAATATCTAACAAGTCTGTGGCGCAGATGACCAAAGCCGCCATCATGTGTTTCTTTAACCCTATCCTTCCTCCCTCGCTCTGTCACAGTTAAACATTGTTAAGCCGGTTGTTCCTGCTACTCTGCAACTGTGACTATGAAAGGGTGCTTTGTGTCCGAGGAGCGGTGACTCCAGTTGTTGCCCCTTGTGAAGACATGCTTCCTTATATCCCCATATTAATACATCACTTATGGAATGTAAGGAAGTGTGTGGTTTCAAGGGGACTTGAGCGCCAACCTCACTGGGAAGTAGAGACACACTGATTTGGTTTTTGATTTAATGTCTATTTTTAAAATTGAATGACAGTTTTAGAAGATGTAGCTTCATTCTCCACGATTGTCTGAGTGTACCTTTGTCTGTTTCATGAGATGGGAGGGGGATATCAGGGTTAATGAGCGTGTGTGTGTGTGTGTGTGTGTGTGTGTGTGTGTGTGTGTGTGTGTGTGTGTGTGTGTGTGTGTGTGTGTGTGGCAGGACAACAGGTGAAAGGCCTGTTCCCTCTCCTTCAGCTCAGGCACATGCACAGTTAGTATTACTCAGGGACTTCTTGACAAAATTCCTGCCCTGCCCCAACGGCTGACAGTCAAGGAGGATTGACAGACCACAGCTGTCACCCATTATAGCAACCGCTCTCAAAAAAGGAAGAGGGGAGGGAGGGCAGAGATGTGGAGCTGTCACTGAGAGTGAGGGTTTACTCCTGTAGGCTGGATTTGGAAGGAAATAGGGCGATGTCACCTGCTGTCAGGGTTCCCAAACTCTTTAAATAGGAACTATCTGCATGGTTACATGGAGACACTTGTTTCTGTGTTGTAACTATGCAGGATATGTCTGTAGGGACTCAGTGATAACATTATTTTTTTTTCTCTCTGTGTTTCATCAGGTAAGGCTCAAGAGGACATGATGGCCTGACCCCTCGAAGATGATTTCCCTCTACTATTTCCTCTCTTTCTCCTCTCTCATGTCCTTCTTTTTCTATGTCCTCTACCCCTATAACCTTCCCTTTCTCCCCCCTCCTCACAGCATGTCCCCTTCCTGCTCCCCTTCGCTCAGCCGCCTCTTGCAGCTGAAGCAACACGCCTTGCTGTGGCTGGTCAAACGGAACCAAGTCAGGTGTTTCTGTGAGGTTTGGTCCCCTTCAACCAGCTACTGCGTCGTGAATTCAGTCAGCGTGGAATCAAAGACACAGTGGCGTTGTGGTGTACGCTGCATACTTTGGGGGATTTGTTATTGATAGATTATTTTTGTTCTCCGGTAGTTTGGTGTTGGTTGTTTCCTGTATGACAGTGGATGTTTGAAAAGGCAAATAAAAGATTGCTGACAACATACAGTGGTGAATTAAAATTTCTTCTAAATGTCTTCTTCTAAAATGAAATATGCATAGAGTCAAATTTCCCTATACGATACCATTTAAAACTGTGTATGTAGGGTTTTTGTTGTGTTTGATAAATAATAGAGTGGTAGAAAATAATTAACCTTTGCCCAAGTATTACTCTGATAACAGTCTAAGTAGTCAGTACAGTTAAAGTCTGATGATAACATTTTGCATTACACTACGAAAGGCTCCTTAATTGGTAGTAAATATGTGCAATACATTCAAAAATAACTTCACCAGAAAGGGAAAAGAGACTCAATGAGACATGGTGACTGTAAAATAATAATAATGATAAGTAATAACAAGGTTATGATGACTTTTATTAACCCTGTTTTCCATTTCATGTAGGATTATGTTGTGAGAAGCTGTAGTCTTTGTCATATATCCTTTAGCATATTCAAAAAGGCAGCAGAAAAAAAACGTGACCTGTAAATGGAATTGCTCAATATGAAACGGAACGTTTATTTTTTGTCACAAACAAATAAAAAATATGCAGTGTGGCTAGCCATCTATAACAGTATGAAGCCATTTTCAGATACACATCTCATTACATAAATGTGATAGAGGAAGTAATTCCGGAAATTGGACAAAAAATACAGACCCTACAAAAATGTCATTATCATTATCATTATATTTGTGTGATTGATTGTTTGTTTAAAACTCTTGAGTCAAATTGACAGTGCACCCTGAGTCTATACCAGAGGATTCAGATTCAGAGGATTCAGAACCACGGTCAGCCTCTCTGCTTCTAACAATAATATTGGTTATGTTCAGTGATGTTTGGTGTTTTTAGTGATAATGTAGCCAATGCCAGCAAGACAGACTGGAGGTCTCTGAAGAAACTATCCTGTTTTGTGAAAGTCCCAGGTTTTATACCCATTTCCATCACCCATCTGTGTCCTTGAAAAACTCACGAAACCCCTACCCAAGTAGTCAGCAAATCCCAAAAATGTTAATAAAAAGAAGAGAGTCTTTAAAATAACTTGCGTGTGTTATTTGTTTGGTGTAATATACTGCATTTTTGTATGTTATGGTAAAGAAGGCTAACTTTCAAAATGAACACTCTCTGAGATATACAGTATGACTTCAGACTGAGATGTAGGCTATTATAGAACAAAAGCTTACAACTAACAACCATTTATAACAAAATAATTCATCATAATAAATCAATTGCTGCTAATTTAATCCCATCCCATCGAATAGAGGCGATAGCAGCATTTGCTAATCCACAAGGGGGCGATATACGTTTTCCAGAGTGGTAGTTTTCTGCAGCAGCAGTCAGCAGAGGAAGTTAAGCAGCATCGTAAACATGGCTGACAGTGGAGTGACAGGTGAGTTCGGGAGTGTGTAACAGCTGGACTTTATAACTGTTTCTTGGTATTATGATAACTTTGCTGTGGGCGCAGCGCGGAAATGTCTTCCGTTTATACTCCGTGTTTTTGTGTTTGTGTGTGGTGGAAACCCTCTGCTTGTGCTGCTAACGTTAGCATTGCAAGCATGTCAACGGAGCGCGAGACAGTACGTTAACGTTTGTAGTTTAACGGCAGACATCGTGATGCTATTGCATCATCTTTTCGAGTAGTTGTTTAATGAACAGAACAACTGAAAATGCCTGTTTTAAGTTCCACTGTGCTGTGCAGGTGATGGTAACGTTAGCCAGCCAGTAATGTGACTAGTGTCGTTAGCATGATGCAAACCTAACAAGTTCAGTGTCATACAGTCAGCTAATAGTATCACCAAAGGACTGGTAGGTAAATAAAGACTGGTCCTGTCATTACTGCGCGTTGTCATAAAAACAACAGTATGCGACAAACTGATCATAATCATATAATCATCCATTGGTTGTTTTACAGATGAACCTATCACTAAAGATGGCGTTCATCGAGCAAAGGTTAGTAATGTAACGTTACTTACATTTTTCCAGTGGTATTCATAAAAGGCTATTTGGCTTAATTTGTGTGTTGTTTTTTTTCAACCCCTGCTTAACATGTTTGCTTAATAGACTGAAGGCAAAGAGCTGACCAAAGAGGAGAAGCAACGGCTGAGGAAAGAGAAGAAACAGCAGAAGAAAAACAAAGAGAGAAAAGATGAGAAGGCTTCACAGGAAAGTGAAAAGAAGAAGAAGAACAAAGAAGAGAAGCCTGTCAGTGCAGCTGCCCCAGCTTCCCAGCCTCCAACACAACCCTCAACACAGAAAGGTGCATATTATATGGACACCACCAATGACTGATGTAGTTGAATGCATGGAAATGTGTCACATAACCCTCACAGCAGATTGCTGTGCAGTGAGCATCAATTGCTAGCAGCTGAGAGTGGATTACATATGTGATATTTGTGAAGTAAATGTTCTTTCTGTGATCCAATAATTAATCTGTACCCTGACCTTGCTGTGTGTCCCACAGCTCCTTCAGCAGTGCCTGCTCCTGCACCGGTTCCTGTGCCTGTCTCAGAAACACCTGCCCTGGCAGACAAGCCAGCTAAGAGTAAAGCAGACTTGAAAGCAGAGAGGAGAGCTCGGCAAGAGGCGGAGAGGGCCTCCAAACAGGCTGCAACAAGCAAACCTAAAGCACCGCCTAATGAGCTGCAGCCAGGTACTGTTGTAGCCAGGAGGTCTGCGTAAGTAGTGACACTCTGAAATTCTACTTCATATACTGTGGAGAAAGTCACACTTTTTCTGTGTTTCCAGTGGTGAAGAGGCTCCCAGAACATGTCCAAGTGGACAACCCGGGTGTTTTAAAAAAACTGGCAAAGAAATTGGAAAGACAACAGGTTAGCTACTTTATGTGTCATCTCTAAAAACCTTCAATCATAAAAGCATGCTTTGTCTGATTTAGGAGAGCTTGCCTTGACATAATGAGCATACACTGCCAGTCATACATTTTGTGAGCATCCTGTGTTGGCATTTTTTGTTTAAATCTTAAGCACAATGAGATGTTGACTCCCATCACTCTTATTGGTAATAACAAACACCAAATGTCTGCTGCAGGTGCCTAATGAAAGGGATCAAGGATATCTATGCCATTTCCAGTTACATTTGGTCACTTCCAGTAAAATGAAAGTAATTTCTGAGTTAACTTATAACTTGTCATTACTCATTCTTTAATGATAGTTCTTGAACCGTTATCATCAACCTTAAAATACAGAGTGTTAAGAAATGGCAGTGTGTAAATCATGTTTTGTCACTGGTTGCAACCTCACATAACCATGAGTCATAACTGCATGTGATCATACCTAACATTTCTTTCAGACACCAGGGTGCAATGCTGCTACAAATGTAAAGGTCTGACTTTCCTAAATGCAAATGTGTGCCACTGACATTTGTCTAGTTTTGTTTGCTAACCTGTAATTGTTATCGTACCTAGCACCACTATGGAACTGAAAAGTTAAGGATGCAAATTTGTTGTTTGGTCCATTGAGACAAAGGTGGTGTGTTGGTGGGATGTGTTCGTTTTATAAGGTGGTAACGTCTTCATCGTTTCTTTTTGTTCTTTGCATGTTTACCCACAACACTGAGCTGTTTGCTGTGCAGGTTTATGTTTGCAGTCCATCTTTGTGTTTGGAGAGTTTTTACAACAAAATCATACATAATAAAACTTAGTTTTTCTGTGTTGCCAAAGATAAACATTTGAGAGTAGTCTTTAATCGGTAATACATGAATTTGGCTCTATAGCAACCTATATTTATCCCTGTGGTCCATTCAACTTTACTTATGAATTTTGCCAAGGCTGTGCTGTGAATGTGTGTTAACCTCATGATGTCAGTTTTAACTTCAGAATTCTTGGGAATTGATGGCAGTGGGCTCTAATCTGATTCATTTCAGATCCCACTCCGGTCAGACTACGGCTACAAAGTCAGCCTGTTTTCTCATCTCCACCAGTACAGTCGCAAAGCCCCTCTAACACAGCAACTCAGGTAAACTGAAAATATACTATATAGTACAGTAAGTTGTTTGTGTTGTCTGAGAAGAGTTAGATTTATGTAGTGCCCATAATTTGTCTTAATCTCTTAAAATGACGTTACATCAGACTGTTTTTGTCTGTTGCAGCATTCCCTCCACAGTGATTCATCCTGCTATAGTTCGCCTGGGTCTCCAGTATTCACAGGGCATTGTGGCAGGATCCAATGCGCGCTCTGTTGCCCTGCTGCATGCTTTCAAACAGGTACAGAGAACACACTGTTTAGGCTTTACCGTCCCATTGTCCTTCGTCTCCTGTGTTTAGACCAAAAAAGCAAGCATTCATTTATTTGTAATTACGTACAATGAAAATGCAAGATGGAGAAACACTCCTCATAGCCTTCATGTTGTTGCAATGTTACTGTTTCCTTCATTTCCTCCTTCATACAAAGTTAAGTCAGCAATACAGTCCAGTATCAAGCAATGCAAAGTTTAGCTCCTGGCTGTCCATCCAACAATGCAGCTCAGTGTCACATTTTCAGCAGCCAGCACACCCACCGCAATATCTTCAGAAATTGCATTCTCTAATGTTAGGTTGACATAATTGTTTTTATTGTGAACAGATTTAAAATGAACAAACTAAAAGCAATGCTATTTTTCCCGCTTCAGGTAATAAGGGACTATACTACGCCTCCAAATGAGGAGCTATCTAGAGACTTGGTCAACAAGCTGAAACCTTATATCAGGTACAAAAAAAAAAAATTTTAGTTTTACTGAGTCTTAATCAGCAAATGTTTTACTACTAACTGTTCTCCTAATGTGCCACTTCATGAATTAAATGTTACAGTTTAACAAATAAAATTAATCGTTTGATTTATTTTTCTTGCAGTTTTTTGAATCAGTGTCGCCCTCTGTCAGCCAGCATGGGTAATGCAATCAAATACATCAAGAAAGAGATCTCCAATATTCCTAGTCAATGCAAAGAAGAAGAGGTCATTGTCACATTTGTTTTTCTCACAATTCAGCCAGAAATCATAAAGTTAACATGTTGCAGCGGACGTATTCTATAGATTAGACTTAATATTACTGATTACAGTTGCTATCTCTTCCCCCCTCTCATGCAGTCTCTCTTTCTCTGTTTAGGCAAAGAGCAAACTGCTGAGCTGTATCGAGTGCTACATTGATGAGAAGATCATCCTTGCTGCTAAAGCTATTGCCAAGTCCTCCATAGAAAAGATCAATAATGGAGATGTCATCCTAGTTTATGGATGGTAAGCCTCTGAGTGTGTATTTTAGTTTCAGCTGTAGAGTCTGCAGTTCCCAATTACCAGGCATTGCTTCATTGTTTGTCATTCAAAACAAATGCAATGCTCGTGTATCCAGACCTAAAATCCTACTTTTTAACCACGCTAACACTTTCTCTTCCCCATTTCTGGTCTCGCCCATAAAACTCTCACCCTCCTTCCACATTCTCCTCTGACATCACCACCATCTCTCTACTCCCTTCTTTCTCTGCTCAGCTCGTCGCTGGTCAACCACATCCTGTGCGAGGCCTTTGAGAAGAACATAAAGTTCCGTGTAATCGTGGTGGACAGCAGGCCTCGACTGGAGGGCCGGGAGGCCCTGAGGCGCCTTGTCCAGAGAGGCATCAGCTGCACCTATGTCCTTATCTCGGCCGTCTCCTACATTCTTCCAGAGGTACATTCGAGCCTTGGTAGAGAGAGCAAGGCATTGATATTTACCCAAGGAGTAGTCAAAGCGCGTTCAATTTCTTACTCAGTTTTTTTGTGCATTTTATGTCATAACACCTTGAACTTGGGCCTCCATAGGTATCGAAGGTGTTCCTTGGCGCTCACGCTCTGCTGGCCAATGGTTACGTAATGTCTCGCGTGGGGACGTCACAGATAGCTCTGGTGGCCAAAGCCTTTAACGTGCCTGTGCTGGTGTGTTGTGAGACCTACAAGTTTTGTGAGAGGGTGCAGACAGATTCCTTCGTGTCCAATGAACTAGGTATGGGGGGAAAAAAATAGTCCGCGGCTCGTTGAATTGTTGAACATAAATATAAAATTTCAAATGCTGACTCTGTATCGATCAGATTTCTTCCAAACATCAGATTAGAGAATTAATCTTTATCTGTCCTCGCCAGATGACCCCGATGACCTCATTGTGACCCGTAAAGGGAAGACTCAGCTAGAGCACTGGCAGGACGTGCCCTCACTCGGCCTGCTTAACCTGGTGTATGACGTGACGCCGCCTGATTTCGTGGACTTAGTCATCACGGATCTGGGAATGATCCCGTGCACCTCGGTCCCTGTGGTGCTGCGAGTCAAAAATGTGGACCAGTGAAGGACCTCCTGCTCACATCAGTCTCTGTGTTTTTGATCTGGGGAGTTTGCAAGCTTGAATACTTGCATACCAAATGCTCTTAGCATGCAATAAATATATATCTGAAATGGCATAAGCTTTTTAACCAGAGTCCATGTGTGATTTTATGATAGAATTGGATAATTACAGAGGCTTGATTCTCTTGGGGTGAGGAGGGTAGTTCTGTCCTTTTTAATATTGGGTATAGGCACGAAGTTAATAGATCCATGTTGTGAACTGTTTCTTTACAACAGAACATTTAATTGCCATTATTTAGAGCAGAACAATTCCACTGTGTTTCACAACACGCACTCGTGGTCAACCACAGCATGCCATTTTAAAAGCAGCCAGAAATGCTTCCCTAATTACAGTTGGAGCTGCAGTATCTCTGAAGAGTTTATGTGAGCCAGGAAATTCATCTGATGTGTTTTTAATGACCTGATCAATTGAACAGGATAAAGAAGAGAAAGATGTAAACCAAACATTTTTTGGCATAGGATCTCAGATTGTGTGTGTCCGCAATGGCAACACATGATGCTCGCGTTCTTGAAACTTCGTATTGGCACACATTTTAGTCTTGTACGTGAGGGGGAAACAAGTTGGAAGGAACAACATTTTATTCACAGTGCACACTATGAGCAGCCCTAGAACTGCTTGTGACACTTTCTTTTCCAATTAGGTAACATTGTATGGGCATAATTTCATGGTGGTAACTCAAGCAAAGCAATATACAATCTGTACTGTTTTTTTATATTTTATTGGAACCCTGAATCTCATTGATAAGAAGCGTCAAAACTACTCACCCATCAACATCGAGACAGTTTCCACATGTGACTTATGAATACGTTTTAGCAGATGAGTTCAGTGTAACTCAACAGTAGGCACACGACATTTTGAGTCTTGTGTCTTCTTGGAGTTGAAACATACGAGATGTGGTAACAGCATGAAAGCAGGTGACCACTAAATAAAATACTGTAGTAAGTCAAACTCAATGTCCCACTTTTTTTATCTAACTTAATGGAAAAACTGATGGTTCACATCATGATTCATAGAATAAACCTGACTTCATTCCATCGTGTAAACCAGTACACATTCAGTGCATTTTTGGCACAGTTAACAGCGAGCAAGCCCTCAGAACTTTCTTCACCGCAACCTCTTCATTAGTATCTTGTGTCGGTCAACTACACCAGACCCAACAACTACTGTCAAAAAATAATTTAAATGGTAACTGCTATTATTGCCAAAAAAAATGTAAATGTAAAACTTGTTGAAATTATTTTCTCTCTAAAATTGCACTCATTATGCAGTATAAAACACAAAGTCAATGTCAGTTTTTACCTTGATAAAATATATCTGTCACACAAAAGAAGAATAAAACAATGTTTAGAAGAAGCCTGGGGATAACCTCAGGCTTTGTGTCAGCATTTTCCCTTTCAGTTTCAGCTCAGTAGATCATTGCAGATAAAGAAGTCGACTGCGGCTCAGCTTAGAATGATTTGGCTTTACGTCTCTGGGTGACCCACAGCAGGAAAGAGATCACCACTGTTGATGCTCCAAGAGGCCCAAACACCTGCAGAGCCGGGAACTCCCCCTATTAAATGATTTAATTAATTAAAATAAATACATAACTTTAAATAATCAAAATATGCACATGCATCCAATGTTAAACTTAGTAATGAAAGAAGATAATGTGAATGATTCAAATAAAGCTGCTTGCAGAACTGACCTCTCGAAGACACTTGTATCCATGATAGTTGTCAGCACAGCTGCACTCGGAGAAGCCGGGGCCGTAGGGGGCGCAGAGGGAGTTCTCCGGGCAGTTAATGGCTGAGAACAGTTGTCATGTATTATCAGAAGGCTACTGCAGTTTTAGATCTTACGTATGTGTCACAATGGAAGAGTATCGGATGGGAACTTACATAGCTGTCCAGTTTGGTTGCACATATCTTTCTGGCCTTCACAAAAACGATTTCCCTCTTTGACCTCCACCTTTCCCCAAGAAGTGCTGCCACCTGGACAAACTATGTCTTGTGGCAAAATTCTATAGTCAGAGAAAAATAGTTATAAAAAATATATATATAAAACTTTATACTCATGAGCAGCTGTCATAGTTCAGTTTTTGTAATGGAATACTTACATGTAATTTAACTCAATAAATCCTTGAAATGCTGTGTCGCTGATGTTGACAATAGGATTTAGTGAGAGGTCTCTGCAAAGCAAAAGTTCATAAAGTAAAAAACTTTTCTAAGGGCAAAGACAAATGATTCCAAATAGATATAAATAATAAATAAGACATGGGCATACATATTCCTTATACTGGAAGTGCTTTAATTATGTACTTGTGTCGGGTTGATTTGCTTTAGCTCTATTTCGTTCTGTCTCTTAAGAGCAGTTGAAGAGTTTTGGTCCTTGCAAGTAGGAGAGATGAATGTTGCTAGGAATAGAAACTTTCCAAACTCCTGATCTTATCAACACTAACAACATTCTGAGGAATAGCCCACGTACGTATCTTTGAGTGCATGAGTGCAGAAGTCTACAACTATTTATCATGTGGAACATGTCAATATGATCATGCAGAATCAACATGAACAGTAGTTATGTGACTTCTTTGCCTTAAAAATAACCTCCTAGAGTCACTAAGAAAGTGCAGGGTCTTGCATTATTTTGTCTGTAAACTATGCTGTATGTTGTGTGAAAAGGTATGAATTTGTAGTTACTGTACATACATCATTAAAGCTGTTGATGCTTCCTGAAGATCCTCCACATGAGATAGTGAACAATTGGACAGATCCAACCTGACACAAACAAAAAAATCTTGTTGAAACATTAACAAACTCATATACATCATGTAGATCTTACTCTTAAAAGTTGCAGATGTGTACACGTTGTCATTAGTATTAAACTGGGACTGAGTCTACATCATTAGCACTGGCAGCCTAGAATACACAGTCTGTGAAGGTCTGTTTGTATACAGATTCATAAGGTTGGCTCAACCTAACAATGTCTTATTTTCAATGCTCCTCTTAAGCTTTTAGAAAATGAACGAAGGGCATAATTAAGAATGACCAGACCACAGGTATACTCTGAAATGGTAACAGTAATAAAGTAGTTTTTCAAAATAAGAATACTAAAAAAACCTTCCTTTGGTTGCCAAATGGTAACACTTTTATGTCTGTACAGTGATATTGATTACTTTGCCAAAGAATTGAAGGTACGCATCCTGAATATCATATTGACAATAATAATACTAAAAATCAAAAACAAAAATACATACAGAAATAAATTACTTTTGTTTACTTTTTTGCCTAGTAACTTATTTACTTATTTATTTATACTTATTATTCTGTACAGTATTTGTTAACTTTTACCATATCACAGGAAATTTGTATCTTGGTGTAATAACATATAATCCCTATATTTCCAATAGACCCTGAAGCCGACATTTAAATCCTACCCGATGATGTGTTCAGGGTTGCTTGTGTTGTCATTTCTCAAGCAGCAGCGCCCGTCTATCCGACCAGCGGAGGAGGAGCAAAACTGGCCCACTGCGGTGCCGTTTAGGACTGTACCGCTGCAGAGCTCACATACCTATGATTACAAGTCATTACGCAAGAAAAAAGTAAGTTGTAAACAACAATCCCGTTCATCATCGCTGGCACCTAACGTTATAGAAACACGCTGTTTTTAATGATATCTGAATATGATGTGTAATTTACTTATTCTGGTAAAGACTGCAGCTGTTACATTGCCAAATCCAAGTCTTACCTGCAGCTCAGTCAGTTGATAACTTGCGTAAAAACGTAAATTAAAGATCAAAATAAGCACAGATTTTAGCTGGCTGCACCCAGCTTTCATTTTCATCGACTGAAGTCATATGATCCTACTGTAGCAGACATGTGACAGGAAGGTGGTCCAACACGTTATCCACAAGTCTAATTTAATTTTGCGCTGCAGTTACGCATACACTCAATTTGGAGCTTATGTGACGATCTGCCAGTGTAGTAAATAGAATAAACAGCAACACGTGAATAAATATAGTAAGCATTTAGCGCGTTTATTTGTCGAGCAAATTTGATAATATGCTCAAATAATTAATTTAGCAGCTAATGCAAAAGCCTAAATGGGTTTTATTTCATGTTTTAATCTCTAACCTTCAATGTATTCGAGCATTTTTTTCTCATTTAAAATATATTTTTGTGCAACAAGGCCCACCAGAAAAAGTAGTTCGTAACATTAACAGTTCTTTGTCATTACATTTCTAAAACTGTTGACAAAATCTAGACGCATTTTCTTTCCTGACTGTAATGCATTTAGACTGCGCTTTCACTGTCACTTTGGGTTGCACCAAAGGAAGTGGGGACTTCAAGTTAGACGATTTTATGAGACTCAAAATATAGAGAAAACCATTTTTGTAACATATGTATAACATTATATTATACCGTTAGGCATTTTAGTGTAACACGTGTGACTGAAATCATGCCAGTGTTCTCTTATTTCTTACCCGCGAAGAGTGGAGCACCCCCACCTGAAAATGAGATGGGTTGGCCCAGAAGGATTGTTGCAATGCCTCTTGATGGGCCACTAGATACACTGAACACAGAATGACTTGATTCCGCTGGTATATCTGCTTTTTCTGCGATTTCTATCACATTTTATCTATGAGTTTCCTCCGTCGCCGTGTCAATTTCTCTTCAGCAAAGTAGGAGACAGGGAAAACAAGCAAAACCACAAAAAGTGCAACTGTCTCCCCTGATATTTCGAAAGGTTTGACAACGGCTCTGCGACGCTGTGGGGTTTTGCAGGAAGCAACTGCACCTTTTATCCCGAAACTTCATCTGGTTACGCTAATAATATACAGTTACCTGTACACGTTGAAACTTAAATATTACAGTAGGTGATTTTAAGCTATCACAAATTATAAGTGGATGAAAAGGATATTTTAACGCCAATAGTGAAGGTGTAATTACTTATCACTTGCAACATGGCTGCTGCGGGAACGGCAGTGAGAAAAGTTTGACACTGACGTGGGAGAAGTTTTATGCGAATGCTAGTTGGTAAATGAGTTGTTGGCCAGATATTAAAGTCGTCAACAGTCCCCTCCAGCCTGGCGACGCTTTTCCCGGACCTACAAACCAGTGGATAAACCGTGTGAGAGCCTCCTCCTCTGTAGTCCCCGCCGACAGTCTCTGCAGTGGACTTTGTGGTAAAACTGTGGTCTCTTCTCCATCGTAAGCTGTTGTGGCGTTGGAGGACTTGTCGTCAGACAGCAGGCTGTGTTTTGAGCTAAAATGCATTTTTCCATACCCGAAACGGAGGTTCGTTCGGGAGAAAATGGATCAACCTATGTGGTGAGCATGATCATGATCATTTGTGTTTTTTGTTTTACCCGCTTTCCCTTAGCCTGCAGCTGGCCACAGGTCGGGCTAATGTCAGTGCAGCACGAGTTCCTATGTTGACCGTTATAAATGATCTGAAAGCATAAACACTGGACCATCACCGTAGGCCAAACAAATGCCCAAACAAAATCAGCTATACTCTGTTAGATTACAAAAAATGCTAATTTGTACCACATAAATTCAATTACTGCTTTTCACAAGGATACAGTCTAGATAGGCGAATACACATGATTTAAATAATTAAAACGTGAGGAAGTTGAGGAAAAGTCTTTTTGACCTCCAACACATCCTGCCTAGACTGAATGTGATTCTGTGAGGCCATTGAAAGCATCATTAGGAAAGTAATGCCTGCTCTTCATCACGATTGGCTCCAAATGATGCATTGTCATGGTGTGTCTAAAGTTGGCACCAATTGACATCTTGTCATTTGTCAAATGACAAAATGTCAAAGCCACCTGAAGAGATTAGAGTGTGGGCCCAATCTCTGATTCCTTTCCTCAGACACAAGAGTCCCTTTTTGTTTTACAGGTTTTAGTCGGCATTTCTTTCTGAGATTTGACGTTTGCCACAGTGATATCACAATCCTCCTTGTTATTTATAGCCAACATTGCTTTAACTTTATAGTCAAGTCCCCCAACTAACAGCAATAGCAGCCTTGACCACAGCCTTGACCAGAGCGCCAATCATTTGTGGCACCACCATCTTGCTTGCCTTGTTGTAGTGCAGGTTCCCATTGCCCTACTTTGTGTTTATTTTCTTTTGATTCTATTCACTTGTCACATTTTCCTAAATGTTGTTGTATACCTGATCAAAAGCACTTGCGGATTGGTCAAGTTCGGCTGTGAAGCATCATAGAACACAAGCTTTTTTGGATATTTAACACGTGTTTTTCTTATAACCAGTCAGAGACACAGTCAGTATAGGTTGTGCTAATGTGCTAATATATAATTACTGACCACTATATATCTATATTTTCTCATTTGCTAGTGTTGCCTAATGCTTTAGACCACATCGTGGGTGTGAATATGTGTCTGTTAACATGCCTATGTTCTAACGATGCTAGGGAACAGCTTGGGTTCAAGTCACTTATGGATATGATTTCAACAAACACTACAACAACAAATTATCTTGGATTCTTTTAGAATATTAGGTTTATAGTTTTCATTAAAAAAGGTTATTGTATCAGATGTGTTATAGAATAATGCACCTACTCTGATATTCACCAGATGCTTTGAAATAACATCTGGAACATCTGATTTCCATGTGACATCACACTGGCTGTTCTCAATGTCACATACCTGCGAATTACAATTTTCCATCTTGACTCCATGCGTTTAGTGTCCCTGCTGCCTCAAGCAGTACAAAATTAGCTTTGGATACAAACTTAGTTATGTACTTTTTTGAAGAAGTAGTGAACATGGTATTATATTTGCAGTATTATTATTTAGATCTGTCTGATATAGTTTATTCCCCATCCACATTGTTCTGTAAACGCACAGTCTTGCTGTTAAAAGTCAATATTCTAAATTGAGCATTTCAGGTGCCATCTCTGGCTCGTTTCTACCTGACTGAGCACATTTGTCGCCTGTTCTGCAGTGGGAACTTTAAAGTGACGGTTTTTCTCCTCTCAGCTTGCAGTCCTGTGACTGTCATTGTGACCTGACCTTCCTGTAACCAGCAACAGGAAGGGACTTTGCTTGATTATAATGCTGAGAGATGGCCTGTGTACCTTGGAACCAGTAAGCTACAAAATCTGCAGAGTTTGCACACAGCCTTTTAGAATAACAAGGGCTGCAGTTTTTTTTTAAATATGGTGCAAGCGGTGGCATATCTTTATTTTTGAGTGCTCACACTTCCTCTTGTCTAGTAGTTCCTTTCTGGTTCACATGGTATTATTTAGAGTATGTTTTTTTGTTTTTTTTGTGTAAAAGAATTGTGTAAAAGAGAGAAAGACTTGGGTGCTACTGTAAGTGATGGTGACTCATTTACTTTGGATGAGGAACAGGGCAGTACTTAGCCTGGTAGATGAACAAGTTCATCTGTTTTATAGTTTTGCAAACCATGGAAGTCATACTCAACAGCATGTCTGTATCAGCCTGTGTCTGCCAGTGAGTAATGTGTATAAACTTAGAGGTGCAGAGAAGATTCTTAAAATGTCATAACATAAGCACCTACCTAAGAATTCCTCAGACTGAAATTGATTTCCATCCTACACATACAATATGACGTATGTGTGTAACACATCATATTATGTGAAAGGAAGTAAATGCACAAATCACATGTAGGTGCAGGGCTATTATAAGAGTAACGCCTGCACACTAACTCCAAACTACAAATGTAATTAAAAAGACAGTGTTTTCTTCCAGTTAGAGCTTCCTCCGGTAAAAATATTTTTGGCCTGCTGAAGATCTGGGATCAAAATGTGCACTATTTACCTGTTTGGTTTGGAGCTAGTTTGCAGGAAAGAGCAATATATCATAGTGAACTATTGTTGCCCCTGTCCCTGAATTCAACTGCTTGCAATTCACAAAAAATGTAAGGTTATTTTTTGGTGTTATCAAATAGTGCCAAGACATTCTGCATACTCATTCTTCCTTCCTTCCTGCCTGGATACTGCTTACATACACATCTTTTAGTTAATTCGTTGGCCTTTTTCCAAATTCTTTAGCCTTCCTCTTTCCCTCTACAAGTTTTGTTTTGTACTTACTTTTTTTACCTGTTGATTGGATAGTGTCGGTCAGCATAGGCACGCGCAATCCTGCAACAGTGTGGTCCGGAGTCTTTTAAGCATTTTCTTTTGTTTTGACAGATGACCCACCATGTTGACTATAAATATTCATTATAACAGAAGTGGGAGATTAAAGCACTGACAGTTTGTGGCTTGACACCCAAGCATACAGAGCTTAGACTACTTCCTGTCATCCCCTGCCAGAGCTGAACACAGGCTGGTGGAAGCTGAAGCTTTTTCTTTTTCATTTAATTTAATAAAGGAGCTAGTATTATTGTCTTTACCAAATGACATTCTTCGGAGTTGATACAATTAGTCCAGATCGTTTTAGATTATATTTCATAAATAGTTATTAAACCTCTGCAATTTAGGTACTTGTGACAAGCAAAAGGAAAGAAAGATGAACGATTTTTTTTAGGAAGTGATTGCAGCCGCTGATTGTTTTTACTCAAAAATATTTTGCCAAAGGAGTCTTGGCAGTCTTTGACCTTGAGTATCGTCAATAGATTCAGTGGTGGAAAAGTTTCCGTCATGTTTTTCTTTTTAGCCATTTTCTTAACAAAATGTAGAATACATTTAAACAGACTTGTGGTACCTTGTGAAAACACAGAATTCCTTTATAGTTCAAGAGTGCTGTTCTGTAAGTAAGCCTGTATTTGGGCAAGCTTAAAAGATATTTATCTTTTCCTGAGTGTATAAAGTATCACTTTTTTGTTTTGTTTTCTTGACTTTTTTACATATTCTTGTGAGTTAGTATAATTCCCAATGCTTAATGAGGCATTTGACATTAAAAATAGATTTACTTTCTGAGATTGGCTCTAAACATGATGGCAAGCAGGTATTTGGACTGCTCAATCCAACTGGTGGTTTTGCAGAGACGTAACCAGTGATATCTGCCTGTCAAAACAAACAACGAGAGTCTCTTGGAAAGAATTAAAGATTCCCCATGGGATCTTTGCTTTCTGTATTTTTTTGGCGTCTGCATTATGCAGGGAGAAGCTATTTTGATTGGAAATTGAAATGTGCAAGTCAGTAGGGTTTGATTGAATCCAGTTCACACTTGATTTAGCCTATCTGGTCCTCCTAATGAAAATGAAGAGAAACACTCGGTGAGATAAGATGAGATGGATGAGGATGAAGGTTGTTGTAAGATGATGTGAAGGAAATCTGTAGTGAAACTTACAGTACTGTATGTCTGAGGTACATGATGCAACTGTTGTTTTCTTCACTGTCTTTTACCACTTGGGGTTTTATTTGGGGGTTTATAACCTGGCATCTTAGGAAATTAATCTTAAAAATTAAAGTCAGCTTTTGGTCGTATGGATGGTATGGTATGCATACATACACACACATTTTCATGTCCACCTACAAGCTTTCAGACCGTTCAATACAAGCTTTTGATGATACGTTTCAATGTAATATGTCAGACCAGTCTTTCTCTTCACATTTTAATTTGTCCACACTCTTTCCCACAGGCCTACAACATCCACGTAAATGGCGTGCTGCACTGTCGTGTACGCTACAGTCAACTTCTTGGCCTCCATGAACAGGTAAGGCTTCAATATACCTATTGCTGTTAGTGTGCTTTGGACCAGAAGTGACTGGTCTGCTTGTGTGGGGCGGTGAACGCTGTTTAAATGCCACCGCATCCACCCAGGGTGACCTTTCGCTCGTCTTTGTGTCGTACGGTCGATACGCCAGCCTCTCATCCCTTTTGAATCACGACCATGGAGGCTTGAAGTCTTGTGCTGTTATTCCTCCAGAGTCCAAACTATTTCATGTAAATAGGCAGTATTGTGGAGGAGGTTGGAGGGGGTGGGTGACATGGAAGGAATGTTCTTGGCCTTTCTTTCACTTCACCTGTTTGGAAAAAGCATCTTAATCTGAAAAAGAAAGGTTGTTGGAAAGTGTTGAGTTCCCTGGACTTAGGCAGTTTTAGTCTCTGTCTCAGTGAAGCTTTACACAGAGACGCAACTATTTGTTTTTAGAGCAGTTATTAAGCAATTAGTGTATTCAGAATCTACTTGTTTTTGTGTAGTGCTGTGGTTTGAAATTAACTTACTTGGGAAAGTGCTTAAAGGAGAATTCCGGCCAATTTTTACATTAATCTTGATTGCTATAAATATGCGTGTACTTTCGTTTGTACTTTCGTTTGACACTCGTCCTGACAACTGCCGTTTTAGCTAAGTGGAAGCTTGTAGACGTAGCTGCAGCTACTCCGTGTTGCCTGCAGCGATTCGGGTCAGGGTTTTTTCAAACGAAAGTACACGCATATTTATAGCAATCAAGATTAATGTAAAAATTGGCCGGAATTCTCCTTTAACGTACTTTTTTTGGGGGATTTCTAGCTGACTGCCTGTGAGGTCTTTGTGCTATAAAATGTATGCCATGGCACAACCTTAAAGAAGTGCCCAGTCTCCTGTTTTCATACATTAATAAATAAGCAAGCACGGGCCAAACTTTGCTATCTCCGTGTTATCTAGTCTCGCAGTTGCTGTTGCCTGGCAACAAGGTATGGGAAAGATGCACTTACATCTTTAAGAACCCCACAGGGCTTCCTGTGGCGTACGCATGACCCCAAAACATTGGTGATTGTGGGGCACACACACTCTACTCAGTGATTGCTGAAAACCATTTGAATATTAATTGTTTCTCTTGTTTTCTCTTCCACAAAGATTTGTAAGAAGGTCACACTTCTGCTAAAGCCAGAGCTTGTTTAAAACCAACTGGGAAAATGGGGAGACTTTTGCTTAAAAAAAAGCTGCATGAGCGCAGATTTATTTCAGATTTTGGGAAATCTGATGCATCTGTAACCTGTGCTTAGTGTCTGTGGCTACCAGAGCTGATTTGTATGTGTAGCCAGTGCTGGCTCTAAAGAAATGAAAATACCAAAGGGCATTATGTTAAGGTGAAAATCACCTCTCTTCCTCTAGCATCCAATGTGGCCAACTTTCATCCTGCCATATGTGCAGGACTTTAGCGTTTTAAATAACAAGAAAAAAAATGTGCCAGTGGATTCCTAATGATGAGTGTGGTCTACAGCTTTTGCCTGCAGCAACATTCATGTTAAAATTAAACCACATTTGATGTGTGACTTTTAGATTTGTGAGGCCTTAGTCTAAGACTTCCAAGGTTCAAAGCTATCAGCCCTCGAATGGTAAAAGAAAATTGGAAGAAATTAGTCAAGAAGCTGGTAAACTTGGAATAACTAGACATTCAGGCTTCCAGATGTGTCTCTGTGTGTCTGTTATGCACGGAAACTCCACCGGCTAGTTGAAACAGGGCTTAAAATAAACCTGTGATTCATCTCAAGCAGCATGAATGTAACTCTCAGTAAAATGAATCCACCACTCTTTAATTTAAGAGACTCATACTCTGTACTGAAGTTAATTGGTTTAGTCATGAACTTGTATATCTGTTTTCACAGATGTTCTAAATTCTATTAAAAATTCACTTAGCCATCTCTCTTATCACATTCCCTTAATTGTCAAAAGAAGAAAAACACCAGTTGTTAGCCTGCCATCCTGCAACCTCAACTTATCGGCGTGTTTTGTACCAACAGATAAAGAAAGAATATGGCAGCAATGTGGTGCCTGCATTTCCCCCAAAGAAGATCTTTACTCTGACTCCTGCTGAGGTCGAACAGAGACGAGAACACCTGGAGAAATACATGCAGGCTGGTAAGTTATTCATGCTGAATGGACTTTTTTTTACAGATGGCTTGTATTGCATTTCACTTCATTCCTGGCTGAATTTAAATTACAGCTACAATGTGGTTGTTTTGTCAGTTTTAATGTCCGCTACTATTCATCTCTAAATAGCAATACACATTGCAAACATTGTTTTTTATGTTGTGAAAGAAAAACTTCAGAACAAACTAAGACTTTGTTTTTGTCAGAGTGTAGCTTTGCAGCACAAACACAATTTCCTTGAAATGTTTGCTTCTCCACAACAATCATAAGAATGACTTGGCTCTGTTTCTGCGGGGAGTCCAGCCATACACTGGTCTCTGCATGCCACATAAAAACCTAAACGTGTTTCACTGTCGAACTGAAGATCTGAGCACAGACTGAGCTGGGACACTGAGCCAATGCCTGACTAGATAGAGTTATGCTAATGAAGAAAAAAAAAAATCCCTACTCAGGATATCAAACCTCGCAGGGTGTTTAAGTTTAATGGGTTTGGTGATGAAGTGCCACCTCTAGGGATTCTTAGCTTTACTCTGAATTGAAAAGGGAATGCTATAAAGAATAATTCATATTTTTGTGGTGTTTAGACCAGGAAAGAGACTAGCTTTCTTAAACATGCCTTTGTGACATTTAAAAAAGAAAAAAAAAGAAAATTGTTTTCAAGTCATAAATGTTTAAGAACCCAATTGGTGTTTTTCTCAGGAGGTTTTCAGCATATTGCCCACATTTTGTAAACAGGTTGAGGGTGAACTTTCTGCACACACACACAAGCACACGCACATGCACACGCACACACAAGAAAGTGGAACTGGCAGCAATGCAGAGGGTTTGTTTTAATCCTCTCAAGCACTGGCAGTTGCAGCAGAACAAGGAAGCGTTGTTCAAGTATGTATTTGCTCATAGTCTGGGAGCATACGCACACAGGGTGTTCTTGGCTACAAGTTCACTTGGTTACATCATGGCTTTTTACATAGTTATGGAAAATGAACTGACACAAACACAATCCGCTCTGACGCAGACTGCTCAGAATTTTGACATTTTGTCAAAGGGTTAGACTAATTTGTAATAGGACAATTAGAGTGTGTGTGTGTGTGTGTGTGTGTGTGTGTGTGTGTGTGTGTGTGTGTGTGTGTGTGTGTGTGTGTGTGTGTGTGTGTGTGTGTGTGTGTGTGTGTGTGTGTGTGTGTGTGTGTGGCAGGCTGACACACACATGCATGCACGTACGCACATACACACACACACTTAGTCATATCATGCAGATAATTCTCCAAATACACAAGAGAGTTGTCCATCTTGTCTTTTGTTTACCAAATCTGGGGACTGCATTATGATGAAACTGGCTTGTAATATTCACAGCAAAATTGCCTCTATATGTGTCTTGAAAGGTCAAACCTATTCCAGGAAGAAAATTAAATTTGTGATAAGAGGAAAATTATCAACAATCGGGAAATGTCCTCCCCTGAGGAGGTTTATGTTTACATAACATCCACTAAAAGACCCTTAACTAATTGCTGAGTTGTCAATTAAAAACATAACCTATCTCTGCTCCTTCCATTTCACTGAACAGTGAGATGTGACTAATATTGTACTCATGTTGCTCATTTATCTCCTCTTAATTTTTTTTTACAGTACGTCAGGATCCCTTGCTTGGAGCCAGTGAGATGTTCAACAGCTTCTTAAGGAAAGCACAGCAGGTTGGTAGGGTTTTTTTGTATCTATTGTACCTGCATTAGGCTGTTTGTTCTCTGTTGCGTCACATGGTTAACAGGCCTGTGAGGGGGCAGGGCGTGCTCCTTGATCCAAAAGGCTGGTGCAGTAATTTCTGCCTGGCTTGTAATTACTTTTGGTAATGTGGTAAAGTGAGGTCGCTGGATTCGGTTTGTGGCAGCATGTGCCCTTATCTTGGGTTGTGTCATCTCTACTTGTAATGTTGTTGGTTCAGTGTGTCAGTTTGGCTTGTAGGTAGAAACGTGTGAAATTATTACATCCGACACAAAGTGGAAAGCAACATTTTTGCCAAATATTGCCTCATAGTTTCATTGTGTGTGGGAGCTGGATCCTTTTGGATCATTATATCAAACGAAAAAGAAAAAGTAAGCCACGTTATGAGTCATGCCACAAAATTTGCATTTTTTGCAGGGCTAAAAAAGCAAGCAAATGTTAGCTGAAGTGAACGATGCTGTAAGAACACAAACTCATGGCGTCTTGTTGCTGCCTGACAGAAAAGGCTATTTCAAATGAATGGTTTGTCAATGACGTATTCAGACTAGCTAGGTTGATTCGTCATTATTCAAGCTGTGACCTGTGTTGCCAGGAGGGCTGTTAATCCAATAACCTTCATGGACAGATTCATCCGTCTGCAGCCACGTCACACCCATTCTGCTTCTCCTCCTCTGTCTTCCTCTCTCATTAGAGTCTGTGTTTGTTTCTCCCCCTTCCCCCTCCAGCGCCTTATGTACTGCGGGGACAGCAGGTGCAGAATAGTAGATGAGTTACCACCCGTTGTTGTCATTTCATCTGCACCTTCAGTGGTAGGGAGGTACTTGGAAGACCCCCTGCTGAGGGAACAGGGAAGATAAGAGATTATTTAGCAGGGGGGTTAAGAGACTGCCCGGGGACAGCAGAAGCTGGAGTTATCCAGTTTAAGATTTCCGATTTCTTAATATCAGCTCAGAATATATTATTTAGAGTCTTGAAATATTTATGTAGTCTGGCTATCACCAGACTAAGCTCAGTCTTTTAAGATTGAACAGTAGTCTGGGGAGTCTGCTCTGTATTTTCTACTGCACAAGAGGCGTGATCAACGGGGCATAGTTCAAATGACTCTGTACGCAATTGGTTAGTCCTTCAACCAATCAGACCAACGATCCGGGTGACGTACTTTACACACACACAAACACAAACACAAACAAACGGGCTTTGAGCTGAGCTCCATTCTTTTGGCCACCAGTGGGGCTAGCTGCTAAATTAGGCTTTTACCAAAGCTGGTCAGTAAAAAGGCAAACATATCCTTCTTTTGTAGGAATTTTTCCAGGGCACGTTTCTGTTCCGTTTTTCTGCTATAGTTAATTTCCCTTAACTTTTTTACATAGTGCTTATTCTTTTGTTTTGCCTTTAATCAACCCTCAATGTCTGCACTAATAAAACAGCCAGACTTCCACACCTGTGTGACTTGGTGAGATTTTGTTGTTGACAGAGGAATGAAAACACGTAGCTGACCCATGAACCTGTAGGAAAGCCTGTTATGTTTTGTGCCATTCCCACAGGAGACTCAGCAGATTCCCACAGAAGAAGTTGCTCTAGACATCTGCCTCTCCAACGGTCAGAAGGTCACAGTCAACATTCTGACTTCGGATCAGACGGAGGACGTCCTTGATGTAAGTGCTGGAGTGTGCCTTTGTTAATGAGTACATCCAAACACCGTTTAAGCCAGTACTCCACCTGGTATATCATTTGTAGTGATTTGTGACTCAGTTTGATAGATAAAATGAACTAGAAACAGATGCACCACTTAATTTTAATTATTAAAGTGCTCATATTATGCTCATTTTCAGGTTCATAATTGTATTTAGAGGTTATATCAGAATAGGTTTATGTGGTTTAATTTAAAAAAACTCCATATATTTGTTGTACTGCACATTGCTGCAGCTCCTCTTTTCGACCTGTGTGTTGAGCTCTCTGTTTAAGCTACCTTGGACTTTGGGCTTTTTCACTTTGTAAACCTATTACATGCACAAAAAAGATATATAACACAATAAAGGAAAGGAAAAAAGCCAAGAAGCATAATATGAGCACTTTAAGATTAATAAAAGTCTTGATAGGGTTAACATCATCTTGGGCTTTAAACACTGTGTGTTATCGACCTTTGCAGTGTTTGTGTATGTTTAACTCAGAGTATTTGGTTTCTGCTGTTCATAACCATGCTGACAGAAACTTGGGCATTCCTTCAGGCAAGCAATATTGCTGTAGACTCTTCTTTGAGCTCTGCTGTTTTACGGATACTGCATACCCTATCGTATATTAAATTAAGTCACATTTATTTATATAGAACCTCTTCACCAAAGCAACCATCAAAGGACTTTATGAAGTTAGGACTACTTTGATCAAACTCATCAAAAATCACAAAAAAAAATTGGACAACGTGATAATAGCTGTGTTTGAAACCACTCACTCACTCACTCACTCACTCACTCACTAACTATTTCTTATATAGCAGTAAGTATTTATTAAATAGTGAACTATATAGGGAATGACCAAACGAGATTTCGGACACTACACTGAAATTTTCCAAACATCGTTGCTTCATTTGAATTATTTGTGTGATGGAAGCGGGCGTGCCCAGCATCATGTAATTAAACCGAAACAAAATTACTTATTGTACATCTCTGAAACAAACCTAGCACTCGGGAGGATAATCACAGGTTTTATATGTGTTGCATGTTAAATTTCCAATGTTTATAAACGAAAGCCTGGTCCTTCTTCTTCTCCTCTGGGAAAACACGACCACGTTGCATTGTGGTATACGGGAGTTAAATGTAGGGTACATCTTATGTACACTCAAATTAGCTGTGCATTGTGGGTATTTTACAGTAGACTGTATAGTGAATAAAATGAACCGCTGAGAATTCAAACACACTATATAGTGCACGATTTCCGGTTAATGTTTTTATAGGTCAGGTTGTGGTTGTTACCAAACCTTTTAGTACTTCCACTTCACCCCTGCTCTTGATTTACCATAAAAACACACACAACTGCACGCATTCTAAAATAACTCCTCAAAACAAATATGCTGAAGTAAATCCAGTGTGTTGAGAGTGTTCTTTAAGTGCTCTTGTGAAAGTTTAACCAGAGTTAACTTCAAGTCACCACAGTAGGTCTCGGAGCCCAGTACTATATCTGAATCACAACATAGTTTCTCAAAGTGCTGTATGTGTTTGAAACATTTGCGAAACGGTTTGCGGTTTAACTGCAGGAGTTGAAAAACGGGTCAAAGGAGAAATAGTACTTAAAGCAGCAAAAATGTCAAAGAATGCTCTGAGTGAGAATGTTAAGACATTACAATTTTTTTAATTTGACTTAGGCTTCATTTGGTTGTGGCTTGACCTTTCTGGTGTCAAGAAAGAATCCTCTGATATACAAAATATTTGTTTTTTTGTTTTATAATCAGAAAACCTTCATGTTTCTTATCGAGGGTTGCTGGTTTGATGAATTTCATTCTTCATGAATAAAAATACAAACAAACTTCAGCACACTAAAAATCAAAGAACATCAGGCCAAAAAAAGTATTGTGGGGACTGGGTACATGCTGAATTTTTGTGTTATCACTGTAAATTTTATCTTAATGGGGCTGAAACTTATTACACGGTATACAGCGGGTGTAGAAGAGCATAAGGATATACCAGTCAGTAAATCATTGCCATTTTTCCATTTCATACTGAATTTGATTGTGAAATTGAACTCTCTCTCTCTCTCTCTCTCTCTCTCTCTCTCTCTCTCTCTCTCTCTCTCTCTCTCTCTCTCTCTCTCTCTCTCTCTCTCTCTCTCTCTCTCTCTCTCTCTCTCTCTCTCTCTCTCATATCTTTTTGCAGGCTGTTGCAACAAAGCTTGACCTTCCTGATGAACTTGTTGGTTACTTCAGTCTCTTCCTGGTCCGTGAGGGTGTGGATGGAGGTTTAACATGTAAGTCTTCACAACAACTTTCTAAACAATCAGGAATTCAAGGAATGAAAACATCTAATCTTTTTCTGTCATTATTAATAGAAAGTGTTCTCCGTAATACATTACTGCTGATTATTTAGAGTCACCCTGGAATGCATTTTGATAAATGTCTTAAAATAGGCATCTCGAAGGCTTCGTTTATATTGACACACTACAACTGGAAACCATCAGATAACCAGTCTTGTTTATCGAAGCAAAATGAATGTGCTGGACACAGAGCGCTTTGATAAAATAAAGTCAATATAATCTACTTCCTTCTGGCCAGCTAGGCACACACAAATCAAACAGAACTTAGAGGACAAATTATTCTTACAAACAAAAGGAACTTGGAGTTGACGACAACAACAACAACAACGCATTTTATCTATATAACGCTTTTTACAACTCTCAAAGACACTTTCCAGAGTTCTAAAAAAAAAGAAATCCACATACACACACTAAAATAGACACACATTAATCATCAATCGATAATGTTGCACTGAAGAATACCTTTCTTGGTAAATTATGTGCTGCAATGACACGCTTTTAATGTTAGTTTTCTTTCTCTCTAAATTCTCCACAAGAAAGAATAAAGAGTTAGCTCTGGCAGGGATCCAGCAGCTCAGTTTATCGGTCTCACTTTTTGGGGATCTACTGTAGTTTAATTAAAAAGGAGGACTGCATCGCCCCCTGAGAGTTGTCTCTTGTATTGGAGTTCCTACTGTATCTCTGGCTAGAATGCCTAGTTTATTTATTAGCTGCTAGAAGCTCAGTGAGAGCCAGGCTCTGTGTGTTTGTTGGCTGGTTCATTAAACAGTTGTGCAGTGTTTCAAGTGGTGTGAGCTTCCTTCTTTCCTGACCAGTACCTCAACAATATAGGTATAGATTATTTTTTGCCTTTCAAGCTCTGTTGGTTGACTAGTGTTTCTTTATTAACCCATTTATTTTGTGTAGTGTAGTGTAGTAGTGGTTTCTATCATGTTCGTCCATTATCTTCTGTGCTCCATTACTTTATCATACAATGCTGATATATTTGTTTGTACTCATTTTTACTAATAAGTAACTGTGTGAATGCAAATCATAGTAGAATATTTGCATGTGCATTTACAAGGAATTCCACAGTGGCACATGCATACAGCTTTCCACATCAAGAGATTTCAGTTTTCCAGTTTATCCCTTTTTTCCATTTCATCACAGCCCTGTCAGGTCAAATCCCCCCTCAGTCCCAAAGGTTCTCTTCTCTCGTCTACCACCTGCCAATTGCTCCCCCACTCCTCCTCCTGCCAAATCCGTTCCAGGCTGATATGCTGCCGGGTGAACTTGGGGGAATCTGTAAATATTGAAAGCATTTTGTATATTCTTGGCACAGTTTAAATCTGAAACTCTGAGCGGCATGAAAGAGAAGGGCCATGTGTTGAATACGACTCGGCTACAAGAATAAATCTGGCGCAGCAGGCCGCGGATCAAACAAAACTGCTGGTGGGAGTATTGACATAACAGGATAGCTAGAAGAATCCAATTCCTCCGTTTTCAGACGTCTGTTTGTAAATCAATGTCTGCTGTAAAATATGCAAAGACATGTCAAGAAGAATCAGTATTTTGTTTGACATGGCAGTACCAGTCTTCTTATCTGCATTTTAGGGTTGTTTTGCAGCTGCAAATCATCCTGCTGATGATTTAGTTGTCCTAAGAATGTTCCAAAACATTTTAATCATTCAATTTATATCCTTTTCCAACATCAAGCCAACCAGCATGTGTTCTGCTTCCTGTACACAGCATATCTACTCATAAAGGAGTAAACAAACTTTTACAAACCTAATGGATTTGTAGTGTTGTGTGCACATTTATTGATGCCTGAAAAAACAGCAGCGGTCTCCACAAGCACCTGAGATCTCTTTCACACTCCGTAGGGAACGTGCAGCAATCAAACAGCTGACAACAGATTACACACACACACACACACACACACACACACACACACACACACACACACACACACACACACACACACACACACACACACACACACACTCAAAACACAGACATACATAGAGCCCATTATTTTTTTTGACATCGGAATACTCGCCCAAAACATTTTACCATGCTGGGACCTGTGCAAATGGAGTTCTCCCATCCCTCATTGTTTGTTGTTGCTGTCATTATCCAAATGTCCTTGGGACTTTACTGGCGCTGCACTTGTTCCTAACTCTCTTTCTCTGTTTTTCTGTGTCTCTCTCTCTCTCTCAGTTGTGCGGAAGCTGCAGGAGTTTGAGCTGCCTTATGTATCCATTAACAGCTTGCGGAGCTCTGAATTTCACATACTCCTACGGAAAAGGTACCCACCACCTGCTCGCATCATGACTTTGAATTGTATCATGTTCGTCTCAAAGTGTTCTCCTCCACATTTAATCATAGCTGTGATTCATTGTCCAGAGTATTAATGCGTTACTTATCTAATCCTGTAAAGAAGCAGGTCAGATATTTCTGTTTTGGTAAGCAGTGCATTAACTAACTAATCTGCTGCACTTGGTGTAATTTAAATCAGTCAATCAGTAAGGCGCTCGGTTTTCTTTTTTTATTCTGGGTGTTGCTAATTTCATTGCTTATCTGCAGGGAGGCACTTGTTCTTAATGTCTCAGAGCAGCGATTAGCCCAACCACGGGCTGCTTATCTGAGTTCACCATCTTCTACAAAGTGGCAGTTAATTTGGAAAAGAGATCGGAGTCATTTGTTCTACTGTTTATTTTGCCAAGGACATTAGTAGTCATGACTAGACACGTGGTACATTCGACTGTTACACCAGAAAAGTTCTGCAGAAAAGCACAATTGATTGAGTACATTATTAAACTTATCACGACCAAATTGTCCTGTCATTGCAATTTTCAGTTACTGTCTATAAACTGACAATAACCTACAACTAGAAGCTTAACCAACCAATAAGCTCAGATCAGACAGGTCATTTACTATTATATTTCAACTTATCTTCAACGATCATTGACAGATTAACAGTTAATGGTTAATAGTAAACATTAGTTTAGTTAAACATTAGTAGTTAAAATAGCTAATTTTCGATGACTTGACCTAGAGCTAGGTTGACAGCATGAAACTTGAAGAGAAACAAATAGCCTCAAAAATTGCAATGATGTGTCAGATGTAGTCTCTCAACCAAATTTGAACATTAAATCATTTAAAAAGGTTGTATTTCTTAAGAACTGTTGATTAGGATTGTGTGGATGCTCAGTGTTGAGAATGTATTTGGAGAGAGGAAGGTGGGTGACTTCCTCCCTGACACAGACACGAGGACTGTTTTTTTTAAGATTATTTTTTGGGCATTTCCGCCTTTAATTGATAGGAAAGTTGTGAGAAGGGGAAGGAAATTGCAGGAAATTGTCACAGGTCGGACTCGAACCCTGGACCTTCTGCGTCGAGGAATATGTGCACCCGCTCTACCAACTGAGCTATCCTGGCCAAGACACGAGGACTGTTTAAAACTAAAACCATAGTTTTTAGACGCAAATCATCCCCAGCTACTTGAAACAAAACTCTTTCTTTAAACTTCAGTATAAAGCTTACTAATTAACCAAGTAACTGCCAATCCAACAACACACACCCACATGGTGTATTGAAACAATATTTACTTTGGCTTTACAGAAATACCCTGTGGTTCTGGTCTATTTATCTTTTCTGAAAATGGTTAAGTTACAGATAAAAATGCACAACTTTGCCTGTTATGAGAGGGAAGGGGTCAGGGCTGCTTGTACAGGGAAATGAGCATCTGTCAGCAAGAGCTCCATGTCACACAAATTGCAGAAATATGAAAAATATCCCTGGGTGGGCCCCCCAAACAAACTCTATGCATAGAAAACACTGATGTTGCCTTCCCACCAAGCCTGAAGTTAGGGACTGTTTCCCTCCACAACATTTTCCTACTTCCTTGTGTGTCTGTTCTTTCGTCACCCTGCCTCCCACTGACTGAGGTACACAGGATGTTTACTTTCTTTTTGCCTCAAGGAAAGTCTTAGTACTCCTGACCTAGTTTCTCTGTGGCTGTGGAGTGTACAGCAGCGAGGAAAGAATGAATGTAGAACTAACAAGTTCAAAATAGACCCCCACTGTATGAGATCCAGGGGAGGATCTGGGGTCTGTTTCACAAAAGTAGAATTTTATAAATCCAGGATAACTGATAAAGCAAGGCTTGACCCCTAGTCTAATATGTGCATCCTGGCTCGGTACGTTTCACGAAGGCCAAGCCAGGCTGAGGAGAAGCGACTAGGTCGAGCCAGGCTGAAGTAATTCGCATAGATGCGCATTCATGGCTTTCCTTAACAGACCGCGAGGTCGATCACAGATTTACAGATTGCTAAAATGGAGAATACGCATTGTGCATACTTTACATGGAGTGAGCAGCAGCTTCTTATGGAAGTTTGATGAAGTGAAACACATTATTTGTAAGAAACACGGCCGCTGTGATGAAACAGCGAGAGAAAACGTAGCAAACAATCGCGGACCAACTCAATGTGTACGTATCCTAAAAATAGATGGTGACACTTTACTTGAAGGTATCTACATAAGAGTGACATGACCCCGTCATGACACTTTAAAAAGTATTAAAAGTGAGCAGAATGGTTTCAGTTAAAAGAAGTGGTTCGTAAATGTATATTGTTAGACTATCATTCAGTCCGTTCGCTATTGTCTGCCACACAATTTCTTTTAATTTTTATTATAGCATGTTTGCTTCTTCCCAAATATGCTTTGCTTCCTCGTATATATGGACATAGAAAAGAAAGACCCTGAAAAGTTGGACTCCAAAATCTAGAAATTATGAAGATAATTAAGTGATAAACTCAATGCACACTGTAAACATGACTGGACATGACCTAGGATAGGTTTTTATAATTGTACAATCTTCCCAAATTATAGTCCCAGTTTACTGGAGAGAACCCAAATTGAGGAAGAGCAATATACATGATCCTTTATTATTAAAGAATAGAAAAATAAATAAATCTCTATTGGTCTCTGACCAGTCTGCCTTTGTTAGAACCACTATAGAAACACACATGTAGTATAGCACTTTAAATACTGCCCTTCATCACTGACTTCATTTAAAACACATTTGAAACTTTATCAGCCTTTTCTAATCATCTCAACAATTGCCATAATATATTCACCAAACGTCTAACAACAATATGAACAGCAGTCTTCATTCAGCAATGTAACCGCACCGACTGTCGCATGAATCATTTTTAAAATAATAGTCACAATGTTAATAATAATAATAATAATAATAATAATAATAAACTAAATAAGGTAAAACCACTGCTGAGTGAACAGAAAAGGTGCCAGGATTAATACATCCTGGCTGTTAGCCTGGTCAGGAGCAGGCTAGCTGCACAGAATAAATCTCCATGGTAACTTGGGTGCTTCTGCTTTTGTGAAAACGAGTCAAGGCTTAAGTCATCCAGGATAACTGGGAAATCCCGGCTTAATCCGCTATTTAGGTTTTGTGAAATAGCCCTCAGGTCAGTGAATTGAAAAGCTCCTTTTGGCTAAAAGTGCATGCTAAAAATGGAGGAAATGTCGTCTCTTTTCAGTGAAAACATTAAATTTACATATTTTCAAGCTGTTTGTGTTAGCGTTACAGAGCAAAGTATTCATGAAATAAAAACAGGAATATGAATCATAGTGGAAGTTTATGTAGGTCAGCAGCAATATATTGATAACCACTTATATATTTACAATGCAAAAGTTTGGATAATAGTAATTTGTAACCTGTATATGCACAAAGGTAATTCAAACAAAGACCATATGACTCAACAGGGGCTTTCAGTGCACTTTTGATTGAAACTAAAGCAGCAAAATAAAAGCACTCTCCAACACACATCTTCCACTACTCTCTTTTTCCCCGAACCTTTCTCCATCCTCTTTCTCTCTTGTTACCTGCTTTGAATTGCTGATGTGTCCATGCAAGATGCTTTACATCTGCTTGAACAACTTCTAACTATATCTTCTAACAGCCCTTGTCTCATGCATTTACAACATGTTAAATTTCACTCTTGCAGTGAAGTGTTGAGAGACATGAATGAAATGAGATTCTTGCCGAAGAGCATACGATACATGGATAAAACATTCAGTACTCTGCCTCAGACAATAATTTTAAACTTCTGTATGAAATCAGTGTCAGTTAAATAAAGACAATTCCCACCCAGGGCCTAAGTTATAAAAACACATGGAAGTGAAGTATCTTAAATCGCACATTGAGTGCAAAATATATCCTAATTTATTTTTATTTTTTTCTCAAGTAAGACTGAGTGGTTGGCCAGCCATGATCTTTCCCAGTCTTTCTTTCTCTTTTATCTATCAGATTTGGGCCATTTTCATATGTGGTTCCAGTTCTGATCCCTCTCTATAAACTGAATTCATGCTTTTTATTTTATTTTTTATTTTTTTAACGTCACACTCTACTCCTCAGGCTGCCCTCCGGCACCTACACATCTTTATGCTCCGAAGTACCAGCAATAGCCTCTAATACAACACAAACTGTACTGTCTCACATCTCCTTCAGCAGACCAACTGCCCTTCAACCTCTACAGGAAATAATCCTTGAGATGAATGCTCTTACACTGTTGCTTCATTGACACTGAGTTGAGGAATTTAGTCTACAAGTCACTCTCATTTCACTGATTTGGCAAAGTACTAATTCATGTGTATATTTAATGTAACTGTATCAAAGTTGATTATAGATTTTTCAAATTTTGTGATTTAGAATTTTGCTGACACACTTGCTTTGTGTATTAAACTAAATAAACATTTTACAAACTATATTAAAAAAATGCATCATCACAAAGCTGATTAACTCATAAAAAGTTGATTGTTTTTTGAGATACATTGTTCACACAGGACAGCTATGCTATGTAGTGGTGCTTGGTGTGCAGACAGAGCAATAGGAAATTATATTTTCCGTGGCACATGGCCAAATATGATTGTATTTTTATAGAGTTAGGCTTTCTCATTCAAACAAATTGCCAATTGTACCTGTGCCACTTTGTTAATTCTTCTAATTTATGTTTAGATATAGATTTGGAAAGAGTGACTGTGCCTTTGTTTCTGCAGCTACTGGGACATGGCGTATGATGGTGATGTCATGGACAACAGAGTTGGCCTGAATTTGTTGTACGCCCAGGTAAGGCATTTGATTACGCAGGTAAACCAGACGCTCTTGTTTATTTTCAGCTGAAACTGTGATTTAAAACAAAATCTTTTCAATTAAATTTCCCTTCAGATGTGGAACCAAAAAGAAAATCCAAATTAGACGTGATTGGGTTTGTTTACATCTCGCAGCTTTTGTGTTTTATTGAACTTGCCTGGTGCCAGCATCACACCAAGAAAACTAAATCAAGTGCTGCTTCATCCCTGGGCTGCCAAATGCTTTTGTCCATCCCCTGGACCCTCCGTTATCTGATTGCAATATCAGCTTGTTTTGACTTTACAACACCTTGAACTCTGTACCTTTTTTGTGTTCCTCTCTGACCCTATTAATAGCGTATTCCCTTTGCTGCGAGAACTGTGTTTTGTTGTCTTGTTAAGCATTTTTGGGGCTGCGAGTTTGATTTGAAATCTGGAACTGCTGAGTTGAGTTGTGTAGCAGAGGAAACCAAAGAAAAATAAATGGTGTTTGCACGTTTCTGTGTAATTGTTAGCTGATCTGCATTGTTTTCATGAAGGGCTTAGGGTGTGATTTCTCCCACATGGAAACCCAAAAACCTGCTTTGTTTGTGCATCTGTGCAGAAAGATGAACTTCAGTTGTTGTTTTTGCTTCACCAGACAGTGTCTGACATTGAGCGAGGCTGGATACTTGTCAACAAGGACCAGGACAGGCAGCTCAAATCACTGCAGGAGAAAGGCTCCAAGAAAGAAGTAAGCAAAGGGCATCTCTTCTAGATGATTCTGCCTTACTTGAGTCCATCTGATACTTTGAAATGTCTTTGTCCAAGGATAAATCTGTAGACCTTAGAGAATGGTGCATCTAGTGCATTCTTTGATGCAATTAGCCTAGTTTTTCCCCTGATATGATTTTTTAATTACACCAATCCAGTAGAGAATTCAAACTCATTGTCTCCAGGGATTAGACAAAGACAGATTTTCTTTTTTAGAAAAGTTACTCCTCTAAAAAAAATTGTTTCTTTGTTTTCCCCCAGTTTATCCATCTAGGTCAGACTCTCAAATATTATGGCTATATCAAGTTTGACCCTTGTATCACCGACTTCCCCGAGAAGGGCTGCCAAGTCATCGTCAGTGCCGGCAACAATGAGCTCAACTTCCACGTCAAGTTGCCCAACGAACAGATGAAGGAGGGAAGCTTCAAGGTCACACGCATGAGGTGTTGGCGAGTCACGTCTTCAGTGAGTGGATTTGTGTGTGTCTGTGTGTGACAGAGTGACGATGAGTGAATTCTAGGGTTGGGGGCGAAAAAAATTGAAACTATTCATATCGCATTTGGTGTAGCGCTGCAACCCCCCTCGTAGTCAAATCTCAAATTGCATCCGGAAGAACATGTATAAACATTTAAAGTGTGTGTATATATGTGTATTTTTTGAAGTTCTAAAATACTGTATTTAGTGTGTGTGTTTAGCATGGGAGGTACAGCTAGTTTCTGGACCAGAGGGAATAGTCTCCGTGAAGAGCACAGACTCGAAAAATCGTATGTATCGTGATTTATTTCTTTTGCGATGATTTTTAAAATCTATTTTTTTTCTCTTAGAATTGTTTTTTTTTATTTTTTTTTACCAATGATTCACCTTATCATCAGCCCCGCTGACGCCGACTACATCAAATCGGTTTCCAGCAAAACAGTGAAAGCAGAAAATAACATGTTATGTTGATAAATGTCAGACTGACATGTGATTTGCATTTGTTTTAGAAAACAATTCGTTTTTAGAAATGTCTCATGATATATTGTCTCTAGTAGTGTATTATTCAACTTTTGTTTTTGTTAAAGAAGGAAAAGAAAATCGCAATACTCAATACTATCGAATCGCAATACTTCTAGATTCGCAGTAAATGAAAATCGCAATACAAATCGTATCGGCGCCCATGTATCATGAAAGAATCGAGTTGGGACACAAGCATATCGTCCCAGCACTAGTGAATTCACCTTCAAGCATGCTTGTATCTCCGAAGCTGTGAAATAATCAAATTGGAAACTTTCCATATTATTAAGAGAATACGAGCCGGCAGAGTAGAGATGCAGCAGCTTTGGCTGGAGTCCATCAAACCAACAGGCGCTCCTGTGCCTCCAAAGCTGCCTGTTTACAAACCTCCTCTCACCACTGCACCAAAAACACATGTCTTGAGTTTTGCCAAGCATTCGTTTTTACTCCTACTGCTCTCTCAAAGTGCTGACCTCCACACCATTCATCTTGATCAGTCCAATTACCCAAACACAACCCACACAAGGATCGATCCGCCAGCCTAACACACACAGCAGCATCCTTTATTCAAACTGATAATAGTCTATTGGCGAGAAGGAAATCTGATGGCATGCAGCACAAGGAAGCACCTACACAGCCCACTCTGTATACAGTACAGGCCAAAAGTTTAGACACACCTTCTCATTCAATGTGTTTCTTTATTTTCATGACTATTTACATTGTAGATTCTCACTGAAGGCATCAAAACTATGAATGAACACATATGGAATTATGTACTTAACAAAAAAGTGTGAAATAACTGAAAACATGTCTTATATTTTAGATTATTCAAAGTAGCCACCCTTTGCTTTTTTTGATAACTCTGCAAACCCTTGGTGTTCTCTCAATGAGCTTCATGAGGTAGTCACCTGAAATGGTTTTCACTTCACAGGTGGGCCTTGTCAGGGTTAATTAGTGGAATTTCTTCCCTTATTAATAAAAAAAGCAAAGGGTGGCTACTTTGAAGAATCTAAAATAGAAGACATGTTTTCAGTTATTTCACACTTTTTTGTTAAGTACATAATTCCACATGTGTTCATTCATAGTTTTGATGCCTTCAGTGAGAATCTACAATGTAAATAGTCATGAAAATAAAAAGGAAATGCATTGAATGAGAAAGTGTGTCCAAACGTTTGGCCTGTACTGTACATCTGTACACCTCCACTAACATCACAATAAACTAATGGACTTTTTAAAATGAAACCGTAGAGACATTTGGGGAGAGTACAGAAAGAGCAAAGTACGGCTCCACATAACAGACCATAATTATGTTTAACGCATGAGGCTACTGTTGAGACTGCCACCTAGTAATTGATTAGTAAACATGAGATGCTTATGGGATCTGTCAGACTCGGCTCAGCAGATGACCGTGATTGCTCGAGCAGGCCTACCCATTGTAGGTGTGAATCACAGTAATTCATTAATACAGTGTGTTTGACTGGAAAAAAAAAACACAACATTTTTTGTTATTTTCCAGGAAATGTGGAAATGGAGGCAGAAGATTCAATCAGTTAAAGTCAGCTGGGCATTTGTGTAAAAAAAAAAACTTACCACACAGGAGGGCAAAACTGATGAGATTTCAAATGAGTGAAAAAACAAAATAATAAAAGCATGAACTAAATGACTAATAAAGGGACATTTCACCTATTTTTATATCAATGTACTCATTATGGGGATTTATTAAAGATTGAGCCCACAGTGCATTAAAAGGTTTTACTGCATACATTAGTGTAAACAAAGACTGCAATTTCTTCCAAACTAAATATTTGATGTTCATGGAAAAAAATTCATAACATTCGAAGATCATTGTAGATTTGGGGTGCACAATTTCAGAATTTAATCTCAAAATGTGAATTTAAAAAAATTTTTTTTTGAATTGTGTCCTACACATTGCTGTCAATGCAAAATAGAGTATCTTTAAACATCAGTTTGGCATATATTGATCTTTGTGAAAGTAAATAACAGGCATCTCTATTGTGTCTTAACCAAGTACACAAATTCTCAGAATTTTCGAATAAGAAATTAATTTTGTTACAGCAGCTTACAATTCAGTATTTTTCTTGTCTACTAGATGCCACTTGTGACATCACCCAGATAATAGCTCCCTGAGAACCCGCCTACGGCCTCAATGGTTCTGAGTTCGAGCCCATGGTGTTGCAAGATGAGCATACACATATCTAATCAGGCATTTTGCTATGGACAGCCACCCTGCATAGTTTCAATGTGTGTCTGCATTAAAAAAACTGATTCTGATTAACAATCAGTCCAGTTGCAGTTTAGGAAAATCATGTTATTGAGTCACATCAGGCTGACTCAATAAAATATAGCCCAAATAGCTAGAAGAGTCATCACCAGGACAAATACAGCAGCTCTCTGAGATCAGCATGGTCCTTTGGACCCGGACATTGTGAGTTCAAAGCTCAACGGTCACAATGTCACATCTTATACATAATCAGCCATTGTGCTTTGGACACCTTCCCTGCGAGTTTAAATGCTCGGCTCGGAGCAGCTATAATTTTCCTTGTATTTCAAACATAAGTAGACAAAAAAAAAAAGTCCTTAATAGAATAAACATATAACAGTTCAGACAGCTGTGGGGTATTTAGAGGATGAATTTTGATGATCCCACCCAAACATCAAATCATAACTCCATCTTTCTGTCCGACTCTGCAGCAAGTCCCAATAGCCAACGGCACCACCAATTCCTGCAGCTCATCCAAATGTGAGGTCAAACTGGAGCTGGCCTTTGAGTATCTGATGAGCAAGGACCGCCTCCAGTGGGTCACCATCACCAGTCAACAGGTAGGACAGAAGTCACAGACAAGAGTCTATGTAGGGGGACAAGCATTAGGTAGTAGAGCGTTAAATTGTTGTGATATGCTCAGAGCATTTGGTTCTCGCAATTCTTCTTTACTCAAAATAGTAGGATGTATTTTCAAAATGTCTAAGAAAGATGTGAAGTAAAAGTGTGCTCAATACTGTTCAGTTGTATTGACTTACAGTTGTGATTTCAGGCTATCATGATGAGTATCTGCCTTCAGTCTATGGTGGATGAATTAATGGTGAAGAAGTCAGGCGGCAGCATTAAGAAGGTTTGTTTTAATATATATGTATATATGGCATCCTAATGATTGAACAATCAATACACACATTATACCATCTTACTGTGTTTACATCTATAAATGGTTTTTATTTTGCTGATTGTGGAGATAATAGGTCAATAGATTTCAGTGCTGGATCAGAACACAAGCACAGCAAAGCTCATGATTTACAGGATACTCTGTTGATGATAAGTATTCTTTACTTCTTCTGCTGTCCACTGTCCCCTTCTAGATGCTGAGGAAACGACACAATGGCTCCATCCACCGGTCAGACAGTCAGCAAGCTGTGAAATCTCCCCCTCTACTGGTGAGAAATGGGATAGTATGCCCTGAGTTTGAATGTGATTGGGACTTTTTATAGATTATAGGATCATTTTTTTGTTGTTGTTGTTCTGACTGCAGGACTCCCCTGACCCGAACCGTGAACAAATCGTCAAACTCTCAGTGAGTATAGATTTGACTTTTTTTTTTATTAATTAGTACAGTGCTTCTAAAAAACAATGTGTTCACAAAGCATGCAGAATGATGGGGTCATATAATGTATTCCCAGAACCTTCAACATATTCTAATAGATCAATGTATTTCCGGTGTTAAGAGTACTATTGATTATTCCATTTAGACCAAGCTGAGCTCGGTGTCCCTCCGAGGAATCAGCGCCTCCAACTCAGCAAATGATATCAGTGGCAATGATTTCCATGGCAACTATGCTTTCGAGGGAATCGGTGATGATGACCTGTAACCCCAGATGTCAGCGACTGGGACAACAAAGATAACGAGCTGAGCTGAGCCGAGCCGATTGGGCCCCACATGCCTCCGATTCTGCAAGATTGTAGCTTCTTCCTGGAGAAATCGCTGCCTTAAGGTCTCATTTAATCTTTGACCGTGTCCTTTTCTTTTAGACTCTAAAAGCTCATCTTGATTTGTATTTTAGTAACACTCATCATATTCAATTGAACCGTTGTCCCTATGTTATTAACTTAGTGGCAACATACAGTAAATAGCATGTAAAGCTACAGGTACGCAAACAGGGATGCTTTTGTATGTTACTGACAAATTCCTACTTCAGTTTCATTCACATTGACTACTGTTTCATCAACAGTAGATGTGATTTTTTTATAATGCAGTTGAATTCATGAGGTACAAAGTAAATTAATATATATTATAAACTACATAATGAAAACCTGCTAGATCTTGGATTCTTCCCCCAGTGGCTGCATGTTCCTTTTCAACCTGAGAGCCAAATGTTTAGTTAGACCTGGCACTAGTGATAATACAGCACAACTGGACATGGAAAGTTCTCAAAATGACCCAGAGTCCAGTGAATGTGTGGAAATTGATCTCAAAACTGTAGACCTCTCAGAGCAACTGCTTACTTATATGGATGATCAGTGTTTGGCTTGGCTATATACCAAAATGTCATGTTTTTATACAGTTAGTGATCTTCTGTGTGTCATGCTACTCATGTGCCAAGTCAGCAAATATCTTAGCAGGATACCAGCATTTTTATTCAGCTTGCGTTTGAGGCACAGTCTCTCATACTGCCTTCAGAAATAATCTGATGCCTTCATTTTTACTTTTTCGCCTCGTGGGTTAACTCGACATTGGTTGAAGCGTCAAATAAACGTCAGTGTCAGCCAGTGTTACCTAGAATCTTGCAGAACTTGATAGATGGTTGATTTGGCTGAGCTGCTTGCACTTGCTAAACCCATCACTTTTGCACAGTATTACAGTACAGGTGGAGATGAATGTTCGAGTGGAAGCTTGAGCATGACTTTAAACGTGGAGATTTCTTTCCCCAAGGGGCTTTGTAAATCCATCTATGATTTTTTTTTTTTTTGGTTTTTATTTTTTAAACCATTTTTTAAAAGGTTTCTCATAAATGCCAAATTATAGTTTACTAAAGCATTTTGCACAAAATAAACATAAAAATTATGACTGTCACTTTTTATATTATGTACATGCAATTAAGTATTCTGAACATTTACTAATATCTTTATCATCCATAGCTTATTGTAATCAAATAGATCAAATGTAATCTAAACTGTATAGAACAAAAAGTTTAAATGGACTAACATTTATTGTTTACATAATGTTTAGGGAACTTTTATTAGTTAAAATGTAAAATGTAAAGTGTTTACAAATTTTGCATCTGATTTTCTTTTGTCTAGTTCTTTTTTTGGGCAAGTAAGCATTCGGGCGAGTGAAGCATTCGGGCGAGTGAAGCATTCTTTGGGGCTTCAGTTCATCGTAATGTGTATGTACATTGTGCCAATCATCTCAGAGGATTTAGTTGAAAAGGTGCTTTGGTGAAGTGGCTAATGTGATCACAATTGCTGGAGAACAAAGTTCATGGAGAGCAGGCAACAAACTGAACATATCCCGCTGTTTTATAAGACGTCATTCCATTTTTTTTATTGCTGTTGGCATCTGTTGAGCTGCATCTCGGTGTGTTTCGAAGCCTCTAAATGTAAGTCGATGCCAACCTATCAACAGCTTTACTCTCACTGGTAGCCAGAACTGTACACAAAATGTTCTCAATATAAATGTCTTGTTCTTTCACTGCTGTGCTTTTTCTGTTGTCTTAAGTTGTATTTACAGTAGGGGGATGTGGACACCACTCTTCTTTTTAATTCTCTTAATTCCGGTCAATACCACGACTTACATGGACGCTGCAAGGTTCTGGGTGTGTATAAATGTGTATGTGCCTAATTGAAGTGCATTTTTCATCAGCATCACTTTTACAGAAAAAGTTAAATTTCATGATGATTGTATTGACTTGATTCATTCTGCTACTTTTCATTTTGATTTTAGTGGTACGGTCGGGGACAACTGTCATGATGCTAAAATAAACTCTGAAATTAGGTCACATTATCTTGAGATTCTTAGCGGTCTTTTAATTGTCCACTTTATTTTATCATCACTTAGCATTCTTCATTGGCAGCAGCTTTGGTTTCTCAGGCATGTAATGTGGCAAGAATCTTAATCCCTATAGAGCAACCAAGTGTTATAAATCCGTACATCACAACCACTTACAAATAATTTTAAGTTTCTGTAAAAGAGAACTCTCGCCTCATGAAGGTATTTGGAACTGAGAAGTAAGTGCTTTGATTCTTTATCTATTTATAGCCCAACTTTTAATGTCTAATAATTCAGTTTTTACATAAACACAACATACACAAACAACATTTTACAGTTGAAAATTAAAACTTCGCAATGATGCACTTGCTTCAGTTTCCAAATTACTTCAGCCATAACTTTGTCATTTCTCTACTGAAATGTATTGTTTCTTATTGACATACGCATCTGCTGAAAATGATTTATCTGTGCCAAGAAAATTTTCTTGGCACAGATAAATCATTTTTGGCAGATATGTCTGTCAACCAAAAAAAACAAATGTCAGTAGAGAAATGACAAAGTTGTATTGGAGTTCATTTAGAAACTGACGCAGCTGTGGGAGGATGTACATAGGCACAGTGGTGCTTTGAACTAAATGCTAGTCTATATCCACGGCGTTCCACTTCTGGGATTGTTCAGGTGCCGTTGGAAATTCTGCCGGATGTCTTTCATTTCGGCCGGATGTCCGTTACCTTCCACTTTCTTTGTGTTGGCATTAAACTCCGGTGGATTTATAAGGATTATGGTTAACCGCTCCTCAGATCTCTGCAGGGTAAATCAGACAGCTAGCTAGACTATCTGTCCAATCTGAGTTTTCTGGTGCACGACTACAACAACCTTTCAACGTACACGTTCCACCAAAACAAGTTCCTTGCGGAGGGTATTTTGCAGGGATGACGTTGCTCCATCCGGCGCTTAGCACCGCCCAAGACGATTGTGATTGGTCTAAAGAAATGCCAATAAACCAGAGCATGTTTTTCTCCCATCCCAGAATGCTGTGTGGACTCGCTAGACCCTCCTTCGCAGCGCTGCGGAGGAAGGTCTGGCAATGCAAGTCGTACTAAATGCCGACGTCAGCATGCTAACATGCTCACGATGAAAGCACAAACATGCTGATACTAAGCGGTTTACCATGTTCACCATCTTAGTGTAGCGTGTGACAATAGCACTAAATTTAAAGTACACCTGAGGCTGAGGGAAATGCCAGATTTGCAAGTATTTGGACATATTCGAATTTTGACCTGAACACAATTCATCCCAAGGGGGACATGAATGTCTGTTGCAAATTGTTTTGGAAAAACCATCCAAAATATTTCACTCGGAACCACAACCGGTCAACCTCACATTTCAGTCAAGACCAAAATGATGGACTGATTGACAGTAGTTATCCATAGTGTGTGCGTCTAAAAATGAGATGCACTGTATGTATGTGAAAATACCTCTCAGAGATTTGAGGGGGAAAATGAGATCCAGTCTGTTGTCTGACATTTAATGAATTCCATGTGTTTATTTCAAAATCCTCACTTAAGGCATTTATGAGACACTGCATGAAGACAAAAAACGGACACTTGGGGGATGCCAGTACTAATCAATGCTCCATTGTGTCACGGCAAGTTGGCAACATGAAAAATATCTCCCTTGCATATTATAGTAATTCAAAAAGAGCGTAAACTTAAATCACAGTCCCTAATATTTTTCCCATGGGAACTAAATGACACCTCACACATTCAAAATAATAAAAACACAATTATATATATTAAAGTATGCACTTCTAGCAGTGTATTACAGCCACATTAGAAAAATAAAACAACTATTACACACTTGCATGCTTATTAATAGAGTCATCTTTTTCAAGTAAAAAAAACACGAATGGGCTAATTTCACAGTCGATGTAAACGGTAATCAAAAGGAACGTGATCCAAATTATTAGAAATTAAAAGATTAATGATATGTAGCAAGAACAAGTTTGTGGGGGTAAAAAAAAATCTTTTGAACATGCGTGTTTACAATTTGTTACTCCTGAATCAAATAAATGTCAACCAATGCTTATTTCCCCTCCACAACTTAGTTGCAAATATGTTAAATGCAACAGTGTGTATGATTGTGCTTTTTCTTAAACCATACAACCAAGTGAAGACTAAAGGGGGCCTTTCAAAATGTGCATGCAAGTTCTTTTTTAAAATCACATTTCATAATCCTGAGGGGTTCGGCAAAGATGACAATGCAGTCAGAGACATGGGAGATTTCTTTTTTTTTTTTTTTTTAAGTTAACGCAGCTTAATTAATTAATATAGTTTATCAAGGGTGAAACAAGTCCAGTATTAAATAGCACCTTGCTAGTACATACATTAGTAAATTATTCTGAAGCCATGCCATTACCAGAGCTTGGGCCCCAATGCAAATTAAGCACAATATTGGTCCTTACAAGGACCCATCTTTACTTAAAGCTGCACTGTGAATCTATATCCTCATGAAGCAAAGCAAAGTTCTATCATCATCATCTATCAGTAACATTCAAGTTGTTTCATTAGATATTTGGTACAAAACAAAGGTTTGACCTAAACTTGTAATACAAAATAAAATTGAAAAAACTACACAGTGCAGCTCAACAGTTCAGGCAAAAATGTGCACGTATTCGAGTATTTAGTAGTGTTCTCTGTCCTGGAATGAAGAACCAGATATGTGTTGTAATAGAGGGAAAATTTGAATTAGCCGAGTGTGGTGTTAACATACAGAATAAGACGGTAAGGACTTCCACAGTAGATAAAGCCCATTTGTCTTGACAGAAATACAGAGTAGAAGAAAGTCTGAAGAGACTCCTCCACCTTAATAAAAAAAAAAAAAAAAGATCAAAATATTCAGAATAATTGTTACATAATTGTGCAATATTCTAAAAACGATCAATTAGCAGCCTCTGAAGACATCTGACAAAACACTTAAGACCGACACACACCAAAACAATATAAAGGCTCGGTGAAAAAAACAAGTTGCTGGTAGCTTAGTTTTGCTGAGTTATATTTTAGGCAATCTCAAGTTTGTAGCACGAGTGTATTGTCTGACCTCCCTCCCTAGACATGTACTGCATATCAACCCCCGGTTCTTTTCTGTGAGTTGGAACGCCAACTCCCATCCCTTTCCTCACTTCCTCTTCATCTTCGTTGTTGCCAGTCATTGGAACTTTGACCCAGCCGTCTGTGGCCAGGCCGTGTTTCTTCTGATGTCTCTTGTAATTGTCCCAGTGGCCAGTGGTGTAGCCGCACTCCTGACATTTGTACGGCTTCTCTCCTGTGTGCCGGAGCATGTGCCGCTTCAGGTTCATGCTCTGGTTGCAGCTGTAGCTGCACACGGCACACTGGAAGGGCTTTGCCCCCGAGTGCACCCGCTGGTGGCGCTTCAGGTTGGCCAGGTTCCCGCAGGCGTAATCGCACAAATGGCACTTGTAAGGTTTCTCGCCTGTGTGCACCCTGTGGTGGCGCTTGAGGTTGTCGAAGTGCGCTGAGGCATAGTCGCACTGTGGGCACTTGTACGGTTTCTCGCCGCTGTGAGTTTTCATGTGGCGTGCCAAGTGGTTTGGGTAGTGGGTGAGGAAAGGGCAGGCGGCGCAGGTGTACACCTTGTCGCTGCGCTCACCAGGGCTGTTGGGAGATGATGAAGAATCTTTAGTCAGCATTTCGAGGGTACACTTGGCACAAATCTGGGCTGAGGAGCCATCCTCGTCCTCCAGGACAATGCCACACAACCGGCAAGTGTAAGGGAAAAGTGAAGGGGGGAGGGTAGCACCGTCTGCTACGCCCGCTCTGGTCGCCCTGCTGCCGCCACTTCCTGCGCTGTCCAGCAGGGGTGGAGGCTGGTGGCCAGGAGCTGGGTTAGAAGATGCTATGGGTGGTGGTGATGCTCCCTTTAAGCCATCAAAGGCTGATAGGTAGTCATTGTTTTGGGCTCCTGAAGTCAGGTTTGAAGTCGGCCTCGCAACATCTGAAACTTCACAAAAAGATGAGTTATTATATATTAAATGACTGATCAAAGATATCAAAAGGGTGCACCATATTTCAAGATTGTATTGCGACTCATGATCCACAAACAATGAAGAAAAAGATAGTTATGTAGATGATAAAATAATTAGTAATAGTAAAAGTAAGTCATGATAGTAATGGTATGTAAGTAATGGTACCTACCCTTGGCTGAAGTACCCGACACTTCATCATTGGGCCTTTGCCCAGTCACGTGCCTCTTCAGGCTGTTTTGGCCACTGACAGGTCGTGGCAGCGTGTCCTGTCCCGCCACTGCAGAGGGCACATGCATCCGCTGATGCCTCTTGAGGTTGCCAAGGGAACTGCAGGCAAAAGTGCAGATGTCACATTTGTAAGGTTTTTCCCCCGTGTGAATGCGCAGGTGTCTCTGCAGGTTCACCAGCTGGGCTGAGGCGTAAGTGCACAAGGGGCAGTTAAAGGGCTTCTCCCCGTTGTGCGTCTTCATGTGACGCTTCACGTGGTTGGCGTAACGCGAGGAGAAGCCACAGAGGTGGCACGAGTGCAGTTTGGCCAATTTGTCCTCGGCGGTCAGGGTTTTGTCGCCCATCCCGTTTTCCACCCCTTCGCCGTCAAGCTGCAAATGGGAATCGGAGCGCATCCCGCCGATGCTTCCAAAAGGTGAACAAAAGTCTGTACTTTTGGCTTCCCTGGAGGCTTTGCAGCACCTAAGGCAGTATGGACCAACCAGGTCTATGCCAGGTCCCAGAGGCTCATCACGGAGCTGTCCGCAGCCCCTGCAGGACAGGTAGGGAGGAAAACTGGGCTCGGACTGGGCTGCTCTGCCCTGGTCTTCCCTACCATTGTCAGTTGTGCCGTGTGAGTTGTCTATTTCACTTTCCATGCTGAGCTGGCTGTAGGCAGGGCTCTCCTCATCACCCAGAGGAAACACAGAGAAACCAATCTCAGCTGCTACTTCTGAACAGGGAAGACAAACAGAAAAACATGTAACATAAACACTGCATGTTTTCAGAACAAAGACCTTCACAATCCACTCTAAATGTTGTTACATACCTTGACAAACTCAAAGCACATTTTCTGTACTGCTGTTTAATAAACCTATAACATTTCAATTCAATATTTGAACTGAATTTCACACTAGGCTTACATTTGCAACTGTCCTCTCTACCTGGAATGGCTTATTCTGTAGTATACTGTTTATAGCCTTTATTTAATCAGGTAATGTTGAGATCAAGATTTCTTTTGACAGACCTGAGTACATACACAGATACAAATACACAGAGAAGACAACACACATAACCAGTCACACAAAAGCACATAGACAAACAGCATCAGAGACAATCACACACACATCTCTATTAATATACTGCAAGACTATCTGTATTATTCACAACTTAAATCAAACAGAACAAGTACAACTAAGTGCTGAGCACAATTGTATGGAAGTCCAAAATGACCACTTTTGAATAAACTAATCGGACGTTTTTAAATCACAAAAAATAATACAACCAAATGTATAACAGAACAGATACATTAATTAATTCAATACTAAATTACTACAATAACATGTAACATCCACCAACCATTTTCATAGTACACAGGCTGGAGACGTGATTGGCTAAGGTGCAAGTGGGGCGTGGATTGATGACAACCCCACTGAAAAGTGGCATGAAGTAACCATAGCATATCATATTGTTTACATGGTTAGTAAAATTAAGAATGACACCACATTTTTTAGTTTAACGTTGAAACTCACTCCCGTACAAATGAAAGCACACATCCTCTTCAAACGGTATCTTCTAACAAATCTCACTGAATGACTCCAAACTGTCTGACAAAGAAAACGACCAGAAGCACCGAGCGGTTTCAGATAATGTCGCTCCATTTCCATCACACTGAAAAAGATAACAGCAGTGGAGAATTTCTCTCCTCAGCAAAAAAAAAGTGAATTTCCAGAGAAACAATTCATACTCACAGTGCTACCTGCAAGGTCAACTGCGTTTGAGCTGTTGTTATGTTACGCCATCTGAGATTTTCAGTCATTAAAAAGACAACGAGAGAGACGCTTTTCCCAGAGGAATTTAAGAAAAGCTTCGAGACACAGCAGCGCACTCCAGCTTCAGCGTGTGCTTCTGAAAGCAAACAAGCCAAAAGAAACCCACCTTCCTTCACAGATGCAGAGGCAGGATGTGAGGAAGGCGAGAGTCGACGCTGCCCTTTTATTCTGCCCCATGGAAACCCCTCGTGGATGATTACCGAACCTAATGATAATGATGATGACTATAATGGTGAGGCTGCTGCTGCGGATGATGATGATGATGATAATGATGATGAGGGTAGATGATGATGATGAGGGTAGATGATGATGATGATGATGATGATGATGATGATGATGATGATGATGATGATGATGATGAGGGGGGAATGATAATGGCAGTGGGGTAGTTGGGAGCAGAGGCAGCAGCAGATGATGATGATGATGAATAAATGCCCTCTCATAATGGTGTCCTTGATGGTAATGGTCCTATTTTTTTATGACCCTCATAATAATGGCATCTCAGCTCCTTTCTACATTTTCAGATCATTCTCTCTGACAAAGTCATGCTGGGAAATATGAGCTGGTAGTTCCATTTCTCTTACTGTCACACAGAGGGGCTATGATTCATCACTGAGAAACCCACTGTAAAAAAGCCTACAAGACCTCTTTGTGGTGCGGCTACTTTACAAATGAAGCCACCGCATCCTTTAGTGCTAAATTAAAAACGTTGAAATTATTTACATCACAGATTAATTCCAGGTTTCCGTTGTGAAAACAGGAAGTGAAAACGAGGGCTTATACAAAACATAATGATACTATGGTCTATTCACTAAGCAAGTGCAGCTCAAACTGTGGAGTCAATTGTAATGTACTATAATGATCAGGCTGTGTGATCCTCCCATTCCCTTTGTTGTATAATTAATAAACATTTGATATAGAAAACGCGTACAGGTGAACATGCAACAACTGAAAACAGCGAGACACTAAAAGAGAAAAACTTTGCCGATACAGACTTTAGGCCCTATTTATAAGTGAATGGACAGGTACAGTATGAAGACAGACAAGCTGACAGGCATACAACAACACACGCCACCTTTTAAAGCTATAATCCTTCCAATTTTAATGAGATCAAACGCCGTTTTCAATACTATTTATAGTCAGCATTTTTTCTGCAACAACCATTCAATGTATTAACATTCTGTAATTATCTCTTTATGTAGCAGTTTTCATTGATGGTGGAGTCCACCATCCCTACGCTGGTAGGTAGCAGTAAGCAGGTAATACAGCATTACGGTTTGTAATTTTATTCAACAGATATTGACCTCACTGTTTACTGCTCCCTCTCCTAACGCTGTATCAGAGCTGGATTAAGTTACCGTTTCTGCAAACTGAACATTTCCTACTGCTGCTGCTCCCATTAGAGGGTTCACCTGGTGAAATGTCAGCCTCCACTTCGAAAAACAAGCCTTCAAACTAGCCTGCATGTTGATTTGCAGTACAGTATGTGTATTTACTACGATTAATAGTAAGAGCATATAAGAAATGATTTCAAAATAAAAGCTTTCCTTTTAAAATCAGTTTCCTGATACTGTCTGAGTAACACTATGTGGTCTATCATTTCAAAGTGAAATTGGTCTGTGGAAAGGGGAAGTTGTAATTTTGAAGTCAGATTGGCCTTTGAAAATGTATTATTTTTATTCGTAGGTTTGACTTATTATTCACACAATTTAAATGACTCAGCCCCCATGATCAAGACTTTTGTGTTGTATCATTTTCCATTTTATGTTTTATTATTTCTTTATTTTGTTTTATTTATTTGACTGACTGATTTATTGAAATGAATGAATGTGGACATTGTTTAAATTTTGTGATCATTTCTTACACGCTTTAACCATAATGCTTATTTACATATACCGTACCGCAAAACAACGTGGGGTTTAGTAGTTTGTTTGGTGTTTTTCAAAGTAGGGGCTGACTTGACATGGTGGCTTTTACTGTGAAGAAATCTCAGGAAATGCATGTATTTTGTCACAAGGTTAACACTTACCCCAGTCAATCATCAAAAATGCATATACAAAACAAAACAATGTCATTTTTGGCTGTGCTGCTGTTAAAAAAAAAAAAAAAAAAAAAAAGTCTTTTCAGGACACTGAATTTTAAAGATACTTTGGTAAAAATCAAAATAACTTTAGAGATCTTCATTGTAAAGGGTTTAAACAAGTTTTCCATGCATAAACAATTAATGAACATGCACCTTTTGAATGGTCGAAAAGACAATAACAGCTTAAGGGCAGTAGGCAATTAAGGTCACAGTAAGTAAAGCGACCTTTCTACTGACTAGGCCTGCACGATTCAGGGAAAAATATGAATCGCGATTTTTTTTTTTTTTATCTTAGAAGTGATATCACAATTCTCTGCCATGATTTTTTTCTCATGAAGTGTAATGTTTATTGCACACGTTAACCATGACAAAACAAATTGGCAGTACCAAACAGATTTTTTTTGGCACCTATAGCACATTGCACATCACCACACAAGCCCGTAAACTTCAATGAATAAAGAAAATAAAGTACATACTGGCCAATTAAGTAAAGTAGGCTAACAAAAAATAGTGACTTAGAAACACATTGAACTAAATATGGCCCTGATACAGGCTCTATCTGAACTCCTTGTACATGTCTTTACATAATTAAAACATGTCAATCATCATTGCTGCAGCTACAGCTTCAGTCTCTAGAGAAATGGAGTTTGTCAATTGCCAATTTAAGTACAGTATCAAAACCAGAATTTCTTAGCACACTCTTTAACTGCTTGCCTTTCATGTCTTCAGCTGTCCTATTAAAATAAAGGCAGAAAATGGCCATTTAAAAATTAAATCGTGAATCGAGATCGCGATTTTTTAACCATTAATCGTGTAGGCCTACTACTGTCTCTGAAAAACACCAAAAGAAAGACGCCCAGGGTCCCTCCTTATGTGTGTGAATGTGCCTTAGGCATGGTGCAAGGAGGCATGAGGACAGCAGATGTGGCCAAGGCAATACATTGTAATGTCCCTGCTGTGAGACGCCTATAGCCCCCGAGCTGACTGATCAGTCGGCTCCCTGAGGTCCAAAAAGTGCCTTGGAACACACCAAAGTGACGCCATCTTGAGCATACATTCTGCGCGAGACATAATACAAAAAATGAAAACCGGAAATGACAACGCGTCATGTGGGTCTGGCTTGTCCAGCCGATAGTAATGGCGGCTTATTCGAAATACGATCTCGTATTTTACGAAAATAGTTCACTGAAACGGGTTTCTGAAAACATTTTAAGCGAGAAATAGGCCATACAGATGCTGAATCTGTCTTCATTTCAGATCGTCAAAGTTCAATTTAAAAGATTTTGTCAGGCGTTCGTCACTCATCCCGCTCGTTATTTACGGGTTAGCACTCCACCAATCAGATTGGTCACGGAGTCTGACTGCCCGCCCTCCGACCCAGCAAGTCAGGTCGGCCAAAATGAAGGACGACGGCACGGAACACACCGAACAGACTCGAGTCACTGACCTCGCCAGACTGTCCGAATGCCGATTATCGGGTTGGTGTGTCAGGGCCATAAGACAGCGCTACAGGGAGACAGGAAGCACAGCTGATCGTCCTTGCAGTGGCAGACCACGTGTAACAACACCTGCATAGGATCGGCACATCCGTATATCACACCTACGGGACAGGTACAGGATGGCAACAACAACCGCAATAACTGGCCAGTCTGGTGCAGTACATGAGGAGGAGATCCTCTGCAGTACTTAATGCAGCTGGTGGCCACACCAGATACTGAGGGCTACTTTTGATTTTGACCCCACCCTTTGTTCAGGGACACATTATTCCATTTCTGTTAGTCACATGTCTGTGAAACATTGTTCAGTTTATGTCTTAGTTGTTGAATCTTTTAATGTTCATGCAAATATTTGCATATAAGTTTGCTTAAAATATAAAAGCAGTTGAAAGTGACAGGACGTTTCTTTTTTTGCTGAGTATATTAGTTGCTCTCTGGTTGTATTTCTGACAAAGTGGAGACAAATGTAATAATAAATAAATAACTAAAAAGTTGTTTACAAACCTGAGAACTTTTCAAGGCCTAGAATCTTGTTGTCATGATCAGGATTGCCAAAGTCTAGGTCTTGTCCTAGAAGGAAGTCTGTGTCTAAGGTGAGGTTTCCTGGAGCTTCAATGGCTACACCATCTTCAGAATCCACTGCAGTCATAGAAAGGAGCAAATTAACAACATTTGATGACTACTATCATTTCACTCAGTTTTAATCAATTTGCATGAATATTTCCCTGTTATTGGCAAACTCTTAAGGCACTGACACATAAACAGCTTTGTGTAGCTAACGTATTGCTTCCTGCTTTGAGTGACTAGAATAGTTGGCAGCCTGATGGAGAAATCATACAGGCAAGTAACTGTTTTATTGGCAAAATACATTAATAGTCAAGTTAGCAAAGATTTGTATTGACATACCTACAGTGTAGATGTGGTCTACTTATTAATTGAAATCAGACAAATGATTACAGATGACAGACTTATGGACACTGAGCTTGGCTGAACGAGGCAGGTGGTATTGAAAAAGCTGCCTTACCTTTAACCTTCAAGTGAATCTTACTATTCAGTAGCCTATACATATTGGTTTTGATTATTTAACGAAAGCTTTTTGCAAGTATATATTGCTCAAAAAGTAAATTCAAGTAAATGCATCATAATTTTCCATAAATGCTAAAAACTAAATTATCACTTTTCTCATTTTGCAGCAAAAGCGTTTGACAACCCTCGTGGAGCCTTATCTATTGTGTGCAATTGTTTGATCCACCCCACTAATGTAAAATTGTGCAGAATTATACATGAATTAATTTAGGTTAGTCAAGCATACAAATATGTGGTGCATGTAAATGCAATTAGTCAGGTCATCAATAATTGGTCTGTCTTTCTGCTGGTGAAAATCTTTTCAGTTACAATGTTATTTGTTTAACTTATAAAAGTAAAAGGTCGAACATAATCACGGAAGACAATCTAATTTAATTCCCAACGGTGTGCAAACAACATTAACTGAACTGCTTTCAGTTGACAGATGGAACTCTTTTACTGCATTTACAGCTAATGATGCCTGAAATCCTAACTCGTCTCAAGCTTGATGGAATCCAAACAGCTATCACACAGCTGTCACTGTTCAGAAAACTACTACCAAGCCAATTCAAGGGCATTACGCTCATCAGCCCTTCTTGGCAAATCCTTGAGAAACAGCACCATAGTGCCATCTACTGGTCATTTTGCGAATTCGATTAACAGATGGCTAGTAAATAGGTGCAAACAGAAACAATCTTGCTAGAATATGCTGGTCAAGAGAATAAAAATATTGGACTGTAAAAAAGCAACAGTGAAGAAAACCCTTGGATGTATTATTACTGCATGACAATGACATTATCTTTGGTGTTTTAAGTACTTACTGATCAATAATGAGTGATAGGTAACTGAGCATTTTCAAGGTTGTAAGTTTATGGTGTTGTTGATATTACCTATTGACCCCCACTGAAATACTGCAGCCAAAACTGCTGTTCTTTTCTATGCAAAGCAGTGGTAGTAACAAAGTAGATGAAGAAGTATTGACAGTTTATATTTAGCTTTGTACGTTGTTGTAGCGATTACATTGTGTGAGTGTTGGGAGATGAAAAAGTTAGTTAAACAACAAACAAACCTCCTGCAATTTGGCAACACAAACATGTAGCGATACTGTGTGTGGTGCATGGTTTTAGAAATTAGTTTAGGCCACACTTTGTTAGCATGCATGGTATCAGCAGCATATGTACTTTGGGTGTAACAGCTTGAACTCTGTATGAAGCAGCTAATTACTAACATAACTCATTCTAAATCAGGTACTACGCAGAATACAAGGCATTGAAGAGAAGTAGAATTTGCTCACAACATCTCTGTTTTCACACACATTAAATAGCTCCAAACGTCACATCTGTACATTTCTTTAAATATTTTACAAAAAACTTGCAGTGTGCACATTCCACAATCCTTCTAATGAATGCAGAATGTGACAATAGATTTTACTGCATGACTAGTTACAGTACTGTGGGTCAGTATGATGGATGTGAAACATTAATTAAACAGCAACGCCTGGTGTCCAGATGTGAGCGGAGTAAGAGGACACACGTTGTAAATGAGCATGCCAATACTCACAGGGATATCATTTGAGACCTAACTGTGAAGCCACAACTGTCTGTTGTAAGATGAGAGATTTCCGTAGCTTGGCTATGTATCAACTTTTCAATGTTAAAAAGATCTCTGAATACCTACACTTGACTGGCTGTGGATTCTGTTGTTTTTTTCTTGGCATCTTCCAGACAGCCTCTCTCTTTTTAGCAACGTCTTCTTGCAGACTTCCACAACCATCAGCTCATTCTCATCCGTTTGGAAGATATTCTTCAGTATTTCTATTCATGCAAGACAAAATGAATTAGCAAATTAGTACTTGATTATTTTTGTAATGAATAGTTCAATTGTTTGGTCTGTAAAATGTTAATTTCCTAAAGCCCAAGGTGACATCTTAAAATGTGCGTGTTTTGTCTGACCAACAATCCAAAACCCACAGAGATACATTTCATTATCACAGAAGAATACGAAAACCAGCAAATGCTCACATTTAAGATGCATGGACCAGTGAATATGTGGCATTTTTTGCTTTAAAAATGACTTGAATGACAAATTGTTAAAACCGTTCCAGATTTGTTTTTCTTTTGATCAACTAACCAATTAACCAGCAAATTGTTTCAGCTCTTTACATACAAATAGAATGTCACATATTTCAGTTACCATTGTCAATAGCTTACTTGTAACTGAATTGGATCAAGTCACTCCTTGAGCTAAACAACGGAGTGACAAGTCTGTAGTGTCATCAAAACAAATACTGCACATTCACAGTACATATTATAATTCCACGTCTGTTAAGCCTCGTACTTAAATAACACTGCTAACCATAAATGCTTTGAACACATGAAGCCAGTCACTAACTCTCAGTGTCTTACTGCAGTGTCATTTTTCGGCTTATCCATTATGTCCTAGCCAGTTAGAGGACATTGCACAGTGTAACTGACATCACAGGATACAGATGTCACATGGGTGTATTATCTGGACTTGAGCTATATTTACACTGTAACAAACCGAAAATCCACCATTAAGTAGAAATACAAAATGGCTAACATTAGCTCTGGGGCTGCAATCCGACAGAAAGCAATCAAGCGAGTCAGCTAGCAATTTAAACTGAAACATGTCTTCTTATAGCATACAGCTAGCTGATGTTGTCACTGTGCAACAAGAAATGTCAGCAATATTTGGGAAAACTGAAGGTAAGCAACCCAATGAGTGGCTAAACAAAACGCGTCCTCATCAGCACGTAGTAATGATTGATTGGCAGGTGCCATCTTCAGTCAATATAAGCCGTGGCTTAACATGTTAACCTACAGCTAGATTAGCCGAGCAGCTAATGCCAACTTCACTAGTTAGCTTAGAGCTAACTTACCTAAAAAACGTAAATATCCGTGTCGATTGAGATGGTCTTTGTCATCGGAATACACGCCATTAGATGCGAAGTGTTTTTCCTCAAATGTACAACGTCTGGCGATCCGCCATTTCTTCATGAGCAGCGGCGACAAAGAAAGGCAATTAATGGTATTTTTCATAACTTAATTGATTTTCTGATTCGCCTGTGATCCAGCAGCAGCAACAACAATACGACTTCCGGCCTGAATCCTTCAGAATAAAAGTGACATAACCACTACTAGTAATGTAAATGTTAAATTAAGCACACAACTGCACACGATATACAGTTAATACTTATCGAACGTTACGTTATTGTTATATTGTCATTTAATCTGTACCTGCATAAGAAGAAAAACATGCAAAATCCAACCCTATAACGAGGTGATTTTATGATTTATTTTCAAGATAATTGCACTCTGCTTGCATATATTTTTATTTTTGGTGTTCTAGATTTCTACTAATTCAGATAAACCAACGTGGCATGACATTGTAGGCTACCAATTATGTCATGCTTTGCATTTAATTGTATTGGTATGATTTCAAAATTACAGTATTTTTAAACCTAATTTTAAAAGTGAAATTCTTGGCTTTTATTTTGAAGGCCAGGGACGCATACCGGACGTGTTATTTTTGCTGGCGGGATATTCCATTGTATCGTCTCTTCCGTTTAGCTAGGTTTCCGTTTCCGAAAATAATTTCCGGTTGCTGTACCTCACTGAATTATTGTAGTTGTAGTTCTTATAGGCTACACAGTACCTGAAATATCCATATTATCAGCGTCTCTACTGAATTACTTTACAGTTCTGGGCTTGCGTGTGTCACTTAAAAACAGATCATGTCAGTCCCATACAGTCTATGGTCAGTCCTACAAAAATAAAATGCATCTAACGGAAGGGAAATTGAAATACCTTATTGTATATTTATATAGCAAAATATATAAGAAGCCACTTCCATTAATACCATTTAAAACCTAAACTATAAGATCAGAGCCCATGATAATTCATGCCGATGAAGATACAATGTAGGTAATACAATGTAACAATGTAGGAAGTGCAAAAAAATGCCTCTAAAATATGGGCAAGAATGCAAATGTTGCATAATTGTTGCATTATGTCTTGTGACAATATAGGTCCTTACCTGCATTTAGCCTGACAAAAGGAATCAAAAGTTGTAATCAGGGACTGGGAGCGGCACTCTGTGACGACTTTCATCTGTCCCAAGATGGTTTAAAATAAATTGTATTATCCTATAATTGTTTATTGTAATTAATGTATGCACATCGCAGTCCCAGAAATTAGAATAGTAGGCCTATACACCTCACTTGAATGTGTGTCCTAACAATGCAGTGTTTTTTTTTTCAACTGGAGCCACAGGGCCTCTGAAGGAAACGTTATATTTTACTTTACTGGAATTTATTGTATTAGATAGCTACAGAATTGAAGAAAAATCTTGCTCATCTTTGAGCAGTGGACCTAGGATGTAGGCTACCTTTTAATATTAAATGATCAACATAAATCCTGCCATATTTGCTCGACTGGGACAAAATATATAAAAGAGATGGGAAGTGGTTGTATATTTGGCAATGAAAACATGTGAGTATGGTACTGGACATTTCTGAATAGGAGATCCTGGGATTCTGCGCATCCCATTGGTTCATGTCACTGCAGTGCCTCCCCTCAGGCCGCCGCACAGTAAGCTATCAGTCTGCTGCTGCATACCGGGGGGGGGAAGCCTCTCCTCAACGCGGAACTCCTCTCCTCAGCTTGCTCCTGCACTGGACCGGACCTGACCATCGTACCCAGCCTCTCTGCAGCTTTTGACGGTCAGATATGTTTTGTGTGTAGCATTAAAGAGGAGGAGACGGGGGAGATTTCTGTGCTACTGTTTGGTTCTCAAGGGGAGGAGCCAGTTGTTGATTCTACGCTGCAAAGAGAAGGCGCCGCACAGAGAGGTAAGATACCGTTTACGTAATAGAAATGATTGTGTGTTTTATCTGCAGACTTTGAAACTCGCATGTAGACGGCTTTATTTTTGCTATTAGGCCTACTCGTGTTTATGAGGGACATCTGGAGGTGGAGGTGAACGCGAATACGTAGCCTTTTAAAACATGCCACTCCCTGCAATAGCTGATGCTCTGGACAGACCCTCTTTAAATTATTAAAATGGAATCATGAAAATGTGGAAATTATTTTTTTAATAAATGTGTATATTATGCAAGGCTGCCTTTGATCAGTCCGCTTTCATAATACCTTTAGTAGCCTACCTTTAGTTTACAATTGCACACCCAATATGGCCTGCCATTGTGGTTTCTTGTGTTATTTGGTTAAATAACAATTCACTTATTTCAACTGTAGAAGTAAACCTATACAGTGAGTTATAAAAACACAACACTGTTATGGAATTCCACACCAATATAGGTTACTATAAATGACATCATATAGAAAATAATCCCTTATATTGTGGTTATTCAACAACATAAAGTAGCCTGCAGGCTGCCAGAGGTCACTAAGGCGCCACATGGTGCAGAAACAGAATATTTTGGTCAGGGATGCCGCGGAGTGCAGGTGTGTGTGTGTGTGTGTGTGTGTGTGTGTGTGTGTGTGTGTGTGTGTGTGTGTGTGTGTGTGTGTGTGTGTGTGTGTGTGTGTGTGTGTGTGTGTGTGTGTGTGTGTGTGTGTGTGTGTGTGTGTGTGTGTGTGTGTGTGTGTGTGTGTGTGTGTGTGTGTGTGTGTGTGTGTGTGTGGCTGAGGTCATTCTCATGCCTCGGAAACCCGCATTGCTGATGTGGGCTTGTGTCCAGTGAAGAGATATTTAATAGGGTGTATAATCAGGTTTCCCTCCGCTAAGGCACAACTCAACATCCTCTCTGTTCAATGATTGCATAGCAACAGCGTGTTAACAAGTGTCCTCGAAAAACGCCTCAAAACTGCGGAGATAACATGCTGTGATATGGTTCATTCAAAGGACAAAATACAGAAAAAAGGTGTCCCGTTTCTTGCCAGTTTGGCATTTCAAAGGAGGGGAAATGCTTCGGGCAGATGCTGGTTGTGTAATAATCCCATCTGTCATTGTCATATCTGTCATCAATAGGCAGAGTGCCAAACTTTAGACTCTTCATTAGTCATAGCCTGTGATGTGAAATCAGAAAGGCGATATTAAATCATGAATAACTTTCACATGAAAGTTTTTTCACATAATTACTTACAGTGCATTTTGTCCATATTTATTGAGTATGATTTGAAATAATATTCTGTCACAGTTGTAGGGCTTCACTCCTTTAATGTATGTTACTACTTCTTTACATTTTTCTAATTTGAGTGTATCT